>NW_017264199.1:0-372108 GCF_001619985.1 Xylona heveae TC161 | reverse complement strand
TATTTCCATCTCTATTTCCATCTCTATTTCCATCTCTATTTCCATCTCTATTTCCAATTTTTCTATTTTCATTTTTATTTCATATTGTATTTTCCCATACTTATTTTCTTATACTTACCTTATTTTATCTATATTTCTTCTCCTTATAAGCAACCTTTTTCTTTCCAACCATTGAAACCATGGTACGTTTTTGTTCACTTGTTCGTTTATTCGGGCCTCTTCTTTCGTCATTTTTCTTCTCTCTTTTTCTTCCGCCTTTATTTTCCTATTTCTTTACGGCCTTTCAAAAATCGACCTTTTTTTTTTTTCTTCCCCGACTTTCTGCTCAAATGAAAGACTATCACCTGTCGACCATTACCCAACGACGAAAATATCTGTTTCTCTGTCTCATATATTTATATTTATATCTACATATACATATTTTTTTCTCTTCTTTTTTTTCTTATACTTTCTTCTTGCCCTTTTTCTTTTAACCATCTTCTTTATTTTTTTTTTCTTATCCTTTTCCTTTCTTTATTTTTCATCTCTTCTTGCTCTTTTCCTTTCTTTCTCTTACCCTTTTCTTGTCTTTCTTCTTATCTTATCCTTTATTTCTTTATTTTTTTAATCCCTTTTTGAGGGGGTTTGGAGGTAGAGGAGGTTTCTCATTCTATTTTTGATTTATCTTTTTTTGAAGAGGGTGCCCGGTGAGGTTTGGAGATGGGAGAGGTTTCTTCTTCTTCTTCTTCTTCTTCTTCTTCGGTTTTTTTTTTTTTCCCTCCCCTTTTTTTTTTATCAATTCATCTTTTTATCCAAACTTTTTTTTAGGTTTTTATTTTATTCAATTCATTTCGTTGGTTGGTTTATATTATATGGCTTATAGTTTTTTAATAGTTATATATAAGGTATATATAAGGTATATTTATATATATATTTCTATGACTCACGACACTGTTAAGATGCTTTAATGATAGTTGTTATAGTCTCATTATAGTCTCGTTATAGTCCCTCTATGGTTGCATTACTCTCGAGTATTTAAATAGTGAATGTAGTTGATGTAGTATATGTACCTGGTATATACCTCCCTACATTGTCATATTTGAGTTCCAATGGTCTCCCGCATAAAAAACCGTAGGAGTATTATATTTATATTTAT
The DNA here is from genome assembly GCF_001619985.1 of Xylona heveae TC161. Taxonomy (NCBI): domain Eukaryota; kingdom Fungi; phylum Ascomycota; class Xylonomycetes; order Xylonales; family Xylonaceae; genus Xylona; species Xylona heveae. The sequence goes on along the minus strand of NW_017264199.1, from coordinate 370,973 downwards.
ATGTGTTTGTTTGTTTTACTTTATACCCCGTTACGCTGTACGGTGTGCCCGTTACGCTATAACGCCCGCAGCCACTTCCTGAGCGCCCGGATGTATCAACACACATTAATGTATCAACACACATTAATGTAGCAATGCATAAGTGCAGCATTGCAGCATTGCACCATTACGAGCATGAACACGGCCGTAAGTAGGACCGTAACTAGGACCGTGACGATGAATGACGACGACCAGTACTGTAGTCTGTAGTCTGTAGCTACCGTTACTGCATCTGCTCGTGCTGCTACTGATAGCTGAGCTACTTTTGATTAAGATGCAATTGTTTTTTTGAAGAAAAAAAGAAAAAGAAGAAAGAAAAAAAATGTGTTATTGAAAAGGCAACATGTCAACGGTCAGCCCTATATGACCTTTTAAGACTTTGAATAAAATCAAAGAAGAAAAAAGAAAAGAGAAAATAAAGGAAATTAGGACCTAAAATCATCGAGAAATGCGGTAATGGCCACGCTTTTGCTCCTCTTTCAAACTGTCTCGCTGGCTGGGCAGTGGTGTGCGTCTGCGCTGGGGGCCGAGAGAAAGACCTAGACCGGACATGTCGTCTCCTACGCCGCCTCCGCCGCCGCCGCCGCCGCCTCCGGGCGCGCTGAGGCCGGGGATACCACCTCCACCACCACCACCCCCAAAAGCACCAACAGGAGTATTGTGTCCAGACGAGCCGGGCTGATTATCACCGCTGTATCCCACAGGAGGTGTGCTAACACCGGGGCCGCCAGGACCAGCAGAACCGCCAGCACCTGTACCTGCAAGATTGGGAATGGGAAAGCCAGGCGGAAACTGGAAGTTCGGCGGGAGTAACCCCGGCGGGAGAATGCCGCCGGGGAAAGGCGCAGGAGCGGTGCCGGGGAGAACGGGCGGCGGAGGGGGTACACTAGACGGCGTAGAGGATAGATGATGAGGAGGGGGCGGAGGGATAACCGGAGGAGTAGAAGTTGAAGTTGATGAAGAAGGAGGAGCTGGAGCGTGGGCAGGGCCCGTTGAAGATGGATGAGGAGGAGGAGGCGGAGGAGGAGGGAGAGATCCAATCATGGCAGCGAGTTTAGAAGGGTCGAGACCGGGGATGTTTAGGCCAGGGAGAGATCCTAGAGGAGGAGGAGGTGGGGGAGGAACGACATTACCACTGGGACCACCGCCGGGTGGGGCGGGACCAGTGGTCGATACACCGACTCCGAATCCGGGGATTCCTGTGCCACCGGCGGGGGCAGCTCCAGGAGGAACAGGAGGAGGAGGAGGTACAGCACCCGCAGCACCGCCCACTAGACCGCTCAGACCGGGCAGGATAGGAGGTGGTGGCGCCGCGAGATTGCCCATTCCAGGAATCTGCGTCGGCAACGAGGGGACGCCGCCTGCAGCACCACCGCCGATACCAGGTGGTCTGGGGAGATCGGCAAGTGCGCTGGCGGGGACAGGCAGACCTGGGATGCCAGGTAGCATTGGTTGCCGCGTGGGCATTTTCTGATCGACGAGTCCTTCGGCTTCGTCTTCCATTTCGGCTTCTTCGTCTTCGCGCATCTGGCGCCGTCCGCCCCGGCGGTCCCATGTGCCTTGCGCCTCCGCGGCTGCTTCGCCAATGTGATACCGGTCGATAAAGCAGTCTGTCTCGCCTGGTCTGGCGCGGGACCAGAATCGGGTAACGCGGTCGTTGGATCCAGAGGCGAGAATGTGGCCCAGGGGATGCCAGTCGAGTGACCAGATGGCGAAATCGTGAGCGTAGGGGACACGGTGGGCGGGATAGATGGTTTGGGCGGGTGCGTTGAGGGGATCGGGAGTGTCGTATGGTGGAACAGATGGCTCGGTGCCTGGAGGCTGGTTGGGCTCGTCGAGGAGGTAGTGGAAGAGACTGCCGTCGGCGCCGCCGGTGGAGAGGAGATTGGCGTGGATAGGATGCCATGTTATTGTTGATACGTCCTTTTCGTGGCCTCGTAACAGACACACGTCGCGCATCATGCGCAGGTCAAATACGCGCGCCGTTTGGTCTCGCGCACATGTTGCGAGCAATTGGCCCCGGCGTGGCTCGAATGCGGTTTTGGAGATTGTGTTCTTGTGTCCGTAGAGCGTAGTCAAGCACCGGCCGGTTCGTGGATCCCAGAGCTTGACCTGATGATCTTTTGACCCAGAAACGAGTAGTCCCTTGGTTGGGTGCCAGTCCACGGTTTTGGCGTCCCAGTTGTGTCCCGTCAGTACAGATTCTTCGATACCGCCGGCGAAATCAAAGATCTTAAGGGAGGCGTCGTCCGAGGCAGTGACGAATTTGGAGTCGGTTGGTGAAAAGGCGAGGTCGCGAATGGGATCGTTGTGCGCTTGGATTGCCTTGACATTGTTAAAGTTTGTCTGCCAGTATTTGACGACTCCGTCTTGGTCCGCTGATACAAGCCACTCGTCGTTGTGGGAGTACGAGGCAGCGCGGATGGCGGCATCGTGAGCTTGCATAATGGTTTCAAAATTGAATCCCATTCCATTCCATAATGTAAATTCACCACTGCTCGACCCGGTGAGAAGTCGTCGTCCTTCGGGTGTCCATCGAACAATGTTGATTGGGTGTTTGATTTTGTTTAGTGACGAATGTAAGTGTTTTGAGGGTATCGCATCTGTTGAATTCTGAAGATTGGCGGCCGGTGGTAAAATCTAAATATGAAAGTGAGCAACTCTATAGAGCTTGACAGTGGATGGAGTTCACCTACGTCCATTATGTAGCTGGCACTGGGCCGCTCCATTTCGCAGACTGGAGCACCTCTGTATCGCGGCCTGCGATTGCGCATCCATTGCACCATTGAAGTTCCATAGTCGGTAACAGGACCTAAACAGTGACATTAGTAGTTGCGACTGCGTAGAATGAGAAGAAACAAATGTTAGACGTACGTCGCCCTCGAACTCTGATAAAACCAGTTCCTTCAAAGGGTGCGCTGTGACCGGCGACATGGTCACCTCGTGGATCGTAGGACATGGCTTCTACGTTCGTTTATGCAAGACGCAGCAGAATCTTATCATAATTCCATACTCTTCGATGCAGGAAAAGTGCAGAAACAGTGTAGTAAATTGTGCGCTGTGAATTGCCCAAGCTCTGCTATACTTGAAGCGCGTCGTGGAGTTGAGATCAAAGAGATAAATATAAGATTGATCTATAGATAAGATAATACCCGGCGATCGATCAGCGCCACGAGTTGTTGTTCCGTTCTACTGTTTACCACCTCCACACATTATCTTTTCAAGTAGCCAACAGCCAAAATCATAGATGAATTTAATTATATAATTAAAAGAATAATTGGCGAAATAACCAGATGATAGCATATCTGCTCGGGGTACTATCTATCCCTGAAACACCAACACGACTCAATGTGAGCTCAAATCTTCATTTCCGCAAATCATGTATGACTAGTGAGACCTGGGAATCAACGATGCGGCCGATTGCATGAAAGCAAGAAAATAGGCCTTTTTTGTCATTTGACTGTGACAATAGCCAAGGATGATCTCTATGCATCTGCCACCTTACTCGTGTCTCGTTTGTAGCTCATCTTTTCTCTATCTGTCTATTCGTCACTTGAGATATGATATACCCTGTTGTATTTGAATCGAATGTGTTTTCAATTCCTACATGTCATTGCACCTGATCTATGCATGGCAGACAAAATCCAGTGAGGTAATAGAGGGTTACATAGAGCTGGTGGTATTATAAATGATTTATTGATTTTTATATAATCAAATTACGGTAGTACCTAACGGCTAAGCGTCAAAGTTGTATCGAAGTTGTATCGAAAAGATAAAAATAGACTGTAAACTTGACACAATGTGCCTGTCTTTAACTATGGCTGAGAAATGCACAGAAAATGGCCGCTGTCGTAAAAAGGACGGGATTTGAGAGGCAGCCAAAGAAAGATCACTAGTTTTCCTCTTGGCTTGATTCAGCAGACTCTGCATGAAATATATCGACCTTGGTAGACGCGAATTTCCTGGCCGGCACCTTCTTCTCAAACAACGCATCCATTTCCGCAAAAGTACGGCCCTTGGGTTCAGGAAGGCGAAAGAAGGCCCACGTAAAGCAAAGCAAACAAATTCCTCCCCAGAAAAATCCAGCCTTGCCTCTCCAGTTCCACGCGTCCTCGTTCAGCATATATGGAAAGATGACTCCATTGATGATGCCAAAGCAATTGTAGATGTTGCGAGCAAGCACAACCGTCTTGATCCGAAGTCGCGACGCAGGAATTTCGGACACGAGCGAGAAGCACACCGGGCCTACCGTAGAGTCATAAAAGAAGGTATAGACCAGCAGCATGGATCCAGTAGCCCAGGATGTGGCTGAAGACACTGGAGCAATTGATATAAATCCGACAATGAAGAGCAGTATGCACAGTATCGCGAGGCCGCCGACATATAAGCTTCGACGCCCATAATAGGTCATTAGTACCCAAGAGAGGAGGGTCCCAAAAAAGCCAAGAGCGTACTGTCCAAGGGACAGGTCGAACGCCTGCGAAACTGGAAGTCCCGCGCGTTGGTAAAAGACGTTGGAATACCCCATTAAGCCAGCGCCACACAAGGCCTGCGCGACCCAGATACAGCAGGAGACTTCAGTCCGGCGGAGATCGTGCCCACGGAAGCAATCCCAGTAGGTGGTGCCGGCGGTGATTTTCTTCTCGAGTTCGTTAGTATGTACCATCATATCGACTGTTTCTTCGGCCTTGAAGTCGACGTCTGTGCTTGCGGTCAATCGCTGCAAAGATCGAACGGCATCCTCTCGACGACCATTGCGTACCAGCCACCATGGGCTTTCGGGGGCCAAACAAACGCCGATAAAAATTGGAATAGGCCACACCCACTGAACGGCAAAGGGGATTCGGTAAGCCCAGTGATCTGTCCGGCTAGAAACACCTTTTACGACGCCAGAAGCAAGCAGCTGGCCGATAACCCAGCAGAGATTGACAAAGGTCGTCAAGTAGGCGCGAAGCGCTACAGGGCACACTTCCGAAGCGTACGTGACGGAGAGGGTCTGGTAGACGCCAAGCGGGATTCCCATCAGCACTTCGCCAGCCACCAGAGTCTGGATGTTGTGGGCAAAAAACAACATGAAAATGAATGCAGAGGTAGCCGCCAGGGAATACATCATTGTCTTTCGATATCCGAATCGTTCGGACACGATACCGTTGGCGAAAAGCCCTAGGATCTGACCACAGATTGTGGCATTTGATAGGGCAGCTTGCCATTGCGCAGACAGGCTGTAAGAACCATCGGGCATTTGATGTCCATATTTCTTATTGAAGGCGGGTAGCCCATAGAAAGATCCTATGAGCAGCGTGTCGTAGCCTTCCATGATGATTGCAGCCGATATTAGGAGAGACCAGCCGACAGCTTTAGGGTATAATTTCAAGCCCTGCCAAACTGTCATGCGGTGCTCTTTCTCAGTAGCCTGTTTGGCTGCATGAACCAAATCGTCCATGTTGTCCCCGTGGAAGTCGTCCTTGGGATCCTCCTCGACTTTCTCGAGATGAAAGATGGTAGTCTTTGACTCCATATCAAAATTCGCTTTTTATAAATTCCTAGGGAGGAGTAGAGCGTAAAAGAGAATCGGCAAAATATGAACAGCGACCGAAGAGATGATCAAAGAACGAAAATCGTATAAAGTTTTATCCTTCTCGATTGCCTGCCTGCTGGCCATCAAAAAAAGGGGGGGCGGTGTTATGGTAATTCTCCGATCCTGGATTAAGAAGCCGGAGTTGAAAAACAGGTAAATATCCTCACAGGTATAACATCCACTGCCTTCGCTTCGATCATCTTGTCAACTCAGCGAGAAAGCGATTCTGCTTCTTTATTCTCGATATGCAGCCAAGCATTTGAAAACTACTCATGGAACAGAATTCGTCTGTCGTGCCAAGACCGATAGCATCATCAACTGTTTCAGGCGGCGAGTTCTCCGTAATTCTCGAGTTGTATGATCGACGGCAAGCTTTAGCTATGTAAGATGCTCAGAGCATGAGAGAAATTGGTTTGATCGCTGTTTCAGTCTCCTTGGTGTCGTCGTGTCCACTCTCTACCACATTGATGAGGACGAGGTTTCAGATGTTAAGACAAATATCTCATTGAGCGTAACAGCTTCATGCATTGAATGATAGAGTGCTGAATAGAAATAGATAGACAAGAAGAAGAATACAAAAATGCAAAGGAAACGAATGCGTATATTGTACAGTTATAGAAGTAAGCAGAAGCAGCCAGACAAGCCACGAAAAGGGAGGGTGAGATGACAAACAAAAACTCTGGATTGCCGAGGGTTCCCAGGCTAACAGGTTTCCCCAGGGGGGTGGCTGGTGAAGAAACAGGAAATCAATCCCAATCGATATTAATGCCAGTCGGTGAAGTCCGACATAAAGTCAGGAGAGTTGGATCTGGGCTTTAACCGCTCGAGCCCTAGCTGATTAAAGTTTGGTTGCTGCGGCTGAACATGGACTAGCGCCACACAAGCGCAACATGGGGGACTGATCTAGCCCCTGAGGCGCCCTAACCAAAACGGAAACCGTCACGCGGAAACAATATAGCATAGGGATTATCCTGGCTGAACTGTAACCACGCCAGTGCATGCCCAATAAATCATGTCAAATTTGTTACGAGATAGATTGCTTCGCTCATTGTGAATACAGCAGAGAGGAAGCGCTGATAGCCTTTACATGCCTAAGCTACTATGATACAGTAATGTCTTTCTCATTTGTCATTCCGTGCACATCACCGGTGCCCCTCTATTTTTAAGTCTCGATTCCCCTTTTCGCAATCACGTGCCTTAAGTTTCCGTCCCAGGACTGACAAAATAAAAGCCGGAAAAGATATGATTCAAAGCGAGAATATGGGGAGATTCGGTACAGCAAAGAGCAATAAGAGTGATTGAGAAAATCAACTCGAGAAAGTGTTCAGGCGTGGCTGATCGATTGATTGATAGGATAAGAATAGAGATTAGATAAGACTAGATAGTGCTGTCCGCAACAAATTCAACGGGCCGAAGACAGTATAGAAACCACCCAAACACTCTCAACGGTCGTTGACAATTAAGAGATATGTAGTATAGAGAGATTGAATCATTAGAATGATGATACATTGAGACACCCCTCCAAATCTATTGTTACAGTAAACATCTATAAAGCTGATGATCGACAAAACGTTGTCGTCTAACTACTCCGCAATCCGCGACAGGTGGGTTGACCCGCTTTCACATGGTTGGCAAGTTACGTAGTCCAACTCAACAACAGCCTCCCCCGACCATCCCGCCCGTTCACAGCTCACCTTGCTTTGTACTTTACTGCATATCCTAGACTCAGCTCCTCTCACTCTTTTCGCTTTCTTCAGATGTTTTTATCGCATATATACAGATACATTGGTGTCTTGCAGAATTAGACTCTGCATTGTATTTGCTCCCTTGGTTCCCGCATTTCACATCTCGCGCTCGACTCCTCCCTTGGTCCAAGCTGCCACCCTTTCCGCCTACTCATGCCAATCATTTCCCTTCCCAATGAATGAGGGTTTTCGCATATGATTGCTATCAGCAACACCTGAGACGACTCAATTGCACTTGAGCATGGCAACAGTCACCAAAACTACCGCCACAATGCATACTGGGCGATCAAATAAAGGCCACCGGCGCAATAAATCCGGGCCTCGCGCCAACGGAAGCTCGGGCCGGATGCTGAACGATTCGGCCATGACTTCAGCTCGACAAAATTCAACTCAGACGAATAAGAAATATAGACATTTCGCGGCAGTTCACTCAAAGCTAAAAACATCATGTCTAAGCGCCGACGCTGAGGCTTCTCCAAGTTTTCTGGGCTTTCGAAACCTCATGGTCATTGTGTTGGGTAAGGTCCTGACGTACAGTGAAAAGGGTCAGTGTATTAATAAATGGTTGAATTAGTTGTTTCAAACTTGCGCCTGATGATCGAGAACTTTATGAAGGTACGCTTCGACTCAAAAGCTAGAGGAGGAAATGCTTATTTGCTCACTCACAACGCGCAGTACGGTGTTTTGATTTGCCTTCGATGCCACGACTATAGACGACAAGACCTTTTACTCGGCGCAATTCTGTACGCTCTCGTGCCGTGCCACTTATTCGTGGCCTATATCATTGAACTGGTCGCTGCACACAAGGCCAAGGGCGCCATTGGCCGAAGCAAGAAGACGGAGGATACCAATCAGAGTTCTGAGGCTCGACAAGAGTCAGATCGCCGGGAATTTCAATCCGCTTGGATCCTGATTGCCTTTGCTCATGGTCTCAACGCGTCGCTCTGCCTTTTAGGAACCACAGTGGTGGTCTACTACTACGTTCATCATCCTCTCATTGGTACCATCTGTGAGATGCATGCGATCATCGTCTGGCTAAAGAATTGCTCCTATGCGTTTACCAACCGTGATTTGAGGCATGCTATGCTCCATCCTCACCAATCCTCTACTCTGCCAGAGATATACTCGGAATGCCCGTATCCGCGCAACATTACCGTTCGCAATTTGACATATTTCTGGTGGGCGCCTACGCTCGTCTATCAACCAGTTTATCCACGCACAGCGCGTATCCGGTGGACATTTGTCGTGAAACGCGTTTCCGAAATGGCCGGTCTGAGTATGTTCATTTGGATTGCTTCTGCGCAATATGCGGCACCAGTGCTTCGAAACTCGCTTGACAAGATGGCGTCTTTGGACATTACTTCCATTCTCGAGCGATTGATGAAGCTGTCAACCATCTCTTTGGTTATTTGGTTAGCCGGATTCTTTGCACTTTTCCAATCGTTCTTAAACGCCCTTGCCGAGGTTATGCGGTTTGGTGACCGCGAGTTCTACACTGAGTGGTGGAATAGCCCGAGTGTAGGAACATACTGGCGGACATGGAATCGTCCGGTTTACCATTTTATGAAGAGACACATATTTGTGCCGCTCATGGGTCGTGGCTGGAATGCGCAGGCGGCCAGCGCCATTGTATTCATTTTCTCGGGGGTGTTGCACGAACTGCTCGTGGGCATTCCAACCCATAATCTCATTGGTGAGTAATATATGGTCCCAAACACCATGTTGTGTTTTCTAAATAGCTCTAGGAGTTGCATTTGTGGGGATGATCTTTCAGCTGCCTCTAATTGCGGTCACGTTGCCGCTTGAGAGGATGCAGGGAAAGAATGGCAAGATCATTGGCAACGTCATTTTCTGGGTCAGCTTCTGCCTTGTGGGACAGCCCCTCGCTGCACTCTTGTACTTTTTTGCATGGCAGGCCAAGTATGGAAGCGTCAGCCGACCGCAAGCTGTGCCTTCATGACATATTCTCACAGCAATTGGAATGTCCTTTTCGTTTGCCATGCGATTACGTCGGTCTATTAGGAGTGGGCCCACGCACTACAACATTGCGAACAAGACTTTTGATGATTTGAGCAGCATTGTGAGCGAAACGGATCTGATACGCTCCTCTTGGAATCGACAGAAAAATTGGTAAGTATAATAATAACCATGAACGCACATAGTTTTAGATAAGATGCATATACGAATGAAACGACTTTTTTGCGGGCAACCTCTCTTTCCATTAGTGTTGGATTTGATCTGATTTGACGAGCTCTCGTACGATACGTTACAGTACATGCCAGTCCTTTATTTGCATTTGTAAGTGGTGTTGCGTTCCACGAAAAAAATGATAACAAGGACCTTGAGTTGCTCCGTCTCCGCTCAGTGGGCATGAACGTCTCGGGTCTGGGAGCATCCGGCTTCCGGTTAGTGGACCCTGAATGTTTAACTAAACCCTTAACGAGCCGGTACCTGACATGGGCGACCGGGGTTACATCACCACTCATCTCTCGAAACCCCCGGATGTTTGCCTATTACTGTTCCTTTCCCCGACGCTGGAACCTTCCATCCTGTCAAAAAAACCACAATTACTCCCTTATCTTGTGGAACTACGCATAATAACTCATCTGTCGATCAGCAGACTTTTCTTCGCATATAACCCACTTCTCTTCCCGCTTTGTTTACTCTTTCAATTGCAATTTCTCCTGAAGACGCCCCAATTGAGGATCCTACCACTTCCTCCACGCCACCTACCCCAGCTTCCTTCTATTGTACAGTGCGGTACAATACAGACACAATGAGTCTCACTCTGACCGTACCCAGCGACTATGGGTATGTTTTTTCTCACTTAATCCTGTTTCTTCCCGGCGGTGGCAAGCTTTGAGCGAGAAAACAAGAGTGGCGAAGTGGCAGAGAACCTAGCCCAATTGATACTTTTCCAATTGTTGCTTTTCCAATTGAACACAAGCGACTAACATTTCCAAAGCTTCGTCGTCCTGGCCGCCGCATCCACTTTCTTCGTCGGCCTGTGGCATGGCGGCATTGTAGGAACGTTCCGCAAGGCCGCCAAAGTGCCGTACCCCAACGCGTACGCCTCGCCCGAGCAAGCTGCCAAAGAAACTGCCGCTTTCCAATTCAATTGCGCACAGCGCGCCCACGGAAACTACCTCGAACACCAGCCGAGCGTTTTGATCGCGCTCTTACTCTCGGGAGTCTTTTACCCGCGTCTCGCTGCGCTGATGGGTGGCCTGTGGAGCTTCAACCGTGTCTTGTATACGCTCGGATACACGCGGCCGTCGTGGGGACCTGACGGCAAGGGCCGGTACAAGGGCACAGCGTATATCTTGTGCGAGCTGGCACTGTATGTCATGACCTGCTTGGCCGGATGGAAACTCCTCAATGTCTAGATTGATTTCTTTTTTTCGCCCCACCGAGGCCACGTCGGTCAGCGCGTTTCTTTTTATTATTTCCTCTTCTCTTCTCTTTTCCATTGAAAAGGTATTTCAAACTCGCTGCTCATATGTCAAATGTACTGAACGAATGGACAATGGCACAGCACTGTATATATTAAAATTCCGTGTCAAAGACCTATCATTACCACTCAATGGGACTATTCGTTTCATGCCGTATAGAACCAAACAGGAAGACCCTAAAACTCATCAACGACCAGTCTTGATGGCCCTCACTAGTTACCACTTTACCACTTCTAGATTAAATTATATCTCTGCTTTCGCTGTAATACTGTAATCAATACTAAGTATTTTTTATACATACCTAGCCTTAGCCTTGTATCCCTCTCAGTCTGGACACTTGAAAACACTGTCGTAAATAAAGTTACAATTTATTACCTGTATATTTCTCTTCATCCAGATGATCTCTAGTTGATATTCCAATCCCATTGTCACCGTCATCGTCATTGTCATTGGCCACGTGGAGCTTTGGCACCAGAAAGCAAATCAAATTCGTGAACTATTTGAACCGCGAACCCTTTTTTTTATTTCTGTTTGGACTCGTCTTCAGCTATTTTATACAGTTATACCTGTCTTTAGCTGAGCCTGCATAATTACCTATTAATTCACCTCCTTTGTATTGTACTATTGTCAATTTGTTACATGTTTAACTTTGAAGGTTACTCCCTTCCTGTCTTTTAGACTTGAATCTTGATGTTTCATTTAAACATTTGTCTTTTTTTAGTACTTTCTTTCTTCTTCTTTCCCTCTTGCTTTTCTTCTTTCCTTTTCTTTTTTTCCTTTCTTTTCTTTTCTTTATTCTTTCTTTCTCTATATACTATATCTTGATTCTCAATTGTCTTTCTCTATAAATTAAATCTTTGATTTTCCTTTTCTCTATATATTTAATTCTCTTCCTCATCTCAATATCTTTTCCTTTCCTGAAAATTAGGATTAGGATTAGGGTTAATTACAAAGTCCTCTCTTCTAACATGTATGCATCTTACATGTCTTAAACTCTTGAACTCTTGAATGTTAATTAATTATAAACTTGTACTATACATATAGACTATAGACTATAGTATACTACAGTCTACTACAGCCTCTAATCTATATATTACCCGACTCTTTCTTCTTGCAGGTTCAGCTTGTTAATTACGATTCTTGATAAACAATTGCTGTATAGTGCATAGTATATAGTGTATAGTGTACTTATTGGCCATAGTCCAGGACCCAGTACCCAGGACCCAGTTCATCTGTATTCCATATTCTGTATTCCGTACTACATGTTACATGCTACATGCAATATTGGCAATTTGGCATTGAGACAACTTGCATTGACCAACGGTCGACGACTCGAACCGGTTTTTGTAAACACGTGGTTGGACCATTGGATTATGGTTGGAGGTGGTTGTAACTTGTAGATAAGTTTCAGTTTTGACTTATCCACGGACTCGCAGTATCAATCAACAAGTAGAGAAATTGATAGACTGACAGACTGACAGTCTAGCATAATTTTACTTTATAATACAGTAATAGTGGTGGCACTGGTGGGATAAGAGAAGAGGGTTTGTCCGAGGGAACAAGGGCGGCTGAGTACGAGTAACTTGCAAGAGCTCCATGGAGGTAAAGTTACAACTTACAACTGACAACTTACGTCTGATTTCAGAATGCGGGCACGAGTATGCCATAAGTCCATGGTTGAGATGGACCAAGCAACAAGCGTTTACGGGATAAGACTGCTTAATCACGAATTCACGGGTCAAGGGCCCAGGGTCAATGGTCAAGACTCAAAGTCAAGGATTCAAGAGTCTCGAGCGAATAAGTTTCATACATGCGGCATACCGTTTCAGAGACCAATGATGACTTTACTGGATAAATATCCTGCCGCTCTTGCATTAGGAAAATTTTTCATATTTTTAAAAATCCAAAAGTATCACGCTGGCGGCTGCACGGTGTATAATGTAGATTTTTGTCACAAATAAAGATAAAAAGCGGCGTATAGAATATAATAGTTTTGACTCTTGAGAGAGAAAGAGGGTTGTTTGAGAATAAAGAGAAATCAAAGAAAAAACCCCCACCCACACAGAGACCGGAAAGAAAAGGATGAACGGAAACTAGAGATACAAGAACTCACTCCTTTCTGGCCCGCTTGCTAGGACGCGCACTCGCACCAGCTGTACTTGTTTTCTGAGGGGGTATTTTGGACAATAAGCCCTTAAAGCGAGGCTTATCCTGATAGCGTATTAGGGCTGCAGATTTCCAGTCATCCCAGTCGAGATGCGCATCGACATTGATAGCCTTTCGTAGGCCTTCAAACAGGCCCAGGAAACCTTCGAAATCACGGCGGAAATCGTAACCGACAAGGAGCCTGAATTGAATCAGCGTCCGGCCGTTGCGGACAAAGTCTGCCAGATCTTTATTGCCCTTTTTCTCAAGGATGTGAGCAAAATCAAGTTCGTGCTTGCCAGGGTCATTGATACCATTAAAGAGTTCGTCAACATGGAGAAAGACGAGCGGGGAGCTGAATGCGTATGCAGCCGAGGTGATCTGAGCATTTTCCCAGTCGATTATGCCGGTAATGTTGAAATGCTCATCCACGAGAATATGATCTCCTCTGTCGTCCCAGTGCTTCAAATAGAATTTCTGGGGGTCGACCTGAGTTGTGTTCTTGTCTGGCTGCGATGACGATGACGACGCTGCAGCGGCAGGAATAGAACCAGCCGCGGCATCACCACCTTTGGAATTCGCGCCAACCACGAGTGATCTTATTTCTTCAAAGAACAAGTGAGCCAGAAATGCATCTACTGCATAGTGTGCGTAGCATTGGTCGGCAGAGATCAATCCGTGAATGCGTGTAATGTAGTGTTCATAATACTCATCCAGCGAATTAAACGGACCTAGTGGACGTACTTCCTTCGTTCTCGAACGTATATCCGTAGTGAGGGGCCCAGAAAATATTCCTCCAACAACCAGAGGACGACTATTATTTGGGCGGTCCAGCAGTGCCACTGATCGGGGGTCCACCACGCCAAGCTTATCAAAAGGATATTTGGATAATTCGATGTATACGTCTGCAACCTGGTCCATGACCTTCTTCCTTTGGCGCGGTGTTGCACTAGACCAATTAAACACGGTTCCAGGCAGCTTTTCCAACAAAAGGTAGCCTACGCCTACCCGATTCTCGGTGTCTTGTTCAAGACCATATCCGAACACTCCCGGAGCATGGACGTCTAGTTCCTCCAGAAATCGGAGAGTCGCATATTGATTTTGTAAAATGAGGTCCCGCACTGCAGGTGGTGGGGCATTGGCATGCTGTTCCTGAATCCGAGCAAGCCATATGACTCCGTCTGCAAAATGGATAGGGATATGGTAGTGCCTGGCCCTCGTCATGGAGTTCGGCTCGTTATGGTCAATATCAAGGGGACCAATTGCACGAACGGCCTTTTTGCGGAGAGTGAACGCATGCAGGGCAAGAGCAGGTATATTGATTTTTGACCGTAATTTGATCAGCTGCTCCTTTCTGGCAATTTCCTCTAACGGAACATATGCGACTGAATCCTATTGAAACAGATTTGTCAGGGACTCAGATTCCTTTGTAACATTCTTTCTCGGCTTTAAAAACGCGAGACATCGTAGAATTGAAAACTCAATGTCTCATTCAATGGCGAACACGAGACATCAATAAACAAACCAAACTCACCTCCCACGGAGGACATTTGTGAAATTCGGGTTGAAGATGCTTTGAACAAAGATGGCGGTCGCAGACTATGCAATCTCCCAAGACGCGCACGCCGGGTTTTTGACACCCGTCAGTGTCACAAGACCATAAGGAATCGGACATCGTGGCTAGAATTCTTTCGATTGGAAGCCGATGCAAAAAGTAATATTAAGACTGCAAGTTTCAGAAAACGCGGCGACGCGATGTTGGAACAGAGCAGACAGTAAAAGAAGGCTCATGACTTCAATGGCGACGAAGACCTTCTTATACCTGTTACTTTCACATCCTTCTTCCTCGTTCGACACTTTTTTTCCTTTCACAATTTCCATTATTCGCTGTGCCGGAGGAATATGCTCTAAAGTCGCATTCACGATCGAACCACTTCGAATCTAATGTCACGGAGCCTTCTGGAGGAACAAAACGACTTCTCACGAATCATGTGTTATAAGCTAGATGGACAAAGAAAAGATGATATTTAAGGCCCGGGTTGGCCTTCTGTAGCGCCTATATCCGCAAGCAGCCACAAGTCCACAAACGCTACCAACTTGATTCTTTATCCGCTTTTATTTTCTCTTATACCGCTAAATTAAACCAAATTCCAAAACTCAACATGGCTTTCAGATGTGTTGCCATCGGCTGCCCAAATTGGGCGATGTGGGATCATAGATATTGCGCATACCGTACGTTTTCCTTTGTGGATTTGTGGAATTGGAGCCAGTATCCAACATAATCAACACTTTCAACTAACCTGCTTCCGTGATAATAATATAGACAGAAACAGGTGCGCAGACGAGGGCTTTCCCGCAGAGGATCCAAGCACGCCAGTCGTCAACAACCGTCCCTCCATGTGGCTCTGGGGCCTCACCAGAGGCCCAAACTTTCGTCCTTGAGGATCCTTGCCGGGCCTTCCGTCGTCTCATACGATCAAATCCCTTGACTACTATACCGCCAATGACAAAGAATGTCCTCCAAGCTTGAGCACGCGGAACATCGGCCAGCTATTTCCGGCAATTCCTATCCGAAAACCGACTCATCCCAAGTCAATTGAATTCCTTCTTCGGTCTCCTCAAAGAATCTGTGTTTCACATCAAGGATTTTCTACGCCACGAGATTAGGCAACCTTCAAACCCCTCACAGAGTCACAACGTATCTTAAGGGGTTGTTAAATTTATTCTTGTCCAGGAGTCCTCGGTAGCTTTTGGAGCCGTCTGATATGGAATAATGCTGTCTGAGGAAAGGTTGGAGTAAGCTAGAAATAATAATGCGAAACTTTAGAAAACCGATGACTCTCGCGTTCAATTGTGAAGACAGGCGTAAATTGGGTATTATTTCAGAAATATTCCCTCTAAAGGGAGAACGATCCCGGCTGACTTAGCGATAAAAGCCAATGAATAGAAATAGTATGAGTATAAGAGAAAGGGTTCAAAGGAAATAATGAAGAGAAAAAGAGAAACGGTAAAGGTGTTAATGTAATGATTAAAAGGGTGTTGGTTAGAAGGGAATATATACTGGATCCAGTCAAAAAAGAAATATCTAGTCGAAGAATATTGCCTTGTCAATATGTAAGATGCAAGGCTTGCAGAAAATAGAGGCTGCCCCTCGCTGGCGGTAAAAATAAATGCAGAATTAAAGTCTGTGTTTCGAAACCATGCGCATGCCACTTGGCAATGGGGCAAATCATCGGACAAATGGAATGCCAACTCTTGTTCGCTCATGGTAATCAAGATACTCCCTGCCGAAAAAGGACACAAGAAGTTCTTCTTCGCCTGCATAGATCAGTCCATGGTTAGCGTTGAAATGACAATAGCAGTGCTCAGGCCATGCAGTGGCGAAAAATGAAGAGGAGAAAGGAACTTACGGTCAATTCTTCGACTAAAAAACCTCCACAAGACTACCGCATACCCTACCAAACAGATAACGTTTCCCAGAACTAACTGCGTCCCTAGACCCCACCAGAAGAACCCAAAATACGACGGGTGTCGCAGATGGGCATAGATTCCTGACGTCACAAGTTCGTGGCCAGCATTGCGGCGTGTCTGGACGGTGTGGTTAAAGTTGGTCCCGGCATGGACCATTGCGACTGAGCGGGCTACCTGTCCGACGATGATCATGGAAAAGCCCATGACTAGCAAGATCGTGCTTAAGGAAATAAAGCTGCTTGCTGAGAAAGAGCCCGATCTAGATCCTGATTCCGAAGAAAAGATTAAATAATGCACCAAACACTCCACCAGAGCCGCGGTGTGCGCAACATTATATGCTGTTCCATTGGAACTGAGCAAAAACGCAGAAACATTCGCTTGCGGTGTATTATACCGCGCGGTTGTCCAGAACTCGAGAAAATGAAAGAGTGAAAGCGTCAAGAGGAAAAATGGAGCACGCCAGAGCGGGCTGCCTTGCCGTGCGAGAATCAGCGTTAGAAGCGTTGAAAATCCTAGTGAGATG
Source organism: Xylona heveae TC161 (assembly GCF_001619985.1). Lineage (NCBI taxonomy): Eukaryota > Fungi > Ascomycota > Xylonomycetes > Xylonales > Xylonaceae > Xylona > Xylona heveae. Next base: position 354,020 of record NW_017264199.1, on the reverse strand, counting down.
CCTAGACAGAAGGCTCGCGTGGCGATGCCGGAGAGAGACTTGGGCTCGCCGGGCAGATTGTCCCGGTGCAAGTAAGGGCCGAAGCGGACAGGATAAGACGATGGGGTTGCTGCTCCGGAGCCAGGTAAAGAGTTTGAAGCACTGCTGTGGCCTCGGTTGGCAAGACCGGAGACGGGTGCGCCGCCATTAGATGCATGGGTGAATGGTGAAATAAAGTCGCGTGAGTCCGCAGGTGTAGCCGACTCCGTGCCTTGGGCTGACCTTGTGTTTACGCTTCCGTTTGAAGGAGGACGCCCAAGAGGCCAGGAGATTGAAGATGTGGAGGAGAAGGATGCATTGGATGTTTGCGATGCTTGTAAATCCTCCCGATCATCGGCTGATGATTCCATGGCCGTGCTATTAATCTTTGGATGAAGCGCAGATATTTAGGGGTGCGGAAATCGATGCCGAATGAGAAAATTTGAAAATGCGGATCAAGAAATAATAAAGAATACTTCAATCAATGTATGCGCGATGGAAAGGGTTGAATTGTAGCGAAGGCGTTTCTCGAATATGGCAAGGCATGCAAAGTATGCGCTCGGTCAAAAGAACAATACTCGGCGAAGAGAACAAAGAATTTTGCGCGATAAGGTGCGCTGATGAAAGAAATGCGGTCAAGGGTTGATAGCTCCACGCCTGTATCCTCGAAATTCACAGGTATCGATTGTCCCTTTTCCTGATTCAGCAGTAATTATTGTCCCTTCTCCGCGCCTTCTGAATGGTTGTATTATTCTCCGACGACAGAAAAGTCTCGTGTGGCTTGTGGCTTGACTGACGTCGACAAACTGGCGCCGGGGGAGCTTTGCCAGGACCCTGATCGAGATGGCTACCCCCCTGAATCTGGCAAGGTGATGTAGATAAACTTCCGAGCGCAACGCAGCAAATCAGATTCAATGTCTACGTTTATAGTGGTTGGTCTCCTTGGCTGTTTAGCTTCGTCGTCGCTGCGCCCCTTCTGTAGGCTGAGCCTTAACCTAAACAGTGAGACAGCTTTCGGGATCACAAACTGATTGAGTAATGAAACTCCGTAGCATCCCAGGCTATGCCCCACGTGTCGTTTTGATCGCCAGCGTCATTGTATTGCGTGTAATCGTATACCAGATCTAAATACCCCTTATAGCAACATAATGTACGTAATGATACGAACGATAATTTGTAATTTATATGATTGAGCTCCCTGCATCGTGTTAAAAAATTTTTTTGAATCTTTTGGAAAACTGCAAGTGTCTTGACTTTGCCTTTGTTACCTGCGGTCGACAATCTCGACACTAAAGACCCTGTGGATCAATTTTGCAGCCTGCCATCGACAGAAACAGGCACTGGTCAATTGAACGTATAATCTGCTGTATCAGCCATGCCGGACCTGACAGAAAAGGAAAAGGCCCTGCGAGGAGAACTCTATTGGGCATTTGTGCCTGAGCTGGTTCGCGATAGAAGACGCTGCCAGCATGCATGCAAGCGATATACCGACGCGGGCGAGGTGTCGCGACGACGATTAGTTGAACTATGGAGAGAGTAAGGTTTTTTATGTTTTCTTCTGTAGACCCTTTCAGTAATTTCTTCCGTTTTGAAGGCGTAAAGGTGTAAAATCATGCTAAATCTCTACTACAGTGTCGTCGACGACAAGACTCCCCTCCCTCCACCCGCTCCAACTCCCGAAGAAGACGAAGCACTCTTCGAAGATGAGCCTTGGGTCGAAGGCCCTGTGCATATTGATTACGGCACAAACTTACGATTCGGGAAGAATGTCTACGTTAATTTCAATGCCACCTTTCTCGACACCTGTATCATATCCATTGGCTCGCGGACCCTGATCGGACCCAACGTGAGCTTCTACAGCGGCACCCACCCGCTAGACCCAGAGCTACGAAACGGTACCAAGGGCCCCGAACTAGGCAAAGAGATTCATGTCGGTGAGGATTGCTGGATTGGAGGAAATGTCGTTATTCTTCCTGGCGTTACACTTGGTAAGGGAGTCGTGGTTGGAGCAGGGAGCGTGGTTACAAAGGTGCGTTTTTGCCAATTTTAACGGTCCGCCGTGTAACTGCAATCCACGGAGCAGATTATTGCCAAAAGCATCGTTGACTAATGAGAGAGCATGCTCAGGATGTGCCACCGTTTCACGTAGTAGCGGGCAATCCGGCCCGGATCTTACGTCGCATAGAGACGAATATGGACCCAGAGCACCGGAACCAAAAGGCAAAGCATGTTGATCATGAAACGGCAAAAGTTCCAGAGAACGAATTGACTGTACCCGCTGCGGCCAAAGAAGCAGATAGTCACGTTTCGGGTGCAGAAGAACCCATGGCTCAATTGGCGCGACAGCTGGATAAGATGGATTTTGACCGGTATAACGACGCTTTCAACAAAGGATAACGCACCTAAATCTAAGAGAGGACGCTATATTCGTCAATTTAATCCCACCAAATGCCATGGGCAATTTATCAATCCACGAATCCCTTCGATCGGGAAGGACTGAATAATCAATTTCGCAGTCTTGCTCGTCGCCCAGCCAGATTTTCAGCATCTGATCCTGATGACCACCCATGGCCAGTGTCCAGCAAAGATATCATCCTCCTTGCTAAGCTTGTTCCTGTATCATGTCTCCATACCCAGTTCCTTTTCTTGCTCATAACCATTCTCCTCCAGCCTTTTACTGGAGAGCCACCACGTATGCGCTGTTACTATCCATCTTCCATATCCGTCAATCCTATGGCTAGTTTTTCCAATTGCCAAAAAGATTCGGCCTCGCATACCCTTCTGTCGCGATATTCCGTCCGGACTCCGCTGATACGTTATATCCGGGGTGCCCTCCCTGTTGAGACTCCCTTATTTCCCGCTGTGGGTGCCCGCCGCTCGCATGTCCACACATTTGTGGAACTTGAGCCATGACTGGTACAGGAGGCTGGTAACCCAGCTGAGGACCATGCAATGCTCCACCGACAACTTGACCGCTCTGCTGCTGCATTGCCATTGGTGATCGGCCGGGATAACTTGGCCCAACTTCATGAGTGTTTGCGTTCTGTTGTCCCGTCTGGCCCATTTGGCCACGTCTTCCAAACATTTGTTCTCCTTCGACCAATGCTCCAACTTGTTCCAAATTTTCTAGGACGGCATGCTTTCGTTCCGCTGCCTGTGTCTTGTTATGCAATTCCCAACGGTCGATATCCCGTAGCTCCTCCTCAATAGCAGCCATGGCCATTCCATCCCGGAAAGCCTCCACGCGGCTGTGTCGCTGTAGCCTTTCATATCTTAGCGGGTCTAGGGGCGAATGTCTCCTTGAGAGTTCCGCTTCCGTAGTTTGATGAGTATCAGGCATCGGCGTAGCAGGCGCGAGAGGTCTCGGAACGTACTGAGGAAAATGCAGATAATGACAGAAACCATCGCGGACCTCTCGATAGCAGTTGTAATCATCGCAGAACAGTACGTGCAACTCGTTCTGACTCTTGAAGCAGGTCACGGTGGTCATGCCCACGCAGCCACATGTGAAGTGAGTATAGACGTGCAAGCACATTCTGCGATGTGGTTAGCTTGTTACTTTTTTTTTTAATAAAAAAAAAGGAAGGCCGTGCTGAGATATGTGGATGTTATGAATAACCAAACGACTAGAATTGCGTGTAGAGGAATAAGCTGCTGCAAGGAACGTGCAGTTCAGGGAACTTCTCATAGACAAGTTGCAGATATCAAATTTGGAAGTCCATAAATTGATTGATGGGCCAATTGAGCTGGATTGGAAGGTTTAGCATGAATATGTAACCAGGCCACACCTCCAGATCGACCACTGAAAGATCGAAGAATAGGTTATGTGTCCCTTAACGCGTCGATGGACTGAATATCCCGTCGCGCGAACGCGCTCAGTTGTCTGTTTGTTCGTTTTCTGTTTGTTGGGAAAGTGCTTCACAGGTAGCGCAAGAGATTTTGTCTCTCACATTGAAGATGAATGAGATAAGACGAACGTGAAGCAGACAGTAACTTCGAAAGACATAAATCCATATTATTTTGCATATTGCTAAGCTGATTATGTTCATGACTATATCAGAACATGTTGAAAAGTTAGGGCGGGTAGAAACGTTATTTGCGCATTAACTATGCACCTCTTCAGACCAGACTCCAATTGACTACAAATTTTCAATGTCTTTCTACTCTACATTTGAAAATAAAAAGTGCAACGTGATCAGAGCTGCCAAGCTAAGCAAAGGAGTAATTGATAATGTAGTTCAACAAGGTATATACATACATTATCTTCGCGCCCCAACTCACTGCAATCACAGTTTGCTTTCCCTACTTTCATCAACCGCACCGCTCATGTACGGACCATCTGGGCCATCATTACTTCCCGTAGATCCAAACATAAGCAATTCTCTCCCCCCTCTCGTGCCCCACCAGGTCACGCACAGCTCCGCCCTTGTGACATCCATCTCCCCATTCGACAGGACTTCCCAAAACCTACGCTTACACATCTCTTGCATGGTAGAATTCTGGACTTTTTTTGCCAAGCTGGCCGTAATGGAAAGCCATTCCTCTAAATCTTCTAATCCAAGGAATGGGAGCGCGTCTATCAAAGTCAAAACGAGAACTCCTTGCTCTGATAAGCCAGCTTCGTCGCTTGATCCCTTTCCAATGGCAACAAGCGGTGTCGATGGCGCAGTGATTGCTCTTTGATGCACAATTTCGAGAAGAATTGAAGGAAGTTGAGGCTGAGACGCAGAAAGTGGTGAAGGCGGAGTAGTAATTTGTAGGAGAGTCTTGAAAGCCAGCCGGAATTGGCGAGGTGAGAGGTTTCGGGGGAAGACCTGGTTCATGTGAGCAGGAGCAAACAATAAATGAGCTATTATATGCACATTATGGTAGATACCTTAAAGAGTGCATCAACATAGAAGGGGAGATGATTGGAAGCAATGCTTGCGCTTTGAGGCGCGGCAAGGACAGCCAGCATGACACTATGCGCTGCCTCAAAGATCTCGAGGAGATTATTGTTCCCGCCAGAGGCAAGATAGGGAATGGCAGAAGCAATGAGGAGATCCTCATTCATCTTTGGTGAAATGACAAGAGTAAAATGCTCGGCTGTATTAAGGAAGAAAAGGTCCAAACATCGGTCTAAAGGGTGGCGGGGAATGTTGCCCAGCTCGGCGGGCTGTATTTCTGACAGGAAAGCTTCAACATGCATAGGGTATCTAGATAATATATCAATTGCAGCGAGGAAAACAAAGACGTGCTGAGACAGAGAAGTGGCGCCAAGACGGGATGACAAGAAATAGAGATTCCGAAGGCTGTGAAGTGTTTGCGATGCGATAAGGGGAGCGCCTGGGAAGTCACTGATTAGCGGACTCTTACTCAATGCAAATAATAAAAACGTACAATCATCTGTTGCTAGCAGAGGATCGCTAAGCATCCTTCCAATAGCAGCATTGAGAACAATAATGATGGCAAACATTGCCGCTTTTAACGTCTGCCATAGTACGGGTAATGTTTTCGTCATGGTTGAGTTTTCCAGGAAGATCGATTCTTCAGAAACATCAATCTGAGATAACTTGTTTTGCCTCCATTGTGTCAAAAGCGTCCTGCTGAAGCCAAACAATTCTTCCATTGCGGCACGGATGAGCGCTGGATCTCGCACATTCGCGATACTATGGGCAATAAGGCGCGAGACGGAGCCCAGTGAAGACAATATTGGGCTTGCAGACATTTGTTGTATCTGCTTAAACGTAGAAGAAGTCGCCTTGTTATTGGTCAGTAATGCCAGTCGCTGAAGCCCAGCAATACACCATAGGACTCACAGGCCATGTAAACTTGCCCTCCTTCACCTGGCTAACATCAACATCAATCACGCCCAGGAAATATCCCGATCTCAGGCCTTCTGGAGAAGCGAAAGCGGTGTTGATTAAAACAGGCAGCAGAAGCTATCTTGTGTCAGCAACCATTACAATCTAATCCGTCAATGGTCCGCTCACATCGTAATCAATGGCCGCCTTTTCCACCTCCGGCAACAGGTCAAAAGTATGATTTAATACCCATCCGATGCAATGAGTTCCCAGTTGCTCTTCTTCTGCAGCCTGAACCAATGCCAGATTCGATGCTTTGACAATCGCGCCTTCAAGCAACCGTCTCAATGCTGCTGGTAAACCTTGGCGTTCATGGGACTCGAATCCTAGTAGTAAACCTCCAAGCACCAGAGTGTGCTTCCACCTCGGCGACTTTTCATCCGCCCCTCTTGCCACAGCTTTCACCCATTCTTCTTTATTCAAGGTAGTGAGGTGATAGCCTTGCTGCGTATGTTCATGGTTTAAGATAACGCGACTGGCAGAGTGAAATACGCCTAGGATGCCAAGACAGGTGCGTAGGCCGTCGGGATGCTCCCAAAACGCAGGCGAAGTTAATAATCTGCCGGTGAGAAGGCTGAGATTGAGAGGGTTCGAAAGGCTTGTTAATAGCGATGCAGCTGTGGAGAGTAGCCTACAGGAAGCGTCAGTGTAATAGTTCAGATGCCTATCGAAAGCTATGCGGAAGGTCATACCGAGGGGTATCCTGCTGCGAGGAAGGAGTTTGAATGGAGCGGAGTAATGTCCCTAGCAGCCGCTCTGAGGACATTCTGCTAGATGAGTATTACTTCAATCAATGAAGTTCGGGATCCGAATCATTCATCGTAACTACAGGGTATGGATGTGGTGATAGGAGTCCAGGGCGGGTGAATTTCGGATGCGATAAGATGTGGAATCTGGAGATTGAGCCGAGGCACGTCATCTTCTCCCGAACCCCAAACAACGACAAGCAATGCATCATTCATCATTCTAACACTATTAGACAGCAGCAGAAGAAGAAGAAGCTATCAAATCAGACTAGTAAATTAGTAATATGGCAGCGGAGTAAGTCCTATATTTCGAATTAGATATAACGACTACTGACTTTCATCTTTCCAGTGACATAGAGAATCCGGCTCCGCTGGATTACTCCACTCCCAAGTTTCCTTCCCTGTATTGGCCTATTCTCGTCCGTGCAGGAGAGGCTTCATATCTTTACTACAGCAGGGATGTGTGGAAATTTACTACCCTTTGGACATTGATCGTGTACGGCGCGGTCCATCTTGCAGCGAGTCTTTATGCAGCCTTCATGCAGCCGCGAAGCTGGAAAGTCATGTGGCTTGTCCCAGTTATCTACGTGGTTGTTGGCTCTATCGAGGCCATCATCGCTGGAAGTATCATCGGAGGCTTGTAAGAACCTCAATATACAATACTTTCCAAAACATCCTACTAACCAGCTCTAACATCACAGGCTAAGCGCAGTATATGATGCTGGTTCATTCAAAATGTCCACCTGGATACCATGTATATGGTCATTCATCAACGTGCTTATCTTGATTCTGTCATCTTTTGCAATCCAAGGCGGTCTATGATCGGATTCGAGAGACTCCCTTGTCGACATCATGGGAAGATCATTGCCGCATTATTTGATGCACCTATTTACAAAGCGGAAGGCAAATTAGCTGCCGAGAGTACCGCTGTTCGCCTCACAGCATCAAACTCATGTGAGAAGCCTCACAGGCTCTTTTTGCAAGGGTATTTTATATATCTATGACGCCTAGAGTAAGGGAAGCTTTCTAATGCTGACTTTTACAGATGCGATAACCCAACTCCCTTGGGTAGGCTATCCATCGCTCTATTGTACATTTTAAAACGGTGGAAGGGGATCCGATATCAATGATCTTACTATTGACTCTTCAACCCTCTCCCTCGCCGGCCGGGCCTTCATCCTCGGAGTCGGGCTCGATCTCGGCGTTTGAAGATTTGCCCTTCGCTCTCAGTGCCTCCTGCGCCTCTCTCGTGGCTGGAACGCCGACAGAGCTAAGATACAAGAAGATACCGCTCTTGAAATTGTCAATGTGCGTGAAGAAGGCATGGAATCTAGGAATCATTAGCTAAGACAATTTGAAATAACCGAAATAATCTTCAACTCACTGATTATCTTGGACTTCCTCCCTGAAAATTCGTTCATATATCTCCCTCTGCTTGAATTCCTCAATTTCATTGTTGTACTTTGAAAAGTCGATGGGTCGGCGTTCAAAGCCCTTTGCAATCTTTTCATTGTACGAGTCAAAAATTGGGCGTTCCAACAGCAGTCCCAGTCCAGGTGCCTTGGGAATATTGAAAATCTCAGGACCCATACTCTCCTGGATCCGCTCAATGGGGCAACCACTGCGCACCACAAATGTGGCCATGGAGACCATCTTACGGATCTGATGCATCATGAAGCTCTGACCGTGGACCTTGAGACTCAACCATTCTGTGCCGTTGATAATGATGGGCTTCTCGCCTACAACAAAAGACTTGATGACACGCTTGGCTGAAGCGTCCTTGAAAGTCTTTTGAATAGTGAAGTTGTGGTAATTTCGGGTACCAACGTAGGCACCGAAGGCATCGCGCACACGCTGGAGCCGAACGGGATCAATGCGATACGCCTTTTTTGCCTCGATATAGGCGGCCTTGAGAGACTTGATGGCTGCTTCGAGGCGCTGACGATTGGCTTTGCCCAGTTTCTCTGGCTTGACCTGTTCCTTGAGGGCCTCTGTGGCTGGCTGGCCATCGCTCTGCGCATTGAGTGTCTCCGAGGTAGCCGGCGCGTTCGTAGCAGCCTCCTTTTTTTCGGCAGCCTTCTCATCCTGCTCGGGAGTCTTGCTCTCCTTAGGAACGGAGGCCCGGCCAGTAGTTTCGCGAGGCGCATCAGTATCGGTCATGGGATTCTTGCCCTCATCGTCTCGAGCATCAGAAAGTGCTTTTTCAACCATTCCCCGCGTGTGCTCGTCCAGTTCCTCGAGGATCGGCTTTATGTACTTCTCCTCGGCTTCAGCCCAGAATGTAGAGACCTCTGCTTGACGTTCCTCGTAGCCCTTTCGATCATTCGCCTCATCTGCGAGCTCCTCAAGCTTCTTTCCAAGATAGGTTTGTGGATGCGGGGGCAAGAATGCGTGTGTAGGAATGAGATATTCGTAGATACGGGAATCGCATAGTTGGTAACAACTGAAGCTGCCTGTGGTGCGCTCCATGCCCCAGACACGGATTTGTGGAGAGAGATTATCGTTGATCTTCTTGACAATATCTGGATCCTCTACAATGAGCTTTAACGAGATAACGTTTCCTGCGGCGTGAACGCCTTTGTCCGTCCGCGCGCATCGCACGAGGGATGACTTCTTCGGGTCATCGGCATTAGCCTTGGAGATGGCGCCAGCAGCAACAAATGCTGAAAAGATGTCTCCTTCGATTGTCTTTTCCGTTGTGTTTCTGTCATTGTCATCTTAGCCATCAGTCGCTCAAGGCGCTGCATTATTTTGGTGAAATTACAGTTGCATGCCCTTATATCCACTTCCAGAGTACCCAATCAACACAGCGACCTTACGCTTTGGTTTCCTTTCCTCCTGGGCAATCTCTTCGGCAGAAAATGGCAGTGGGAGGACCGGTGTCTGGCCCTCTTTCACTTCAACTTTCCGGCGCTTGTTTTGGCGGTCATTGCCGGTCTTCTCTCTCTTATCTAGAGTGCGAGAACGACTTTGTTTAATCAATCAGTTCTAGAACACGTACAGCAGATCTAGACGCAACTCACCTCCAGTCATTTCGCCCAATATCCTTTCTCTTATTTCTTGGTATATACTCTCGCTTGCCAGACTTCTTCTCGGGTTGCGCATCAGCGTTGTCTGTGGGAGGGGCAGCAGCGGGCGCGGGCGATTCGGTCGCAGGGCCGTTCTGAGCATCAGACTCCATTGTGTTCGTGTCAGGAACTCTTGCATTGTCTGAATTCTCCATGCTTGTCTGTCAGATAATTGAAGTATAGTTGAGTCGCGAGTCACAAAACGTTAGTATGGGATGGATGTTTCTTCAAAATTATTTCCAAGAATGGTCTAGCGTCATCGCGGGATCGAGAATCAGCTTTATCGCATTATCCATCGTCATTCATCCTCTCTTTTTACGATCCATACACTCTGTACCTTCGTTACTTTTATTCCCTTTACCTCAGTCAATCTGCTTTGAAGTCCGCCTCCCGGTCTTCTTTCATCTGTTTGTTACACGCCTGTTGCTTTTTCTCCAAAAGCAATAAACCGCCGTTGTTATGATCTAAGTTTCGCCGCCTCATCAGATCTCGCTTTAGTCCGCTTCGTCCTTACCTCGAGCACCGTCACCCTCCAAGTCCTCCATATCATCTGTTTTATTCCACAGAGAGAAACATGGATCTCGCAAAGTCGCTCATCCGAAGCGTTGCGCGCGCCTTTTACGACACCGAACACATACTCATCGTTGATGCGCTGATGATACATTCAGCGTATGTAGCCCATGCGCAATGGACTATATGAGCATGTCTTGTGTTGTTATTATTTTGAACTATGATGGCTGAAACCATATTCTAAACAATATACAGTCTTCGAGACGATGATTTGGCTCTTCTGCTGGGAATGCAGGTCAAGGGCCTGCGCAAGCTATGCGGCAAGCTCAGGGAAGATAGACTGCTGGCAGTGTATGTGAAGCTTCCTCTTGCATCGAATTGTTATAGCGGGTTTCAATTGCATTACACTTGAATCAGCTTTCTGACAATACATTCTTCCCCGCAGCCATTCCCGTCTAGAAACGCGCGAGGGCATGCAACGTCCCATCACGAAAGACTACTACTACATCGACTTCCACCTGACCATTGACGCGATCAAATATCGGATATACCGAATCACCAAAGAAGTCGAGCAAATGTTCCAACCGACAGAGGAGAAAAAGGACTACTTTTGCCCACGGTGCAAATCACGGTGGACGCAACTCGAAGTCCTCGACAACCCCGGCCCACTCGGATTCAACTGCCACAAATGCGACGGCCCCCTCGAACGGGACGACGACAGCGCCGCTGAGCGAGGCGGGCACGAAAAGCAAAGCCGACTTATGAGCCAATTACACGGCATGCTGAACCTCCTCCAGCAAATCGACCGCACAGTGATACCCAACAACGACTTTGACGCGGCGTTCTCCGTTGCGGTTCCCATTCAGCGCAACCAGATTGTGAACCCCGTCCGGGCCATGGCGCCCGCAACTGCCGACGGACGACCAACATCCGTCAAGGGTCTCGCGCAGACCAGCGGCGCACAGATCGAAGTCTCCGTGACCACATCCTCCGAGAGATCCGCCGCCGAGCAAGCCACCGAAGCGCAACGACGCGCTGCGCTTGCCGAACAGAACGCCCTGCCAGTCTGGCACACCAACTCCACCGTCTCAGGCGAGGCCACGGCGCTGGGCAGCAAGGAAGCCGCAGCACGCAGGGAGCGCGAATACAACGGCGTCGGAACAGACACCAGCACCCCGCTCAAGGGCGAAGACATGGACGAGAAGAAGACGGACGACAAGCAGTCTGCCGAACTCGATGCGTATTTTGCAGAACTCGAGGCCGAAAGGCAGAAACAAGCGCGCGAAGACCAAGAAGAGGACTCGGACGAAGAAGAAGACGAGGACGAAGACGAGGAAGACGAATTCGAGGATGTGCCTGCAGCCTCTGGCCAACCACAACCACAACCACCCACTGCCGCCCCCGCCGCCGCCGCAGTTCCTGCAACATCTTCTTCTTCTTCTGCTGGTATTAACGGCGCACAACAGCACGCTTCTCTAGCACAGAACGGCCAGCAGCCCGGCACGGGCTCCTCGTCCTCGGCAGGAAATAACACCCCTGCCGGCGGTGCTGGCAATGGAACTGGGCCTGGATCAACCGCACCCGCAACGTCACAGGAAGCAGCAGATGGTCCTGCGGCCAAGAAGCCCCGGATCGACGGGGACAGTGCGAATTCGTTTACAAGTACGCAGACAGCAGACGGACAAGCAGGTGACCAACCTGCTCCGCCAGCACCAGTCAAGCAGGAAGAAGACTCCGATGAAGACGACGACGATGTCGAGTTTGAAGACGTTTGACATCTGTTTTTTTTTTTTTTTTTTTTTTTTTTTTTTAGTTTCGCTGTGCCCCACGGATCCCGTCTATTGTTTTACCGTCCCGATCTAATTTGGCCTACGTTATTAAGGCTTGGGTTAAACGTCTCTTGTCCGATCGAAACGTCCTGCGCTATTCAAGCCTTGGTCGAAACGCCTCTTGTCCGATCATATGGTTCCTACGCTAGCCAAGACTTAAATGACAGGACGGACAGATCGAGGGAAGGAGGGAGTGAATAGTTGGGGGAAAAATCCAAATTACTGACAATTTCTCAATTTCATTTACCACGGCGCATGGGAGTTTGGGAGACCAGCGGTGGGCTGTCATTTTTAAGGGGGGATAAGCAAAGAAGAAAGACAAAGAGTGCTAGGGGGGCGCACTTGATAATACATAACCAAAATTACCATCATCATCATCATCATTGATTCGATACGAGTCGAAACCTGGTTCGAGATAGATGCACATATATACTACAAAATTTCCGGGGGGCCCCGGGAGGGGGCGGGACTGAACCAAAAAAAATTCTAGATTGATCAGTCAGATAGGTCTGATTTCCACAAAAACAGAATCCTACAAAAAGTTCTCAAATGTTCAATGTCTAGACTTTTCGTCCATGAGACGAGACATATAAATGGGTCTCAAAAATTGGGAATTATTATGTGACAGAATCGTATCATTCTTGTGGGGTGTGTATGTGTGTACGGTAAATACATGCCGTGTGCCACACAGTAAAGGAACTCCGCGCTATTGTTTGTGGTCCGGGCTCCTGGCATAGATGATCCCGAAAAATAAGAAAAGAAAACGGGGGACGACCGGGAAAAGGGGAAAACGAACCAAGGCAACCCAAAGGGGAAAAAAAGAACACAAAAATGAAAATGATTCCGTAATGAAATAACAACACCCAGCCTGACTGGCAACATGAAAATGGTATGCTAATGCAATCAGGCGCTGATCCATTCCCTAGTCAAGTGGGGACGGGAAAGAAACAAAGACGGGTAGATGCTGGTGAGAGGTTTCTTCTCATCTATCATTGAAACTTTTGACGACAAGACCACATGCTGTATTGGGTAAAAAAAAAACAAGGGCGAACAGAAATAAGAACCCATGAACGAATGATGTGTGTGTGGATGTGTCAGTGAACAAAAAAGACTCCGTGGTGCACAGAACAAACAGACGCCAGAATCAACACGATTCAATCCACTGGATATCAGACGAGACGGATTTGTAAATGCTCAGAGATACCAGACCGAGCTTCACTAGACAATCCACTGGGAAATTCATGGACTAGTGCTTTCGACAGGAAGGCTAGCCGGATCGACATCGGAATCATTCGCCGAATTGGACTCATTGTCCCACTCTTCTGAATGTATATTAGCATCGCCGTCAGGAGCATTAGCAGATGAGCAAAGGTCAGGATTACCTGAAACTGCTTCATCTGCTTCCTCCACCGTTAGGCCAAGAAGTTCTTCTAGTACAGCTAGTAGAGAGAGCACTTGAGTCAGTTTCAGATCAATTAAAAGCAAAAGAAAAAAAAAGGGGGGCTAGCGGTTATGAACTCACCATCAAACCTTTCCAACACGCGGTGACCCTCTGCATCGCCAGACGCCCAATAAGGCCTACAATCATTCATAACTTGAACGATTGCGCTTATGAGCTTAGCTTCGGCAGGCTCTTGTTCTTCAAGGTAGCGGCTAGTGATGAGTCGCATACACGCCGTACCCAAATTCTTGGCGGCCCGCATTGCTATCCGATTAAATTGCTCGTCAACCGTTGTCGGCGGGCATCCAAACTGGAAAATTAAATCTTGGAGCAAGCCAACAGTGCCACGTCGGACTGTCTCTTCCCAGTAAAGAAGAAGGTGTGGCGCCCAACTGGGGGAAGTTTCAACCACTAGCCAGAGGAAAAATTGAGGATCCCGCGGAAGTCGTGGGTTGTGGACTTTTGACAGCCGACGGAAGAATTGAAGATGCTCTTCACCGCCGTGGCTGCCAATCGTATCAATGTCACTGGCAGTACGAATAACTATTTCTCTCGCTTCTGTAACTTCAGGCGTATTCCCACAAAAGACAACTGCTGCATCGAGGTAGGGCGCAGCGAGAGAGGCAGGGTCGATAGCGATTCCTGCCATGATGGTTTTATAAAGAGTCAGCAGTAACCCAAATTGAGGTTCGCTGCGCAGGAGAATCGTGAGAATTTCCAGTGAGCCATCAGCGTTCTGGTTTGTGTCCAAGATCTTGGTCAGGAAAGCTAGATTCTTCGTCTTTGGTATGAGATGTGTCAGAGATCGGTCTTCCGAGTTTGTTATACGGTATTTGATTTTGCCGGTGCTTTCCTGTGGGTCATCCTCGGCAGGCTCAGCTTCGACAAGCTCGACTCTTCTCAGCAATACCCGGACAAGCTCAATGAGTTTATTATAGGACGGTTCCTTGCCCTTTTCAAGAAGTCGTAACATCCGTTGCCAATTCCACTTGAAGGCCTTTCCACCATATTCAACAGTCAGAACTTCCAAGCATCTCGCAAAGAAACCCTCCTGCAGTAGTAGCAGCGTTTCTGGGGTGCCTAGACTTGCGAGATTGCATAAGAGCCCGAAATAATCGTCCCATGCCCGCATATGAAGGTCAAAAAATGCCCACATATCCGCCAGGCAACTCAGAATGCCGTAAAATGCACCCGTCTCGTCGATCCAATCGGTCTCTTCCGAGTCTGGGTCGTTTGATTCTAATCCGTAAAGCCCGGGATCGGTGTCGCGTAAGAAACCCAGGGTTGTGACAATCAGTTCCGCAAAATCTTGGCGGACTTTGGCAGATGGATTCCGCATCAGCATATTGCGCAGGGCCATGGGATTTTTGATGATCCACTGAAGCGCCATATTGCAGCAATCTGGGCATGTTCCAAGTACCTTGAAGAGCAATGACATGATGCTATCAAAGTCTGGCAAGTCCTTAGTCCGGGATACAACCTGATCAATATGGCTCAATGTAAGGAAGATGACGGCTCTTTCAAGCTCATGTGATTTTGAGCATATTCCCTTGTTCAGAAATAGCAGGCTCTGGAGTAGAGACCTCACAAACGGCGCATGAGCAGGGTCAAATAGGCAGTACTTCCTTATAAAAAGCTCATTTTCCAGTGCGATGTGATTGCTCAGGTCCAAGTCGAACGGAACGCGGACTGGTAGATTTGAAGGTGCTTCATGGCTCAAGCTAGACTCTGTCGAAGAGGCGCGCCGGTAGAAAAGCATATAGGCGCTCCATGCTTTCGGAAATCGAACTTGCTGAAATCCATTCGCTGAGAGAAAGTCGTTGAGCCCGCCAAAACAATGTTCGGGAATCTTTGCCGGATCGAACCTCGAAACATCAGCGTCGTTGAATTCAACCCAGGTATGTTGACCATTAGTTGATCGGGTAGATTCTCGAATGTACGAATAATAGTGACCTGATTCTGCCGTTCCACTGTGAACCAATACTCCAGTGAGCTCGAATAGGTCCTCTGGTGTTGGGGTTCCTGGATCGCTCAGATGCTCGATTTTGTAAGGACTCATATCGATTTTGTTTGGGAACTCGAAATAGTCATTGATCTTGCTTCGTTGCATCGTAACCAAGTCAAAATCGAAGCGCTTTAAATGAAAGATGAGGTTGTTGGGAACGTCGCGCAGACAGGTCCTGGGTTGATTGGTTAGCTTCTTTACTTCACAGATCGAATAAATTGACTTACCTTTTAACCGCATTTACATGCCGGTTACATGAAGTACATGAGTACTTGTTATCTGGATCCGTCAGCCAACTAACTCACGAAGAAAACAGCCATCTTCAGTCTTACCTCCCTCCATTATTTCACCCTCGACGTATGCCTTCAGACTATCTTCCAATGAGGTCTTGCCTTTGATGTCACATTGGATGGCGGAGAATGGCTCCTCACGCTCCGAAATATGAGCACATTCTTTTGACTTGACTTGTTGGACAAGTTGCCCCCCGAAAAAAGACTTGAACTGTTGTTTGTCTTCCTGGGACAGCATTTGTCCCTCCCACCTGTCAAATAGTAGATTGTAGAATTCGTCTACATCCATCTGAATCGTGACATCAATTTGTTCATTATCATATGTCCGAATGGAATCGGCGAGACCAGTTGGGTCAATCCACTTAGACCAGCTCTCTTGCATGTATGCAAAGATTTTCTTTGTTTCAGCAAGGAGCCTCTGGGCCCCATCCTCATCTGCAACGCTGGTGTTGAGCATAAATTGTCGAAAAGGGACGTTCATGAATAATTGAGTGAATAACGAGTTGAGATAACAGGTATTGGAAAGATTTTTCAATCCAGCATAACCGGCGGGCGATCTGATTGCTTTGGAGCGTTCGAAATTCCATGTCGGTGACTCGTAAGTTGAATCTTCAAACTGTGAGTGGGTAAAAAGCTGATTCCAGGAAAAGAGTAACACACCTTGAGATGCTAATTCTTCTACGAGGATGACGAGCCTCTGGTAACTTTCTCTATCTTGGCTCAGCGACAAGATTAATTGATATATTTCCTTCCTGCTAGCACTGTCTAATACAGGGACGCGAGGCTCTATCTGCTCATCGTCACTCATGGGCGATAGATCTGGAAAGAGATGTGATTCAAAAACTCCTTCCATAAGCGGCCTATCCATGTAATAAGTTAACCGATTACTGTCAATTTCAGTCCCGAGTCGGATATACTCACTTTGTTTTGAAAGGTTTTCCGCAAGATTTGGCAAGCTGTACGCACCAATTTAGGAGGGATGTGAAGCCTAGGACGACGGAGTCGACAGTATTACGTCCAACAAACTATCATGATATTAGCATCCGATATCTGCATGGGAATGCGCTGGTTTCTTACCTCGTAATGTTGATGGTCCAACAGAATATCACCCCAGGTCTGGACATATCCGTCTAAATCAAGTTCGTTCCTTGAGTATTCACTAAATGATCGAAAAACAACCAAAGAAACATCAAAAAGTTGACGCGAATGGTCTTGGTAGTTGAGACTTTGAGGGAGGATATTCAAGCACAAGCTCCAAAAGAATGATGAAAACTTTTGACAACTTGTTTGAGAAGGGCTGCCGGAAAGTCAACTCGCTGCAGACGTACAGTAATCCAAGAATGCTTCTGTATTGATAATGAAATGAACAGCAGGTATTTTGACTTACTGATGAAGAGAACTGCAGACTCCTAAGATGATTTGTGCCGTTCGGCTTCTCATACTCTCTCGGCCATCTTTCAGAAGGGCTTCCTCGATCAAATGGCGGATATCTGCATGAGCAGTGAAGGATGCCCATATTTGCTCATTATGGAGTGACGCTTCGATCAGAGTCTCGAACGATTGACAAAATACTTCGATAGATTCGATGCTCCGCGGCGTATTTATCGCTTTAGCTATGTTCATCAAACTAATTATTCGAGAGACCAAGTCGTCCGTATCTGAAAAGTAAGTTGCGGAGATATCTACGGGTACAGGCTCTACACGACGAAATTAGTTCCTTGAAAGCCGCAGAAAGGGTGCAAACTTATACCTTTTAAAAACCTTGACAGGCAAGAAACAAGGCTACCCAAGATTTTCAGCTTCAGGTGATCGTTGTGGAGGCCTTTCATAATTTCGGACGATAATAGAGCGGTTGAGACGGCGTTAACACCACGTAGGATAAAGGAATGGTCAACATAGCCCTAAGATTTTTTTAGCATAATTGAATCAGAGATGATATGTCCTTTGACTCACCGTATCTAATCCTTTACTGAGGCAAAACTCTAATGTCTTTACAGAATATAATACTTTGTAAGGCTGTAGACTTGGAAATAGAGTTGTAGCAGTCATGTTGTCATCCATGGCAAGTCGACGTATTCGTTCATGCGGAGGGAAAGTGGTTATAAAATCAAAGATCTGTTAATCCCATTAATAACCATGGTAAGGAACAAGCTTATCGAAGGAACGTACTTTGAAGGCAAATCCGTCCTCGAGATCGAGGAGATCATACAATTCGTCGAAATGCTTTAAAGCTTCAATCTCCAAAGCTGACAGGCCGTCTTGAGAAATTGTATCTTCAGATGCACCATTCCCGTGTGTCACCTTTAACAATAAAAGACCTGCAGATCCAATTTTGAGTTCTTGGAGTGTCTTTCCCTGGGCATCAATGACATCGAGCATCTGGCCACCATTAATTATCTTCACCGTTCGGACGCCAATTAGCCGCGTAAGTCGTGCATGAAATTCCTCAAGGGTTTCCATGTCACCTGCTTGCAGGGTATTTATTGGGCTTTGCGCACTTCCATTAAAAACTTGATAACTTATAGTCAACACATTTCCCTTGAACGGCTCAGCCTCAACGGCGGCTTCGGGCTCTTTCCGGAGCAGAGGGCTATATTGCGGGCGTGCCCTCACTGCGTGAAGAATCTCCCGAAGGAACATCAATGATCTTCCAAAGCGAAGCTCTTCAGAACTCTGTTCGCTTCCTCTGTTGAGTACTACCATTGGTTCCCCGTCACCATCCCGCGAAGCGTCGCTGAATGATCTCAATCTTGCGGCAGCCAAAGTTAACTGCAGTATCGCTCGATCGACTACAGCAATATGGGTCCTTTCGATTGCGGAAATGGTGGCCGTTCGGATTGCAGGACTGTCAAGATAAAAGCTAACCAGCAATTGGGATGCCGCATTCTCAATGGTATTCTCGGGTGCTGTGAGTATGATTCGCCACAACTGTTCCGCACCAACTACTTCGATAACTCCGTCCCCGCTAGGTTCATCATGAGGTGTCATTCTTGTCTTATACTGCGCACCTTGCTGGATAAAATGGAGGAAACCCCCAGTGAAGAGGTTTGGATTGAGTTGAGGTGCGTAAACGTCGATGCAGCGATCAATAAAAACATTCCTTTGGTCGAGCCTGCCGGTAACTTCACAAAGCAGCGTCCAGGCAGCATTTCGTTGCGCATCATGGAGCGCGCTTTGGGCGAAAAGAGAATCCCAGAGATGATCACCGAGATCATTTGAGATTGTTTCCGGAGCATGCAAAAGAATCTGAGAAAGGAGTTCTAACCTCGGTGCGAGCAGTATTTGACAAGTCTGGACGTCTATGCTTCGAGCACACATGGCTTGGACGGTATGCGCCATTTCTGCGACGAATAATTTTGTCAAGTTAAGTTCGTTAGATAGAAATTCGATCCCCTCATTCAGCCTATGCCGCAAGATAACATTGATGGCGCAGATGCTGCCTGTGGCGTGCGCAGATTTATCAGCAATATCTTGTACGCATTCGCGATAAATATCCCTCCGGGCTTGCTCACTTGGTCCAACTTGAATGAGTTGGGCAAGCTCCTCTGTTGCAAACCGCGTGACTGCAAGGAAATCATTGGGCGTATCCCCTTGAAAGGCGGTTGCTTGACGGATCAATCGAATGCAGACATCATAAGGTGGCGTTTCAGTCACCTCCCTCCGAGGGTCTCTGGCAAAAGCTTCTCTAACATGATGAAAGAGTGAAACACCAAAATCGATCATTTTTGCATCAAAAGCATCCAGGGGGAGCTCGTTGAGCTTTGTGCAAAGATAGATGAGTAGCGGAAATGAAGCCACATTGAAAATGTTCTTCAACATGGTCAAAATCCCCGCCACGACTCTGGGATCCTGGCTCGTTTCTACTGTCCGCCAAATAGTGTCGGAGTCTTTCGTGGTATAGCGATTGGTGACCACCAAGAAGCCAATGATATTGGCACTTCTGGCTATGAGCTGTGGATGAGACTCAACTCCCACAATGTAATCAAGGAGTTTATGTTCAATGATCAGATTCGACAGGTATTGCATAACCGGGTGATTGGGACCTTCCTCGGTCGCTCTGAACCTAGAAAAGGTGTTTACCAGATCTACCTGCATAGTCTCAATCCCGAGAACGCGGAGCTCCATGCGCCCCTCCGAGATATATTTTCGTAAAAGGTCAAACTTCCAAGCGTTAGAAACCAAGTCGGGCAGGTCGCTTTCACGAGGCTGGTCCAACACACCAGTGAGTTTTTGAAATTGGTGCGCGAGCTCTGGTTCAGCATGGATGACAAAACAAAGTATTCTACCAAGACAATGAATAAGGTCTTTGCTGAATTCCATTGATAAGGACGATGTCTGTTTTCCCACTGAAGAATGAAGCTCTTCGTCAATGGCCCTGAACAGGTCCAACGCCTTTTCGGGGACAGGATGCCATGTTCTTCGCGATGAATCATCCATTCTCCGGCGGTGAGTCAGCGAATCGTTTGCCAATGACACAAGGTTCCGCGTGATGTGTAACAGGCTCATGATGTGGTCGCCTAATCTCGGACAATAACGAAGCCGTTGGGAGAGCATATGAGTGTATCGCGCGAGTAGCTTCATGCCATTGCTTTGGGGGATGACAAATGCTTCTCCGATATCATTGACGAAGGACGCAATATCCATGCTGTAAGTCTTATATAACAAAGTCCACAAGGGAATGTCTTGCAGCCTTGTGACATATTGCAGCATCAGGAGGTAGCGGTACGATATTAAGTCGGGTTCATCGGTGCAATCCTCGGGCAACTGCAACAGCGTTTGGATATCAACTTCGATCGCGCGAGCAGCGAGAGGAGGAAGCATTCTGAAGAAGTCCACCATGCATTGGCGATCATCAACAGCTCCTTCTTGGGGGATATATCGCATGAATCCATCTCCGAAAGGGATACTGTTGGAAAGTAAGCAAATCTGTTGGGCAGGGCAAAGTACCAGACCGTTACTTGCCGTCGTCGTAGCAGACACTCGAATAAGGAGGGGATCTCATCCCAAAAATCACGTTCCTCCAAGTATACCTCCCAAAAGTCTGGCCGTCTAGGTTCCGTATGCTGAAGATATGAGCCGAACCAATCCTTGAGCTGGACCAGCAGAAACCCATCATCCAAGTTTCCTTGTGTTATCAATCAGCCTCTAAACTTGCCAAACAGAGGAATAGAAAGCTATCACAGGACTAAGTAGACCAACCTTTTTCTAGAAATTGTGCAGTAATCAGCACCGCATCACGAGGGTCCCGTTGTTCACGTGCATTTGGAAAATCCTGGATGAGGCTCCGACGAGACATGGGTTCTCCAGAGCTTCCAAAGACGTTGACAATTGGTGCCCAGCTGGCGCCGCTTTGGTTCTGGTCCATATCCTCCAGTTCGGCAGCTTCAATCTGGGGACTGCGTGCCGAAGAAGGTGAGGCAGCAACAGCCTCGACAAAGGGATTCGGCTCAGCCGCAGTAGATTGCTCGACATCCATTGTGGTCGCATCAGGAATATCCAATTCCACGTTTTCCGCTTCACTTTCGTTTTGGATAGTTGTGCCTTCAGCTGAACTCTCAGGCAAAGGAGTTCGGACGTTGATCGTCATTCTATTTGAGGTGGGCGTAGGTGGAGCAGTGTTTTCCGCTTCTATGTTGACCTCTGAACTGGTTGGTGGAGACTCTATTGTACGGCCGCCGTCCGCTTGAGGAAGGGATAGTGAATTTTCCGACTGGAGCGCCTCCGGAGACGAAACCATATTTCTCTCGGCCGACTGACCTTTGACGCTCCGATCTCGTTCACCGCTGTCGACTCGAGGCCTTTTTCTCTTTAAAGCAGCCTCGAATTCGGGTCTTGGTTCATCTTGTTCTCCACCGGCTTCTGCTGATCGAGCAAAGGCAGCCATGCGATCAGGCTCTACCGAATCTAAAGACATAACATCTTGGCCGTCCATCTGCGGGAGTCGAAGCTCAGGAGAAGCGACGAGGAAGGAGCCAGAGTTGCTAGCATGCCACGTTTCCAGATTCACTGGGCCTTAAGAAAAAGTCAGGATTAGTTTGGTGGTCGGGAAGCGTAGGAATAGCAGGCACCAGCTACAGACAGTTCCTGCAGGATAGAAAGAGACGGCATTGGAGGGGATCTTGACTTACCAAGCTCAAGCCTCCCAGAGATCAATTGGAGACAGCAATATGGGGTGAGTTGGTAGGATTTCTGGGCACTGTAAAGACAATACACCAGAGGATGCGAGTTTTGAGCTCCAATTAATTCGGTAAATAAATGACGTTATCTATGCGTCTCGCAATGTAACAGCAATAAAGCTTTAGAGGAGCGACAGAAGACGCCAGGAGAAGGTAGAACTGAGTGCAGTACTGCAGCAGTAACAGCAGGGTTGAAAGGGCCGTGACACTTAGAGGCGCATCTAGTTGCGATTAAAGAGGATGAGTATTGGAGGAGCGGCACCAGCCAGCAACCACAAAGTGACGGTGACGTTTGAGTAGGTTGTTTGCACAGCCAATATTGTAGAACAGAAATGGGCAAGGCAGCTACAAAACAGTGAATAGAAAAGCAGCACCACATAAGTCATATAATCTTCATTTCTACAAGATTCACATTTCAAAAGCCTACGCGTTAAGAGGCGTCACGTTGTCTGTTTTTCTTTTAGGATGATTATTTTGTACTCTAGGCGTATCACGGCTGACTGGTGTACACGAGCAAAAAGGGAAGCTTTATCGCCTTCGCGTCTCTAGCAAACTCCTAATTACTGCGCTAAACCGGATATGGCCGATCATTTACAGGCAGCCATCATATACACCACCATCAAAAGAGAATTATTATCAGCCTCACACCGTGTTTCTTTGTTTACGACGGCTCGATTTTCTCTAATAATACCGAACCGTCCCATACCTTCGCTGGCCAAATCCGTCAGAATAATGGATAAGGGTAAAAGTCTTCGAGACGCCGAACGAAAGACTAAGCTAGTCTTCAACCTCGAGTCGCCCTTTACTTCTGCTCATTGGTTAGTGTACGCCAGCTTTCTAGGCACTTTGGCAAATTGACAAGAAAAAAAAAACAGGCCAGAGATTTCGAAGGATGACCAAGATTCGATCTTAGATTTGCTGTGCAGGTATGTCCCACGTGATTTTCCTTTTACTCTGGTGCCTTGCCCACGGAAAAATGTTTGTAACAGATGTTTTGTGTCTTTTTTTGCGTCTATCACCCTCCACGCATATATGACAAGCATCAAATTATCTATTATCACATTTATTTTCTGCAATGCGTTTTTATGAAGGGAGAAACGTTTTTCCTCTCTCTCCGCTGCTTCTTCTTACCACGTGACTGACCACATGTCTTAGCTTGGTCGAAACAATTGGCCAGCATCGCACAAGTCATGGTACGAAATCGCAGGGGAAACGGAGCAAAAGGCAAAATAAGAAGGATAAAATATCTCAAGTAAACGAGCCACCGCCTGTGCCGCCGCCGGAACTATGCTCCCATGTCACGATTGGACTTAACAGCACTACTCGCCATCTAGAGAGTCTGACGCAGAGTGCCATTCCTTCCACGGTGGAGCTTTCCAACCAGACAGCGCAACATGTGACGAGCATCTCCTCAAATGATCCAAACCAGCCTTCTTCGTCATTGACTCCCCTTGCGGCCGTGTTCGTCGTTCGGTCTTCGCAGCCTTCCACGCTTCATGCCCAGCTTCCTCTGCTATGCGCCACTGCTTCTCTAGCATCTCCTTCAAAGAGCCCTACTCTTTTGGTGACACTTCCCAGAGGTGCTGAACAACGCCTTTCAACAGCGCTTGGCCATCCTCGCGTTGGATTCATTGGGATCATGGAGGATGCCCCCCATGCAGCACCTTTACTTGACTACGTACGAAGCCATGTCTCTCCAGTGAGGGTTCCGTGGTTAGAAGAAACAGGCAAAGGCAATTATCTTCCTGTGCAAGTCCGATCCCTCAAGACCTTTGCACCTGTAGTAAAGAAGAGGGAGAACAGTGACAAGGCAGCGCAAGCGCTCCCTAAGCGGCCGAAGACCTCTACATGAAACTTTACATTGTGCAAATCTTTCGCCGCAGCTGCATTTCTATTCATTGGATACCCAGCAGATGGTAATTGAAGCAAAAAGTATTACTGATCCCGTGGCTTCCGCGAAACCTGAAACCTCGCTGGGGTTAGTCGAGCTCGGGGAAGGCACAACGTCATTCCATCTGGTTGTATTTCTCCTGCAGAGACCTGCGACGGAGCAGGAGAGATGAAGTCACTCAGACTAGATTTCCTCGGAGAATTATACCTTTATCCCATAGCACTCAGTATCATTACCGCAACACCTCGCTTCAGTTACAGAGCAAAAAGGGGCCCTTGTTCCCGCCAACTCCTACTTGGTCAAAAGACAAGACGACAAAAAATACAATAAAAGAAAAATGATGAAAATAGAAAGATTGAAAGATGCTTCAACGGCCTTCATTACAGCATCAACACGGTCAGAACAAAACTAAAAGCAGTACTTAATATGCATTTATCTGACATTGGCATCGGAGCAGAGCTCTTCTTCTTTCCCGTTTCTGTGGAGTGGAAACTGCTTGAAGTTGAAGTAGCCGCTCCCATGCCATTGCCTGTGCTCGTGGCTGCTGAGCCGCTCTTGGAAGCACCCGAACCTGACGCTGTCGAGCTGGCACTGGAGAAGGAGCTTGCTGTTTTGGGGACATCGGTACTGAAGGGAAGATAGGGCACGGAGCTGCCGAGGATAAGAGGCGGCTGGGTCGGAATGACTGGGTTTGGAAAGGCGCCAGGGCCATGGTAATCCAGCACACTGCTGCATTGTGAGCCGATGAATAAGACCAAATGAAGATGAATCTCCAAAACATTTGCAACCCAGGAAGACAGAATGCAACTCACTTGTCAAGTACATGCAAAACGCCATTTGCGAGCAACAAATCTGACTGGATGATCTTGGCACTGTTGATAAACCAGGAGTTTGCCGCAAATCTAACAGTAAGGTTTGTGCCTTGAAGGGATTTCAATTCCGTTCCATTGGGCATGAGTGATGTATATGCGACAGTTCCGTTTACAATATGATAGCTCATCAGGCTAGCGAGTTCTTCGACGGTCAGGTTCTGGAAAGCAGTTCCGATCTCCTGGAAAGCATCATTCCATGGCGCGAAGATGGTGATATCCGTCGTGGTGTCAAGATATTTTTCCAAGTTGGCTTTGGCCATTGCTCCGTTTGCAGAGGTCAGATTGAAAGTAGATGCCGTGTTGACAAAGGTCTCTGGTAGGACAAGAAACGAGTCGATCACATGGAGTATGCCACCAGTGAATTGTAGGTCCTGTTGCAATGATTTTCATGTTAGTCGAGGCTTTCAGGCGTCTGGCAAGGAGAAAATTCCAGTGTTTTTCCTCCTTACCGTTGTGGTTAGAGTCGATCTTGAACCCTCGCCAGACACTGCGACGATTACGTCTCCGGCCTGCTTCACAATCGAAACTGCTGCTCCGCCAGTGACATTGCTATACGAAGAGTTGTACAAATGAGTTGGAATGAACTGAAACGAGCCATTGAAAGATGATGCGGTGTGGGTGCCATTAAGCACATGGTAATGCAGCAGTGCGCGAATGGTATCGGTGTCGTTCTTCTCGAAAACTTCGTTGAGTGACGAGTACGGGAGCTTATTGAATGCATCGTCGCTCGGCGCAAGGATTGTGACGTCTTGTTCAAAGGAAAGCGTGGCATAAATGTCGCCATATTTGCGAATCAATGCATTGAAGCTGGTTAGGTTTTTGTTATTGGTCATCAACTCTGTCAAGTCTGGAGTGGTATCTGACGAAGCGGCGCCAACCACCGTGACTGCGGTCAGCATCCATGAGAAAGCCGAAAGCAACGCAAGTGACTGAAGAGCAGAATTGAATCGTAACATTTTCTTGGTCCTAAAGCAATGAATGGCTTGTTTTGCAACTGAGCAGCCGCGGTTAACAGCGCAGTGCTTTCCACCAACCGTCAATTGAAGCGTCAATTGCAGCAACTGTTGAATATTCAATCGATTGTCAATATATTAATCCAGCACTATTTGTCAAATGGGTATCTCGAACATGAACGAATGACAGCGCGCGTGGAAAAGACAAAAAACAAGCATTCAAAAAGAAAGAATTCGTCCAATTCGACGTGACAAACAGATTATGAGGGCCTGGGGCTAAACAGAGAGACTTTTTTTTTTTTCATCAGGGGGATAATGCGCCATGTGCGCATTTAATGGGGTTTCCCAATTCCCTCGTATACACACCCATTGAACCAACCGCAGGCCAGAATTGCCGCAGCTGAATACGAAGGCAAGCATAATAATGGACCTGGGCGAACAATGACCCCAAAAACAGTGTGCCTTGCCGTTAAACCAAACCCCAATAAGCTATTAGGAACCCCAGTGCTGGGCGGGTCCACGCTAAAACTCCACACTTCAGTTTTGCGACCAGCTGGGGAATCGCGGGCGCCCGCCACATGGCCCCCGGTCTCCTTCCTCGTTTCCTCGTCCTCGGTCCAAGCGGTTCTTTGCATTGGTTTAGACCGCCGCACGCTTGTCTTTTTTGTTCCTTTCTCGAGCTAATCTTGGTATATACATTCAACTATCGTCTCAAAAATACAGGGGCAAGTCAGTTGGGACCGACGGACTACAATCGCCAACTCTTGGTTCATGCCATTTTACCCGCATGGATCCATTTAATATCACGTTTATCCGCTGAACGTATTGAAGTTTGTGTGCTGAACCGGTTGCCGTCCCAGCGTCGGGGCTGGACCCTTGATGGCGTGGTCCAGCCAACAAGACAGTACTCTGTAGCCATTACTGTACCGCCCTCTTTAACCTCACCCCTCGTCGATCTGTCGCCTAGATGGGATCGCGATACTGATTCTGATCATTTTACGGTTTATTGTCAGGGACTTCTCGTGGTCCATTATGGCTTGGTTACAGCACACCGAGAGAGAATCGAAATAGGAGAACATCAGGGGTACGTTCGTACAATGTGTATTAACCAGGTGATGAAAGGGATACGGCATATGCAGTCTGCAGGTCTGCAGGTCTGCAGGTCTGCAGGTCTGTAGGTCTGTAGTCTGGAGGTCTGCAGGTCTCCGAGCACGCCAGCATGATAATTACCGTACCTTGTACGAGTAACATACTACCTAGAGGTAACTACCTACAACCTATACGGAAAGAATACTCGATACATCCTTGTTGTTTCCCCTCCATACTTTCGTATGACCCTTGTTATTTTTGGCCACCAAGAGTATTTCGTTGAAGCCTAATTGACGCACTGACGCATTGACGCGATTCGTCCCTCGCCCTCGCAGCTCGGGTCTCCTCTGTGCATGATAGAGTCGGGTATAAGTGTCCTCGTACACGGCCAAAGGACACGCAGCCAAGCGAGTGGTTGATATTACCCGGTTGCCCCGAGTTTCTTCTTATATCCTGGGTTGGTAGGTGCCTACCTCCCGCCAATAGTCAACTTAATTGACCAAGTAATTCCAATAAAGTTTACCATGGTACGGTGTACTCACGCCTGTAGTCTTGGTCTGTGTCTGTGGATCCGTTGATTCATTGGCACAGCAATCGCGTGGCACGACATGCTTCTGTACCTCTATACTAACTATCTGATTTGTCCATCTCGTTCCCATCTCCTCCTGTACTTTCCCGGCCTGTCCTGGCCTGTATATACCTTAGGACCTAGGTAGGTAGTTTTACTGCGACTGTGGATATCACATGATACGATACACTGCATTTGTTTTGCATTTACTTTACATTTACATGCACATTGCTTTTACACTGCTTTTGCATTTACATGTACATGTACATGTACATTGCATTGCATTGCGTTACGTTGGGTTGTGTTGTGTTGGGTTGTGCTGCAGTAGTACTGTACTGTTCATTTCAAGTCATTTTGTCCATCTCAGGACATTTGAACATTTAGCATTTGTCCATTCAAGCATTCCGTCCATTAACTTTAGGTACCCACCTACTTAAGGTATGGACGTGTAGAGTGCAGAGCACAGTAGTTACCTATTCCGTTAGATAACAACGTTACTCTGTAGGCGGACTTTGCAACAGAGCCGTAAACTCTGTAGTCAGATCGCGCTATTGACTACTTAACTTACAGGTACACCCTACGATTCGTACCTACAGTATACCATAAACCTACCAGATAGTGCCGAAGGTACAATACCTACCGTGTAAATAAAATACTAAGTACAAGTAATTATAACTGGTACGCTGGTAGGCTGGTAGTTCTGCGTTCCGCCAGTCTACGGGGCAACGGCTACGGGCAAGGGGCAACGGGCAACGGGCAATGGGCAACGGGCAATGGGCAACGGGCAATAGGCGAGTACACTGTACAGTCAAGAACTTATGAACTTATGAGCTTATGAACTTATGACACAGGATAACGTAGATATAGGACATAGAATATAGAATACAAGACACGGGATACAAAATACACGATACACGATACTGGATATATACTGAATAAAGGACAGGCATGACTCAGGTCTGTACCTACAGGTACTCAAGGGTCCAGAGTCAAGAATCAAGACCCAGGTATGCTCCACGAGTCGGCTTATACAGGACTAACCTACAGTTTTGACAGTATTGAGTATTGAGTATTGAGTAGTGCCAATTACAAGTAAGTCTGTAAAATATAGATAAAATAGTGTAGATGATACGGTAACAGTGTAGCACTAATGGTAGATGATATGGACTTGGATTGTGGACTGTATGTTTGACTGACAAATTGACAATGTTGATTGAATGGAAACGGGAGGGAAAGTGGAAGAAATAAAAGAAAAAGAAACAAGAAACAAGAAAAAAAAACACGCGTAAAATAAAATGAGGATAAATAATTGAGATAATTGAAACGAGATGAAATAAATAGAACAAAATGAAACGAAACAAATGGATTAAATGTAAGTAATAAATAATAAATAAATAATAAATTAGGTATTATATATCTGATATCATGCAGTAAACCAAAGAGAGGAGGAAAGTTTATCCGTAACAAAACACCGTAACAAACACCGTTACACCGTCCACTATCGAGATAGATGCCGAGGGAAATGATATGCAAGGAGAAAGAGATAATAGACAGGGAATATGAGATATGAGATATGAGATCTAGAAAGAGGGGAGAGGAAGAACCGCGACTATGTATGGTACTGGGTAAATGTAACCGGCAGAAATTCAAACAATTCTAAATGATAGATGATAAATCATGCAGCAGGAACACCGCCGGTGCCAAACAACTCGAGCTTGACCCTGTCCACATCGACGCCGTACTGCACCAGCTTTTTCCGCGTCTCGGTCATGAACCCTTCTGGTCCACACACGTAATACTCCGTCTTGGGATCGTTCAGATACAGCTCGGTATCGCGGTCGAGCTTGTCCAAGTCGATCCGGCCAACATGGTGGTAATCTTTGCCCTTGACGTCGCCTGCTGCAGGAGTTTTGTTGAAGAATGTAACGTGCACATCAAGATTTGAGCGAGGCTTGGCTTCGTTTTCCTTGTCAGAGTCACCCTGGCTGTTGGACTCATTGTCCGTTGAAGAGCTCGTCTTCGTTTGGAGAGCAAGGAGGTGTTTCCGGAACGCCTGTGCCTCGGTGCTGCGAGTGCCGTGGATAAAGTGAATCTTGCGAGGAGACGAGGAGGAGTGAGGCGTGGTTGATGCATTGGCTGATTTCCCAGAAAATGGACATTGTCCCGTAGGTGCGGCGGTGCCTGAGTTTTGCGCGTGGCTGGCAAATGGACATTTCGCTGCACCCGCAGCAGACGACTTTTTGCATGCCACAGTGTTGAGAATCGACATGAGCGGCGTGAGGCCAACACCTGCAGAGATCAACACGATCGGGTGCGATTTCTCGACGCTCTGTTCAGAGAGGAAAAAGTCGCCGCGCGGGTGGGACACGAGGATCACGTCCCCCTCCTTCTTAATGTCGTGCAAAATATTCGAAACGTAGCCTGGGTGCGCCTTCATCTCGGGATTCGTGGGGTTGACGCCGCTCTCCTTCTTCACGCTGATTCGGTAGTAATTCGAGTTCGGGCTGTCACTGAGCGAGTATTGTCTTGCTTGCTGGTGGTTGAGGTTCGGCACGTCGAGCATCACGGAAATGTATTGCCCCGGCTTGAATGGCGGCAGGGCCTTTCCATCAACGTTTTCAACGGGCTCGAGGTATAATGAAGTGATTTCTGCGGATTCGGCGACTTTCTTGGCAATCTTGAATTTCTTCCAGTCGGTCCAGTCTCCGCCCTCCTTGTACAGTTGCGCTTCGCGATCAATCATGATATTTGCCAGCTGCCAGTACGCTGCTGCCCAGGCGTCGTGAATCTCGGGTGTCAGGGCATCCCCCAGCACTTGCTTCATCGCCGCGAGGAGATATGTGCCGACAATGTTATACTGTTCAGGGCGAATGTACAACGAGGCATGCTTGTTGCAAATATTCTCAACGGCAGCGGAAAGCGCGCCCAAGTTGTCAATGTTTGCCGCATATGCATAGACTGACTGCGCCAATGCGCGAGGCTGGTGCCCGGTGATTTGGTTTGCAGAGTTGAAGACATTCTTCAGCTCAGGGTTCTCACTGAGCATGTTCTTGTAAAAGGTCGTAGTGATGATGCCGCCATATTGCTCGAGAACTGGCACTGTGGCCTTGATGGTGTTGATTTGCTCTTGGGTCAGAGCCATTGCGTCTAAGGATTTCGTTCTCTCGTAGTG
Source organism: Xylona heveae TC161 (assembly GCF_001619985.1). Taxonomy (NCBI): domain Eukaryota; kingdom Fungi; phylum Ascomycota; class Xylonomycetes; order Xylonales; family Xylonaceae; genus Xylona; species Xylona heveae. The sequence continues at coordinate 323,549 of NW_017264199.1, read as the reverse complement.
TTCAGATGTTTTCGCTGTCGTCTAATGCACAATGGTTTGTGCGTCTTGTATATGCGATGCAGTAAGATGCAATGAGATGCAATGAAATGCTGCGCAATTCTATTGATGCTAAAATGCTGTTGGGCTGTATATAGGAAAAGAAAGATGCGCTAATGTGTGGGGTAATAACACGAGAACAATGCAATCACAATGCGACCGAAGACAGAAATATATATACACTGTATAAAACAATGAAGAGATCGAAGATCTAAGAAAGAGTGTAGAGAAATGCTCTGTAATGCAAAATTCCGGATTGCTCCGTTGGTCCAGCCAATGTGGCTAGGTTTTGGTGACCAATAATCGGCCCATTTTGAACATCTCCGTGACATTTCCGCGGAGACGCGGGCGGTCGGGAGCGTCAATTTGGACCAGGTACCATCGCGACACTGTACAAATTTTGTTGCTCGTATATGTTCATCCAACGGCATCTGACCATGGCTCAAGTGATCCTTCAGTGTATTGCATTTTTCATATGCAAAGAGAGGATACTGAGTGCGGAGGTATTGGCGCTTCTATCATTTTTGACGTCAGTCTTAGAAAAATATGCAGGGCCATGCGGGTAGTTATCAGTAAATCGCCACTTGTTGTTGATATAAAGCGGGGCCATGAACTATCAGCCTGCATATGTGCTGGAATGCGATATAAAAGTTGGAAAAAGTCAGTATTGTTCAAAGTGACAGGCTTCACCAAGACGAATATTCTCTCCGCGGAGATGAGCGAAAGAGAGGAATAAATGGAAGGAAATTGGGAGTCAAAATCAGCCTTTTTTGCTCCTTCAATTTTGGCGGAATTTCCCGAGTGCCTGTGCCGTCATCCCGCACCCGCCCGATCCCGACACTTCTCGCGACCAAAAGTCCAGAGTCAAAGCAGCCTGAGGCTGAACAAAGCTGAATGTTAGTACTGTATGGCGCAAAAGCTGCGATAATTTGTGCAAGTGACTAGGATTATTCATTAAATACTATACAGTATGCGCAAATACAATTTCCGTAAAGACATGGCCACCTTTACGCCGACAGGATCCGCCTTGTGTTCCCGACCCTGTTCCCATTCCCGAGGGGAAAATCGCAATAAAGACTATTCGTATACTATCATAAAATGTTTTTCAGATATTCACTTTCATCCTTCTTGAGCTGTCGTATCAAGGGTGACGTGTCCGAAAAGCCAAGTGTCTGCAGCACACAGGACCACGCCGCATGGCATTTACACATTTTCGAAATGTTCCGCCTCTGACTTCTCCGCCGCACCAGTTCCGACTGATGACTTGCGTCTCCTCTTCGTTTCCATTCTCTTTGCGCCAATCGATTGGGCAAACTTGGACCTTTCGCGAATCTGGGGTCCTTTCTTGTAGAAGATATAGATCGGAATGGTCACAATTATCGCAATGCATGCAAGAATTGTAGACGCCCATTCCAACGGTTTGTGAGGAATATTAGTGTACACTGTCATTCGTTAGCATAAAGATCATATACAATATAAAAGACTCGACTGCCTAGATTAGCCGCTGTTCAGACTTACTGGGAGTAGAATACAGGGCTGCAATGCCGGCGAGAAAGTCTCGTGCCAGGTCGTTGCCGCCGGTGGCGGATGCAGCATATGGACCGTAGGCAGCCGTCATGTAGTCAATAGACGATTGGTATATGGCGTACTGTCCAACGTCAGTTGGACTATTCTCTTATCAAAATAAAATCGTTGCGACAAAACATACATTTGCTATACCCACTAGAGTAGAGAAGATCATCGGAGCAATCCAGGGTATACCGTGTGTTGGTCCCAAACTGGTCCACGCAAAACCAAACAAGCCAATAGTCTCCAGCGGTGCCACTGGCTCGTGTCAGTCATCCTTCATCCATTCCACAAAATGACTCGCCGCGCAAAATGATAAAACAATCAAGGTAGACTTACAAAACAATAGCCACCACAGACGGACTTCTGGAAGGAGTGCATCTGGATCGCGGCGTCGAATCTTTCTGAAATGATGTATAGAAGGCAAGTATGATAGGTAGGATAGCAGATATCCAACGAGCAGCCTATACATTTCGGTCAGAACGACGATAAGTTTGGAGAGGCTTTGCTGGGATAGAAACGTACGGGATAAAAGCTAGGGTGATCCCAACTGTTTTGAAACCCCACTGTTTATAGACGAGCTGGAAGCTCTGAAGAAAGGTAAAAATGAGAGCATCACTGAAGCCGCTGAGGAGGGACAGCCACAAGACAATCGGCTCAGTAACAAACATGTAAAACGGTCGAGACCAGATAACCCAGACTTGTTTGAACGTCATCCCCCGTCCGTCAATCTCATTAGGTCCATAGATGTGCGTCTCGCCGGCCTTGCGCCTGCGCTTTGCTTCACGATCAAGGAGAATAGTTGCTCTTGTTTCAGGGTTAGCAAAAAAGTGAATGGCCTGGACGCCGCCACCGATAATGAGTTGCATCCAAAAGATCCACGGCAGGGATTTGTATGCCTCAACGAAACCGCCCACCACAGCTCCAACAACAGAGCCGCCCACAGACGAAAGCACCAGAAATGCGACGGCATATTCTTGCTCGTCAGGTTCCCACATGTCGGCCAGCACTCCTAGCGTGACCGAGCCACCTGCCGTTGAGAGGCCGCCGAGGAACCGGCAAATGCAATAGGTTCCAAAGTTGGGTGCCAGAGCGCATGGAATCTGCCAAATGTTTACCAGGAAGAGACTCGATTGTTGAATGGGCCAACGACCATACTCCTCGCTCCATGGGGCCCAGAGTTCGCATCCAAAGGCATAGGCAACCAAGAACAACATCTGCGGAATGCGTGCAACTTGCGCGCTGACTTTGTGCTGCTTTGCGATTTTCTGTACGCCATTGGCATACATGCTAGCGTTCAGATTCATCGATATCTGAATGCAAAAGACCACACTGAGAATCTGCCATTTCCGCCATGTTGGAAAACTATATCCTAGCTTGTCCCACGCATCGTGATCCTCTAATTCAACTCGGCCATCTTCTCGCTCTCCCTTCTTCTTTTCTTCGCCCTGTGCACGGCCTTCGCCAGTCTCGACCAGGTCGCGTTCGGCTTCTGGTACACCTGTTGCCATGTTGTAAAATTGGAACGCACCTCACGATCATACCAAGATCAAGTGCAGCCGGCAAAGATTAATTTGAAAACTAGAAGTGGGTGAGAAACTAGAATTTAGTCCTTGCCAACGGACTGAGGTCTGCCTTCTTATTCCTTGCGGATCTTTTCTGGCCGCACAGCTCCGACTGGCTCCCCATGCGCAGATCTGCAGGCCCAGGAAGCCATGATTACCAACTTGGCGCGGGGTGCTTTATTACGGGCCTAAGATAATGCCGGACCAGAAACGTCAGCATTTGCAGAGGTGAGCACAGGTGAGCATCTGAGTGACTAGTCGCGCCGTTCGTCCTCACTTTCATGGAGTCTTGGCAGACACATTACAAGCATTTCAGCCAAGGTGTCAGAGCTAGCGACAAGTCGGGACCTAGAGGTAGGCGGGCGAGGGTGAGATGAGCCCTATGGTCGGGTTGCCCTTGGTTGAAAGTATGCATATGGATTGGCTGCAAGTTATAGTTTCCCCCGCAATCGCGCTACCATGTCGTGTTCCGCATCAATGAGAGATGGTCAAATGCGGAGGCGGCACAGCGCTTGGCGTTATCGCTTCTGATGTCATGGATATTGTGTCCGGGCAAATGTTCGTCGATTTGACAGGGGATTTTTTTCGAGAAATTGCAGGCCAAAGGAGGAGGCTCAGCTCTAGCGTTCTAGTCGGTCAATGAGATTCAAAACTCGCCCGCCTTGAATTTCACCTACATGAAGTCATGCGGCACGTGTGCTGTCTGATGCCAATTCGATATCCAGCTGCGGAGAATTCGCATGTTCTAAGGGCAAGGTGTCTGACCACCACGTGAGTGATAGTCCGTATGGATTGTCGTCGTCCACGGTAGTTTTATATTTCTTTCCAAGGATCAGAATCAATCGATGGCGCTGTAAAATTCCGATGTTGAACACATTGAGGCAAAGAGTCTAAAGTCGCGATCAATACCAGAAGGATAGTGTAGTGTTTTGCTAGTCTCGACGTAAAAAAGGAAACAAGGCAACAAACCATTTAAAAAAAAATACAAATTGGTATAAACTAGGAAAAGATTTCCAAAAGACTCAAACAAAATGAAGGCAATGATTATCGAGCTAGATCAGCACTTAAATTAATAATTTGTTCACGTTTGACATTGGAATATCTTGTTCCTATCATACCAAACGACGTCGCGATAAGCTTCCAAAGCTGACCCCGCTCGTTGATAACATACTCCTACATCACGAGCCAAACCATATCGTAGTTTGAAATGTTGACTCATCTTTCTGTAAAAGCACAAATTCTTCGAATTAGATATCTCAATTAGTGCGCAAACTTCATCGCAAGCCTACCTCCCGTACTCTACGGCGTTACGCTCCTCCAGAACTGCATATCAGGTAGACCCAGCATTACCGGCCTCAGATAATCGCACCCCCTGCTCTCGAACCAACGAGCGTTGTAATCGACATGGACGCGTCATGTCAATGCGCAACCATATCATTTCGAACACCTACGTCGAAGCCACTGGCAATTTACATCTGCCATTGCCGCGAATGTCGCAAACAATCATCTTCTGCATTCGGCGTGTCTGCTATTTTTCCATACTTTGAATTACCTGCGCACTTGCGGCCTCAGCTGGGTTGCTATGTTCGGGAAACAAGCACGCCGGGAAAAAGACTCAAGTGTTATTTCTGCCGGCTTTGCGGGGTGCGGGTCTTACACTTTAGTGTGACAGTGAAGGCAAATGGAGATGAAGGCAAGGACGAAGAAGAACTCCCTGACTCAACAGTGAGTGTCAAAGGCGGATGCCTTGACGAAGGTGCGTTAGACTGGTCAAGCGTGCCTCAGAAACAACTATGGTGTAAACGCGCAGTGGTCGAAGTATTGCCTGCAGCATCGTTGGTGCGGGGCATATCTAGTGGGTCCGAATCCGTGAAGGATGCAGAAGAAGTCATCGCAAAGAAGAATGTGCAAGACGTGCAAAGGTGGGACGAAGAGCCTGACGACGGATTTTAGATCTATAGATTCCTAGATGATAAGAAATGTTAAACTGATAAATTTAAAGCATCTATGGGATTGGCGGTTTAAATATGGCATGAGTATTTTAAACTGTAGTGTGTTTTTACATTGTATTACACTGGTATGAAAAAGGAATGACGCCAGCTTGTTTCATCTCCGGTCTATACGCCTTAACTCATTCAATGCTCTACGACTCAGAAGGATGAGATACCAAAAACTTAGACGTGAATATTTCTGTTTCGTTGTAGCTAAACCGACATGTAGCTTCTTCATATTAAGCAACTTGACTATACAAAGAGCCAAGCGCTGAAGACGCGAGAAGCCAATGTATTCATCTTCCCGCTTCAGTAACACAGGACCTGGTGTGGATTTGTCATGAGGTATAGTTTTGCGTCCATGTGCCTTTGTCGGCGGGTATGATATAGAAGAATCGTGTAAACGCCAGACCGCAACAGGCTATGTGAGTGAGCACAGCTGCAAGCCGGACAAGATATTTGCAAGTATATTCCGAAAAGGCCACCTTGGTTCGGATAGAGTGAGAACAGTGACAAGTTTTCAAACTTGAATCACAAGGAACAATGACCCAGAAGAAGTCGGGTTCAAAGAAGCTAATGTTCAGCCAAATAATGGACGTTAGTACATCAAAAGCGTGATAAAGCAATGAACAGAGTGGTATATTGATAATGTGAACTCTTAGTCTTGAAAATTTTCAACGCCATACGGGATCCCGCATCCCTACCGTGAGAGGAGTATAACACAATCGACACAATCTAGATGTATCGATACCATAACGATGACGATGATTACTAAATAAGGGCTTGTCCCTTGTACATTCCCTCGCGGACCTCCTTGACAACATCTTTGCGGTCGCCCCGTCCCACAAGCACAATACCTCTGCCACGGCGGCCCATGCGGCCCGTGCGACCAAGACGATGGATAAAATCAATGGACGTATGCGGTACATCGTACAAAACAACGTGGCGAACCGCCAGAGTATCAATGCCGCGAGATCCGAGGTCGGTCATGACAAGAACCTTGGTGTTAGGTAGAGTCCGCCGCGCCGATCCGCGACTGACTGCCGGAGCAGAGGGAGCGCTGGATGTGGCGTCGGATGCAGACGACGATGTAAAGGCCGAAAGTATCTCAGACTGCCTCTGTTCAGGAGTATCTCTACTCACAGCAATGGCATCAATACCTTTAGACGAGAGAAAGTCTGCAACTTCTTGCGCCTTCTCTCGTTCGTTGACAAAGACGATGATGTGCTTCGTCTCCGTCTGGCCTTTGCTACGCTCGTCAACTTCGGCTGCTGTGCGGCCAATGGTCCAAATGGTGTCGGCACAGGCAAGATTTCGATTGCCGCGGTAGGGATCCTTTTCAATGTCCACAACGCCCAATTGCACGCGACGAGGAATAGCGTGAAGATTCGGCGTCACCAGACGAGTGGCATCTGGGAAGCGCTGCCGCACGAATGTATCCAAGCTGCGCGGGATGGTAGCCGAGCAAAGGATGAGCTGGCGCAGAGATGGCGATGCACGATCGATAATGGCAGATGTTAACGGCGAGAAGGAACGATCGAGCATAGAGTCGGCCTCGTCGACGACAATGTGAGTGACGCGGCTAAGGACATTGGGATCACTTTCCGTAATGCTAGCCAACAAGTGAGGAGTCGAGACGAGTACGTCGATGCCGGCCGGGGAGAAGAGTCGGTTTCGCACAATTCTTCCACTGTAGGCTGAAGAGATGAGGGCTGACCGAAACTTGGCAACGTGGGACAATGACTTGGTCAAACTGCCGACTTGAGACACAAGTTCAGCGGTAGGCACAAGGATAATTGCCCGAGGGCGCCCAGTCGTCGGATGAGGTTCATTTGAGAGCGGAGGCGCCTCTACCTCGTAGGGATTCGCCTTTTTACGTTCTTCCTTGGCGGCTTCCTCTTCGGCAGCGATTTCGGCATCAGCTGCTTCCTGACGTTTGATAGCATCTATGGTTGGCAATAGATAAGCCAAGGTCTTGCCAGAGCCAGTTTCTCCCGCGAGCAGAAACTGTTCCATCTCCGGTTTCCCATTTACAGCACTGCTGCGCTTCTTTCGTTTCCCATCCTGCCCTAGAAGCTTTGGAATAGCTACCCTTTGGATTGGTGTCGGTTGAATATCAGTCAATCCAGGAAGAGCCTTCTCTGTAATGGCTTGTTGGATCGATGGCAAAAACGCAAACTGTTCAAAAGACTCGATCTCGCTGATCGTATTCTTGACCGACGAGCGATGACCGTAAGGTACCGAACTGAGAGCGCGCTGCATCTTCAGCGCGTGATATCCCTCTCTTTTATCCTTATCACCCTTCTTCGAGTCCTTTGTGCTCTGCTTTCCGCTTGATCTCTTCGTCTCTGCTCTTGATTTCACAGCCGGCACGCCACGAATATTGGCTTCGGTGATGTTCATACCGCCAAATGGACCTTTCGATGACCGTTTTGGAAGTCTATTGGAACTGGAGATTCTTGGTGGAGGCTGAGCCACCCTCGACGAAAGCGTCATGCGTGACGGGTTGCGCTTTTTCAGCTGCGCCATTGATCGCGATGGTTGCTGCCAGGCTGGAAGGAGCCATGCCCGAGGAGCGCGCAAAGCCGCTCGATGACGGCAGAGCAGGCATACCGTCTCTGAAGGGGAGAGCATGTTTTTCAATGTTTTACGTCCCCGATCGAGCGGAGTTGAAGAGAAGGATGAGGAGAGGAAGCGTTGAAACACAGGAATTGAATCCAATTGAAGAAAGGGAAGATGGGCTGATTTAAGAAAGATATAGTTAAAGGAGAGGACTGTCAAAAATTTGCCCAGAGAGAAGAAGAAGAAGCTCGGGCCAATTGTGGCTAAAGCCTACGGTGGAACATTAGGACCAGTTGGAGAGTACGGCAGACGTATGAAGCAGGTACGGCAAATCGCAAATAGAAACCGACAAAACCGGGGTATCTGTGACTAATCGGCACTAAGACCAAGATTTCCGCTTGTTTCCCTGGAATCCTGATCGCCCAGATGCGGGAGTCGCCCAATCAGGCAGCGTAATCGACACCCGAATAAGCTGAACCAGCTGAAACAAGAATCAGCTAGTCCTTTCTGGGGTATCTGTAGATGGTTGCCATGGGAGACAAGAGAGGGGGAACGGTAAAGAGACAGTTTCCAGCGTACCTGCGCTGAGAGTCCTTGTTTACTCGCTGCACTTGGACCCTCTGTTGTCCAGATTAGGCAGGAACCACCCAAAGCTATACATGTCTCCACGGATAGGCGACGAACCATCATCGTCCTACACAAGCTGATCATCACAAAAACCCCATCTCAACCTCCTCTTCCCATTGATTGATCAACGCCCGAGGAGTTCGTGAAGACAGTGGTGGTCGTTTGTCCTTTGAATTGGCACCTTCGCTTCTGCAAAGTCGTCTCATCCTTTCGTTACGTCCAACTTTATCCCTTACCTTCGTTTTGCCCCCTCCATAAACAAAAGGTAGTCTTTTCGCCACGCGCATTCCAATCAACATTCTTCTGCTCAACTTGGCGTGGTAACATTCTGGAACGCTCTGCCTGAGCAGAAAGTGGGAGAAGCGAAAGGGAACCATGTCGGCTCAGACGGTAAGAAGCAACATCTGATTGTCTCTCCACGTTGGCGATTGTTCAGTCTATATTGACGGGCGATGTGTTGATCAGGTGCAACCGCTGCGCATCAACAAGACGACGCCTTTGTCACCGAAGAGCAAAATGAATGGCTCTGGCAACCCGCAGCCTTTGTCAGAATTAAGCCCGGTAGAGGGCCGCAGAAACTCAGGAAACTTCAAACAAACAAACAAGGTATGAATCAAACACTCCGCAACTTGGGCAGATTTCATCCATCGGGTTTCTAATGACGAGAATTCTTCCGTATATTCAGAAGGGTACAGCCAACGGAGATTCATCGCCATTTGATTCTTCTCCCAACACAACGGCCTCCCCACGAGCCTTTTGGCAAGGACATGCCAGCTCAACAGCGCAAAATCGGCTCAGCTTTGAGAAGTCAACGACCGGAAAGGAACATTCGCCGTCTCCGATGAGACGCACTTCCATTGAAAACCTCAAGCGAGCCTCGAGAGTTAAGAATAGTAGTATGTTTGCGCGCGAAGCAAAGCAGGAGTACGTTCAACAAATCTTCAGTATTTGACAACAAAACAACTGGCTGACACATGATGCAGTGAAAATGTCAAATTAGACAATAGCAAGCCTCCCCTGTCAAACCATGCACGGCAAGACCTCAAACCTCTAGAACCTCTTTCGCCCAGCAGAAACCAGACCTCGCCGACTAAATCAGCGCTTTCTTCAAATGGCAGATTCGGTGCGGCATTGAGGACCTTTGATCCGGAGAGGGGCAATTGGTCCGACGATGCCGCGTCCGAAGACGAGCGAAAGCACCCAGTCAGCCGCATCCAGCGTGGCTATGCGAAGAGTGTCACTTTTGATGCCGCCCCTCCGCAAATCAACGAGTACGAGATGACCACACCAGATCTCTCCGTAGCTTCCAGCTCCCGCGAAGGAAGCTATGATTCCGTTGAAGATGAAGAAGATGACGAGGAGGAGGGAGAAGACAGCTATGAGGAGGAGTCGGCCGAAGACATGGATGACAGCTTCGATGCCTCCCTCGAAGACACTGACAAAACTCCCGTGGTGGAGCCGGACGACTGGCCGCACATGTCTCCTCAAGCGGCACATGCACGATATGACCCACATTTAGAAGACCCTTTCGACGAATCTGCCAGTCCAGCGCACATAGAAACGATTCACGAGCGACCAACTCCAACTCGATCCGACTCGGAAGGTTCCAATGGCGATCGACGTCCTCTTCCACCGCTTCCACCACCTGGCTTGGCCCCTTTTGCGCGGGAGCGATCGGCATCCACAAGCAGTCTATCCGCAGCAGCAGAACGTATGAGAAGCTTCCAGCGTCGCACTCCATCTCCTCCACGGCCAGCGTCAGCGACAAAGGCGGAGATTCACAGTCTGCAAGGAAACGCCATGCCTCTGTCCGAGCGGCTGCAACTCATGATGCTTCATGATGACGGCGACAGGAAGCAGAATGCTGACGAGCCTCAAAAGAAGAAGAAGGAGGAGGAGGAGGAGGAGGAGGAGGAGGAGCCAGAAAATGGTTCTAATTTACCAGAGGAAGAAGACTACCAACTGCCGCACATCTCTCGGGAATCCATTTTGCAAAAGGTCAAGGACAACTCGCAACATTACAGTTATGATTTTTCTTCCCCGGCACCGAGTTCAAGCCCAGATAGAAATCTGCGCGACCTTGATCCCGATGTACCAATTCCTTCACTGGAAGAATCTATCGTCTTTGACGGAAATGAGGAACATCATCACTCCCAGCACGGCAATGACGAAGAGCAGAATGACCTGATTAGGTACTCGATTCCAGAAAACTATAGAAACCGCTCAGAGTCAGCCTTTGAAGATGACAATGATGATAGCGGCTCAGTCATTCACCACGATATCAGCGATCGTGACCTTACAGAAGAATATGAAGATGATGCAAGCCAGTATTCTCAGCAGACAGCTGAGGCTGAACCTGAGCAGCCCTCTTCTGATAGTACCGTCGAGGACGAGGCGCCCCCAACTCCGACTCGACGAGTGTCTGCCGAGCGCCATACTGAAGGCACTGAAGACAAACACAAGAGCTTGATTGATTTTGACTCTTTTATGAACTCGGAAGACTTCAGAATAGGATTTGGGTCATATATGGACGACTCAACCCAACAGCGTCTTGATCACCACGAGCAAACAGAGCAGCAAATGGAGCAACCGCAAGAGATTTTGGAGAGACCGATGACGCCGGCCGACCAATTACAGCCACCAAACTTTTCATTTGAGGGGCAAGAGGACACGCCGTGCACTCCGGATTCAGTGATCCATCGTCCAATGCATTCTGACGCATCGCCTCCGCCACCGCCTAGCAACCGGCTAAGCATTCCTGATCCAATTGCCACAATTAAAGCGCCTGGCGGCAAGCTCAAGACAAGACCTTCAGCCACGCCAGCTGATATGGCAACACTTGCAGCCACAAGACGCCAAGTCAGTGGCAATTATGGAGCTCCGCCACCGCGAGCCTCGTCGCCAGAAGAAGTTCCAGCTGTGCCAGCACTTCCAGAGAAGGTTGAAACACCTATTAATGAAGAGGCGCAAGCCGGTAACCGTTCGGACGAAACCGAGTCCGAGGATCGGGTTGGTGATCTTAAAGCCCAAACCAACGCGAAGAGTTTGGGCGAGATTGAGAAACCTGAAGCACAATTGGCGCGAAAGCGCAGCCTGATGCAACTCGATATTCCTGTCGCTGGTTTCGCAGAGGGTTTGACATTTGGTCTGGATAAGGAGTTTGACAGAGTCATTGAGAATCAAAAGGTAAAACTTGCAGCATTCTATTATTGTCTTTAGTTTTTCTCTGCTTAAAACCATCAATTTTTTTCGCTGACACTCGACTTTTTCATTGTAGCGAGGCTATTTGATGCGGCAGAACACCAAAGTCATTGTCGCAAGCAGCAAAACGGAAGATTCGGCGCCGGAAGCCCCAGAGAGGGGAACGCGGTCCGCTAGCAGCAGTCCGAAAAAACCAACCCATGAGCGCTCGCAATCATGGACGACCGAGCCTTGGAACGGAAAGTCGCGTCGGCGGAGCATAAGGCAGACATCCTCAGCTATACAAAAGGCTCCGTTGAACAGCCCAGCGCCGCCTCTGCCAGGAACCCAGAGCAACGTCAGTGGCCATGTTGCAACTACAACTACCCCTGTCGAGGAAGAAACCGCAGAAGAAGGTAGCGAGAGGGGTAGACTGTTTATTAAGGTTGTCGGAGTTAAGGATCTGGACTTGCCGTTACCTAAGAGTAAGCGAACCCTTTCCGTGGTGTTAACTCTGGTTGGACAGCTCCCTAATCATTGTTTTACGTAGATGAGCGAACATGGTTTTGTCTGACGCTGGACAATGGTCTTCACTGCGTTACTACCGCATGGCTGGAGCTGGGCAAAAATGCGCCCATTGGCCAAGAATTTGAGTTGGTAGTCTTGGATGAGCTCGAATTTACATTGACTCTTCAGACCAAATTGGCCGAACCAGTTCCGCAAACAATCTTTGACAGCCCTTCAAGGATACCCAAGAGTCCCAAACCGTCTACTTTTAGTAGAGTATTTGCTTCACCAAGGAAGCGTAAAGAGCTGGACAAGAAACAACAAGAAGAAGAGCAGCGATTGGCTGCTCAGCGCGTACAGGAAGCAAATGCCAAGCGTCGATCAGTACGCATCACTGCGTGGGATCTTTTGCATAACCTTGTTGGAAAGGATGGCAGCTTTGCGAGATCTTATGTCTGCCTCGGCGACCATGAGAAGCAAGCTTTTGGTCAAGCGCACACCGTCACGGTCCCTTGCTTCAATGAATGGGCTGTTGACGAAAACGCCGCCAACAGTAGCGTCAAGAGTAAGCGCAGCAATGTTGGGGGAGCCCCAAAGCGACCGCCTTACCGAATTGGAAAGCTTGAATTGCAACTATTCTACTTGCCAAAGCCAAAGAATGCGCAGGACTCGGACATGCCGAAGAGCATGAGTGCATGCATCAGAGAGCTTGAAGAGGCTCGAGCAAGCGCGGCAAGAACATGGGAAGGTGTTCTCACTCAGCAAGGTGGTGATTGTCCGGTATGTCTTTTTCCTTGCCTTTGATCTTCCATTTGAAGATGTTCGCTGACAGCTGCATACTAGTACTGGCGTCGCCGCTACTTTAAGCTCGATGGGTCTAAACTCACTGCTTATCATGAGACAACGCGCCAGCCAAGAGCTACGATTAACTTGGCGAAAGCCTCTCGTCTGATTGATGACCGGTCGTCGCTCCTGCAAAAAGAAGCTTCTGGCAAAGGAGGCTCTCGCCGAAAGTCTGCATTTGCTGAAGAAGAAGAAGGCTACATGTTTGTCGAAGAGGGTTTCCGGATTCGCTTCGCGAATGGAGAGACCATTGATTTCTACGCTGACAACCCTGAGCAAAAGGAGGACTGGATGAAGGTGCTGAGCGAAGCTGTTGGCAAAGAGGGTGGTGGCAAACGTGGCTGGACCGATATTGTCCTGGCTAAGGAGAGATCAGCTGCAAAGCCACCAGCTTCCACAACGAAGGCGTCTCCTGAAAAGAGACTGCCTATTCCCACCTCGTCCCGGTCGGTGCCTAGCACTCCGAGCCGTGGCGGCGCTCCTGTGCCCGTGGAGAAGAGCCCTCGACACCAGCCGGGAACGCCGCGGACTACGGGTCATCGCCCAAGCAAATCTGTGGTTTTTTGAACGTCTTGAGTTGGGACTTGTCTGCTGGTCTAGGGGGGTTTTTGAGTTCCGGGTTACTTTTCAAATCAACTTTTTCATTTCTCAAGAGATACCACGCATTTAAAAACAGGCCAAGTGGATTTCCTTGGACCCGGCCATTTTCTTTTTTCCCCCTCATCCAGACTGGGGATATGGTCTTTCTTTAATGAGCTGTCAATATCTGTCCAACATCAGCCTTTTTGGGTCAAACTCGTCTGAATCGATTTGATGTTGGGATAGATGCCCGCTGCTCCCTGCTCTTCCTTTTAGGAACTTTACTTTTTCTACCTTACGCCACACACTCTGTCGCTCCTTTCCTTCTTTTCCAATTTTTTTGGCCTCGTACAATGCATTATTAGAGCCCCTTTTCACTCCTTCCTTTTATTTCCCCTTGTTTTTTCTTTCCTTTATCCTTTCGGTCAATTGATAGTTACTTTTAGGTTTTGTTTTATTTCTTCGTTGGTAGATTGCAGTTGACTTTTTTTCTCTTTTACGTGGTTTATGCGTCACGGCCCAGCAATGAAGAACCTTGGCTTTTCTTTCTTCTGGACGTTTTCATTCTTGTTGTTATTTGCGAGACATATGGGTAATGCGACGGCTGTTTTGTTTGGTTTCCTTTTTGTGATTTGATGAACAATAAACTTCATTTTTTATGAACTGCTCTTTGGATAAAATGATGTGCAGTAGCCGATTAAACGAGTAACTATACGATGTAAGAACCCGGGAGCAAGTATTGTATAACATAACCAGTGGTGACATTACGGGATATAAATTTATCTATCTAGGAGAAGTTGGTTAAACTTCTCCCGTCCCCCTATAGTCTTTCTTTCTTTCTTTCTTTCTTTCTTATACATAATCCATTCCCATGCGCTTTTTTTCAGAAACATCTATAACAAATGCAAAATATATCCACCCCCCCCCCCCCCCACCCCTTCCAAAATATCAAATCCAAACTATTTTAATCTTCTTCTTCTTCTTCTACCGCGACGCCACCACTCCCTTCTCCACCCCCTCCACGCTCTCTCGTACCGCAGGACAATAATGCCGTCTGAGCAACTCCCCTTCCCAAATCGTCGTCGCAAACGGATTCGACCCTTCGACTTCGCCCCGCAGCGGATCAAATGTCCCGTCCCCTTTGCGCTCCTCTGTATACCACAGCGCAGACACCTTGCGGCCGTGCACTTTCATCACTTTGGCCAAGACGCCGAGGACTGCGAGCGCAGACTTCTCAGGCAGTTGCAGCGCGGAGGTATAGAGTTGTTTGGTAAAAGCGGCGATCCGGAGCGGCGGGACGGCCCGGAGGCCCTGGGGAGGAAGCAGGACGGCGGATAAGGATCGCAGGAGCAGCACGGTGGTGGTGTGCAGGTTGATTTTGTTGTGGGAGGTTGATTGTGTGAGGGGGTGGTCTGTTGGGTTTTAGGGATTAGAGATTAGTGTTTGTTCTTTCTTCTTTTTTGCTACTAATCGTTTTCATATTTGGGGATGGACTGGGAGTTGATTGAATCAAAGAAGGGCAGGGAGTACATAAACGACGAGAGATGAGGATGAAGAAGGTGAGGGAAATGGAATAAGTGACAAGACATGATAATGAAGAAGAAGACGGAGAAGAGCAGGAGGAGGAGGAGGAGAAGGAGGGAGAGGAGAAGGAGGAAGAGGAAGAGGAGATAATATAGGGATAACAGAATACAAAGATAACTTACCATTCGGATTATTAGGATCAGGCAGACGCAACGACTTGGGACCCAATTCGATATCCGCATTCAACGCAAGCGGGTACAACGAGCGGTATAGATGCGTAATGAAGAAATTGAGATCCAAGTGCAGCGCCGCGGCGGATTTACTTGCGTCTTGGCCCTGGAGTAGTGCAAAAGCAGTAATGACACACAGCAGGCTTTCGCGACTGGTATTGCGCGTGGAAAAGGACGTGCTGTATTCATTGTCGTCCTCGCCATCGTCGCCTGAGTCTTCTCCGTCATTGTCATTGTCGTAGCCGGCAGCATCATTCTCAGCATGGCCGATGAGATCTTTGAGCGCTTCGAGCAAATCGCCAAAGAAGTCCTGATTAATGAGATGCGCGTACTTGGCTAGACCTTCGAGCACGGCGCCCATGAGACTAGGTGTGCGAGCTTTGAGAATGCGGAAGTACGTGACAAATACGAGTTTGAGCGTCTCGGCTTGCATTCGGTCACGTTCTTCGTGGGAAACGGTTGCGTCGGCTTCTTTCATTTCGTTCTCAATCGCCTTGCGCTCGCGGTCGATCTTGCGTTGGCGCTTGGTGCGGAATTCGCGGTTAGATTTCTTGTTTGCTTTCGCGAGGGCTTTTTGTTCGGCCTTGGAGGGAGCGTCGTCGCCGTCGCCAGGCTTGTCGATCTTGTCGGTAGATCCCTTGGATGCGAATTCGGATAGTAGACGTAAGTGCAAAAACGTATTGAGGACGCTGGGGTCGAATCGGTAGTTTTTGCCCTTGATCATCTTGGTCAGGAGCGAGACAGCATCGAGGGATGGTGTCCCGTCATCGTCGTCTTCGAATAGCTTTTCGAGGGTCTCGCGGCACTTGACAAAGTCAGCGTCCACGGTGCGCTGGCTGAGCTTGTCCACGAGGATCTTGAGCAATTCGCTACGGAAGTTGAAGTGTGGCACGGCAAGTAATAAGTTGCATGCGCAGGAGATGGCGACGGTGCTAAGGCTGCGCGCGTCTTCGGCACTGATGCCTTTCTTCGATCCAGAGCCGGTCCCTTTGCTGAGAGTAGCAAGGTGGTTGACGTAGTTCTGGTATCCCGCCACAAGTGACTGTTCAAAGTTGCGTAGTTTGCGCACGTCCTTGGAGAGTTTCGCTCCCATGTCGTCTCCGGAGAGAGGGCGAATGCGATAGCCGGGAATAATGTCTTTGTAGACGGTAAGTTGAGTCGCCAGGACGAGTTTACGGACCGTGACATTTTTTTTGGCACCGATACCGGCAATGGCGTGAAGGAGGCCGTACTATTTTGTAGTTAGTATATTTTCTTTTCTCTTCTTTGCCCCTAATGGCGCTTGGTATTGCATAAAGCCATTATGTAGAAAGCCATACATTCTCTTCAGGATCCTCATTGACTTGTCCAGCCAGTTTCGCTAGTTCCTCCTTTGCATTGATGATCTGTAGCCTTGGGGAAATCTTAGGCGTCTCATCCTCCTCCTCTTCTTTATCCTCATCCTGCTCTTCGCCGCCTTCCGCTCCACCCCATTCTTCTCCGTCGTCTTCGCCAGAATCTAAGAAACTATCGGCATCGTCTTCACCTTCACCCTGCGTGGGTTGGGCCGCAAGTTGCTCCACTCGACCTTCGGCAGTCTTGATAGGTAATCTAGTGGCCTCCTTTTGCTTCTTATTCAATTTTCGCGGCCGGTTCTCGTAGTCCTGTTCCAGATCCCAGTCTGCTGCGCGCTGGTAAAAGGCATTTGTAGTGCCATTCGTCCGCCCAGCAGAGTCTTCCTCGGGAGGACTTAATCTTCTTCTTTTTGCCGCCGGCATTATGTATATGTTCTTCTCCAGGCACTGGAAGAGCGAGAAATCCTTCCCAGCGTTGGATTGGAGATATTTCTGCTGGTAATATCTTTAACAGCGGGAGTTTGTCTGGATAACAAAATTCCCCAAAAATCCGTCGTAGCGGAACGGAGTTTGCCGAGACTGCCAGGGCCAAACTCCGACCACCGACGATTCTCTCAGACCAAAATTTCTAGAGTTTATCGATTTGGGCAAAACACCCTTCTCTTGAAAAAGAGAGCCAATCTTTGATCGCAACATCTTTCTCGCTCAACCAGAGAGAGAGGGATAATTTTGCCAAAATGCGTCCCCTCACTGAACCAGAGACGCAAACTCTCTTCTCTAAGCTGGCCAACTACACCGGTCGATCTCTTACACATTTGATCGCGCCGACGGCCAACGACGACAGCGATGATCGTTATGTTTTCCGCCTGCACGGCAATCGTGTCTACTATGTCCGCCTCTCAATTGCGAACCTTGCTACCTCTGTGGCTCGTCACAATCTGCTGAGTCTGGGAACCTGCCTGGGCAAGTTCACCAAGACGGGAAAGTTCCGCCTGCACATCACCGCGCTCGATGTGATTGCGCCCCACGCCCGGTACAAGGTCTGGATCAAGCCCAACGGCGAGATGCCCTTCCTTTACGGTGGTAATGTTGTCAAGGCCCACGTTGGTCGGTGGAGCGATGACTGTCCCGAGCACCAGGGTGTGGTTGTTCTGGGAATGGATGACAAGCCTTTGGTAGGTCTGACCTGAGAATGTGCTTTTCTGTGAAATATTTTGCGTGTATTGTGGGCACAGAGATAGGCGATAGAAAGGAAGAGATCCAGGAGACGGGAATGGTTGTGAATTGGACAGAATGTGGCTGACTTCGAACGTATTAGGGTTTCGGTATCACTGCTCGCTCGACTGCTGAAGCTAGACATCTCGATCCCACTGGCATTACGACCTTCCGACAGGCAGATATCGGAGAATACCTGAGAGAGGTGAGATCCTTAGCCGTTTCAGCGATGGTGGATTATACTAATAATCGGAATCCGTATTACAGGAAGATACTCTTTTCACTACTACTTAGTTTCCTCAGTCTCCCTCTTCTTTTGCTTGGACGATGGAAAAAGAAGCTCATTGATCTAAATCTTATGCGAGAGCAAGAAGATATCACCGCTTCGGACTGTTCCTCGTCGCAATTAGTGGGAGAACAAAAGTAAGGGTACGGAGTCAATCGGTTGCATGGCGTTACAAATGCATTAAGGTCAACAAGATTTCAGTCATCTCAAACGTCAAGTCGTTTTT
This sequence comes from Xylona heveae TC161, assembly GCF_001619985.1. Lineage (NCBI taxonomy): Eukaryota > Fungi > Ascomycota > Xylonomycetes > Xylonales > Xylonaceae > Xylona > Xylona heveae. Next base: position 305,278 of record NW_017264199.1, on the reverse strand, counting down.
ACATGTCTAGTTTACATACCTTTCACTCTTGCAAGGTTTCGATTTATATATAGAATTATCCAAGGTGTATACAATTCTAGTATCGTTTTTTTGACCGTCAACTATACATGATATGGCAACTATGTATGATATGATGATCCAAGCAGAGTAAAGAAGAAGAAGAAAAGGAGCGACCCCTAAGTACATGCTTTTCCATATATCCACTCTACCATTTGTTTCCCTTGCCCTTCTTCTTCTTCGATTTATTCGACGATGCGCCTCCCCCGCCAGACTTGCCTTTGCCCTCTACACCGGCTGGCTCTAGACCAGCATCCGCCACTTTGTCAGTGACCACACCACCCTGTGTGAGAGCGGCAGCCTTTTGCTTGCCCTTCTTGCCCTTGGGTTTATACGTCGAGCGGTCCCGTAGGGGCAGCCAGCGCTCGGGGTCTGGGGTTTTGGATGGGTCATAGTCCTTGGGGAGACGGGATTTGCGGAACCGCTTCTTGACAGCGGGCTTGTTCGTCTCATCAGCTGGACGCTTTTTGCCGGCGCCAACAGGCGGGGCCGGAGCTCGAGGGACACCACCTTCTTCGAGATCCACTGCATCGATCATGCTGGGCACGAGACGGTTAGCAGCTGGCAGCTTAGCAGCCTCGGAATGGACTTTTTCGGGCTGAATTGTAGAATAAGCGGCCACACGGCCAGCCGCTGCAAATGCATCATTGGGTTCTCTTTCGAGAAGGTCGTCGAAAATTTCACCGGCCAATGTGAGGTCCTCGGGTTTGGAACTCTCAAGGAGAGCAGCACCTGCGGCGCGAAGAAGCGATGCTGGTGCTTTTGCAGTAGACTTTTGTCGCCAATAGGATGCGCTCTTGGCGAACTCTGTCCGGACATGCGCCTTGCGGCCTTGCACTCTGTAGAGAGAGACGAGAAGACCAACAAGCCCTGGCGCAAAGCGGACATCTTGGTCGGCTTCGGAGGTGGAGGTTTCAAGGCGCTTGAAGAAGGATTCGAGCAATGAGATGGCCGAGCCGTGGTTATTTGTGAGCAAGTAGAGCTGGATAATCGTGAGGATGAGGCCGACATCATTGGGACGTCTCTCAAGCACACGGAGTATTTCCTGCAGACCCGCTTTGCCAACCTGGTTCTGAGCAGCAGCGGCCGCGTGAACAACCGATGCGGAATTCACGCTTGGTGACGTGGTCGGACAGGGCTGGTTTTCGAAGAAGGACGCCGTAGATCGCGCAACGCCGGGGTATTTCATCGACAGCAGGTCCAACGCATAGCCGTTTTGGCGGAGAATGGCGGATTGAAAACTAAAAGGAAGATCGTTTTTAGGAAGTTCCGGGGTCTCATTAAAAAGCCTTTGGGCGAGGAAAGGATTCTCTGGGAGATTAGTAGCAAGAATATTGTTCTGTGCAAACTTCTTGGTGGTGGGATCAGAGATGCTGAACGAGGTTCATTAGCTTCCGCAACCATATATCACTACTAGGAAAGACCATACTTGGCAGCATTAATCTCTGAGCCAAGCTTCTCAGCCTGCTCAGTCTTGCCCAGCCTCGAGAGCACAAACATTTGTTGGATTGTGATGGGGACAATTTCAGCTTCCTTATCCTCGGTCGAGAGTTCCTCAGCTGCATTGCAGAGATCTGCTTCCAATTAGCCCAAAACTTTGTCTCTAGCAATTCTTAACAACTCAAAACATACCCTTTGCCCTTTGAAGTAGAAATTCGGCCTGTTGCAGCTCTCCCCTTGCAATGCTTCCACAGGCAGCGTTGTATGCCGTCTCGAACGCTTCCAAGTCATCCCGGCTTGGCCGCTTCTTGTGCACCAAATCGCCATAGCCTGCCCACTCCAATTGAGCATCTGCAGCCCCGGTGTTGATTTTCAAGTCATTCTCTTCATTCTCAACTTCTGTAGGTTGCTGCGCCAGTTCGCGATACAGACTTAAAGACTGCGCAAACTTCTCAAGCCGATATGTCTGCAAGTTGCAATGTCAGCCTTCCTGGGAACATAGTGTAGCAACAATAGAGTGCTCCGCAAAATCTCGTGCCCCAAAAGCTTTTGTAAACTTCGGCCTGCTTGGTTTTGTGGATCCTAAAGAGAAAGGCCACTTACAGCCTGCGCCTCAACGTGGGTCATCCCTCTGCTCAAACCTTTGGCTTCTTTGGCAACCTCTTCTGCCTTCTGAAGGTCTCCAGTCTTGTATAATGCATACGCATACTCCAGCTGAGCCAGTTTCTTCAACTGATCTCCACCCTCCTCGAGTACTCGAAGCGCATCATCATAGCGGTCCAGCTTTAGCAGCGCGACAACTTTAACGAGCTGCGCACCGGTATCGGTCTTTGATTTTTTAAGGGCCCCATTCGCGGCTTTCAAAATCTCATCATGGTCGTCGAGAGAGGTTTGTCGGAGCAGGGACGAGAGAGATTGCGCCGCCGAAGCAACGGCGGCGGTCATGGCGGAAGGACACTTGATTGAAACTGCGTAGTCTCAATCTACTGCGACAATTCGGGTGCAGTCGTAAGGTTTATTGCTTAGATTCCCTGGCTGCTCAAATCAAGATAAACCGTGAGACGGAAGGGTCACGGCCAAGAGCAGTACAGCGGTTGTTTCAGGGATGATGTTTGGTGTTGACTGAGTTACTCGGTGGGGTCTAGAGTGCCATGAGCCTGGAGCTTCGGAATTCTCCAGTGCTCCCACAACTGCCACTTCGCCTCGCTACTCATGGCAGTCCAATGGATATGCAATGTTTACAAGACAACCAAGTGCCATGAGATCACAATTTATAATGCAAGTGAAAGAGGAGAGATGAGATTTCTGGTAGCTACTGAAAGTAATTAGATACATCTGTGTTGCACCACTGATAAAAGTAGCAAAAATAAGCCAGTGCCAGTCGAGCTTCAAAAAAGACTAAGAAAGCGAAACTGAAACGCAGCAAACATAAGAAGACTTCGAGCCGTGGAACTTTTTAAAGGCGCTATTGTAGTAAATCCGTCATAGGAGGTGGTCATTAATTGGAGTGTCTGTTTGTCGAAGAGAGAACGAATCAGTAAATCAGAGAAGCCAACAAAATAATGCACAATAAACAAATATACCTACCGAGCATGATGGTGCAATGACGGACCAGCACCGCAGCTGTTTCCTTATCCTCATTTGAGAAGATCCTGTGGGCAAAGCTCCCGAAGTTCCCTCATACGCTTCTCGACACTGTCCCAAAGAGGGGTCTTGCTCTTCAAGAAATCGTTGAATTCAATAGTGGCGCGAGGGAGGGTACCTCGTCGTTGCTCCGTATCCCACACATCCTTGACGTCCTCGTACTTCTCCCAAAAGGGGCAGTAGATGCAGTCGTATACCCACTGCCTATCGACTCTCCACTCCATGACGAGTTCATGAGAGTACAGTCGGGCGGGATTCAGTGGGACAGTAGCCGCAATAAAGTCGGCACCTTCCTCAAGCATCTCCAGCGCTCTAATGATGTGAGCATATATGTATCCAGCGTCTCTAAGCTCCTTGATTAGGGGGGTTGGCAGGCGGATCTCGAGATTTCTCGTCACCATCCACACTCGAACGTCTCTTCGATGAGAAGTCGTATCATCGTATGCTCCTTCCTTAACATGCGAAAGCACGGAAGGGCGAAACATCCTGGAGGAAGGGCGAGACATCTTGGAGAAATTTGACGAATTGGCCTCAGATTCTGGTCTGTGATGAATAAAGAGAAATGATTGAACAAGATATTTCTGCTTGATAATATTTCCAAGAGCAGATTGGAGATTGGAGAAGGCGGAGTCAAGAAGCGAAGTAAACAGGGGATGGAGTGTGAACAGGAACGGGCTTCATGATGTCGTTCACAACGGAGAGGGACCGGGTGATGGACAATTAGACGTTGGTCACCACTGACACGGACAGGCAGCGGTTAATCAGGCGGCTGTGCAAACAATGGTAATAGCAGAATGGCATTTTTTGACGACTAAGCATGCAAATCGCACATGAGTGATATCATGGTCCAAGAAGATATACCGGAAAAAAGCATCAGATCACATACTTTAGTATTTGTTTTCCTAGATTCGCAAACTGGTGCATTGTGCATTAACAATACAGCGACCAATCATCAAACTATCAAGATAAAGGCGCATCCAATCCAGTCATCTCTGTCGGGATGAGGCCAGACGTAAGTTCCTGGGTTCTTCATGTGATACTTTCTACTCAAGCCTATTACAGTTGGTCAGAAAAGACGGTCATTCAGGCAATAATAATATTGAGCAGCAACAAGAAGATTCTGATAAGGGAATATAGGTATTCAGTACGAACCTTTCAATCAGATGCACTCCAGAAGCCGTCTCTACCACATGGCTCACCTCGCCGGGCTTCAAAGCAAACGCGGCGTCCTCGAATTCCTTTTGCATCTCTCCTCGTCCAAAATAACCCCTGCATTGAATGTCAGCAGAACGCTCCATGAGCTTTTTCCTTCAGTGGACCTACAGGTCACCACGTTTCCGGGCAGAACTGCAATCCGACTCGGAAACAGCAAGGTCGCCCAAGCTGACCTGACCAGAGCGGATCCGCGCCTCATGGCCCAGAAGAGTAGCGATAGCCTCCTCCTTTGGTCTGGTAATTTCAGGTTCTCTCCAGCTGCTCGGCCGTCGACTGTCCCGGTGTTTGATCAATAGGTGACTGGCTCGAATTTTGCCTGCTCCTGAGCCGACACCATCGCGGCCGATTTGAGCGGCGCTGTGGTACTGGGCCATGTACATCTTCAGCTTGTCGATATCGGTGCCAGCAGGAGCCTCCCATCGCGACTCCTTCGTGCTAGAATTGAAATAATATGGGAGATTCTTCGAGTTGGAGTGTCTAACCTCCCAACCCTCGGGGAGTCCAGTCTCTGCCTTGAGATTGACCAGCGTCAGCTATTGGAAACAGTCTGTTGTGTAAAGCAAGCAACAAAGCATTTTGCATTGACGGATCAATATATGATCGGCATTCTCATTCTCACACGTATCAAAGAAGAATATTATGGTACATACCATGGCGACAAAAATTATATGCGGCAAATCTACGTTGGTTGTTTGATAGTTGAGTCGAAGCAGGTCGCTGGGCAATAAGGTGCACTGGAAGAGCTCTCTTAGCTTCTGCAGTCAGAGAAATTGGGTTGGCAAGGCGATTGGGTGAGCCCAAGAAACTGGAGCAATCTAGGGAAATGCGGCTCTTTGAAGGGTATTTATATGATACCTTTCGCAAGTTATGTCAGAACATCAAGTGGCTCTCCACACCAAGGGGAAGGACAGAAACCTTAAAAGTGTCAACGAGGGGAATCCGGTGGGGTTCTGGGGTCTGTCTATCAACTTGCTGGCAGCTTAAGGGTCAGCCGTATCTCTTGACAGGTTAGAGCAGTTACCCAATGCCTACTAGTCCTCGCCAAAGGCCAGTTAAAAGAATTAACTGGAAAGCGTGATGCACAGCTACCTTTCTTAACCGCACATCCCCAGCATTTCCGTGCTTCTAATGGGGATTAGCGCCGGGTTCTATGGGATTCCATGTGACCTGCAAACTTGTGCCTGGTGCCCCTCCCTGTAGTGGTTTAGCGCATTTCTCCATCGTTCCTTCCCGATCTCCTCTGCCCGTCAACCAACAGGTCTCGGCCAAGCTGCTAGCTGACTAAGTGGCAACGCTTTAGCATCACATTCATCCTCTCGACAATTGTCCGAGTTTATTGAATACGATTTCCACGTCGCTTTTTCTCCTCACTCGAATTCTTTACAAGACTTCTACGACCTGTTCGACTTTGACTTCAGCAAAATCTACCATCGTCTTGTCCAAATCGGATTTGGAATAACAAGTTCTGACAAGCATCTCTATTGAATCGATTCACCCGATCTCGAAAGCCTTTATCATGTCTGCTTCTCCAGCTCCGGCAAACGGCCAGCAAGGAGGCAGTGAGCAAATCACTTTCCGATTCTGCCGCGAATGGTACGTCTTCTTTACCTGTAGACCTTCGTCTTGATCGAGAATTCAGCTAACGCAAGATCGCAACAGTTCCAACATGCTTTACCCCAAGGAAGATCGTCTTAGCAATACGCTCATGTTCGCCTGTCGAACCTGTCAGTTCAGCGAGCCCGCTACCTCATCCTGCGTCTTTCGCAACAACCTCTCCACAAATGTGGCCGAAACGGCAGGAGTAACGACAGACGTCGGTTCCGATCCTACGGTTGGTCTGCCCGAGTTTTGCACGCTCTGCGGTCAGGAGATAGTGTGTGTTGTATGCGGGGAATCCATGGAGGCAGGCTCTGACTGTCATAGTCATGGCATTTTCCTCGATGCACCAGATGATGGAGATGAGACGGAGATGAGCACCTAAGGCTTGCTTCTTGGAATATATGCTGACAAGTGGTCTTCTTATCATAGCTGCCGAGGTCGAACAAGCAGTGCCCGAGCTGCAGCGAGACCGAAGCGGTATTTTTCCAATCTCAACAACGTTCTGCAGAGACCGGAATGGTGAGCAGATATTTGCGCCTCGTCGCTCCTCGAATGTCCACTGACCTGGTTCTGCTTGCAGAAACTTTTCTACGTCTGCTGCAGTTGCGGCAATATTTTCTTTTAACCTAGGACATACCTGTCTTTCCGTCTTTTGCATCGGCGCCCAATTAGGCGCATACGAACCCGCCACTATGCGTTCAACTTGATATCTTTGGGGTTGTTTAGGGTTTCAATGGGCGTTTTGGAAACTTGAGTAGGGATATTAGATGAGGAGCATTCTTTGAAATTAAAAGCGTTTTTGATTTTACAACGCATTAGATATCCAAGCCTCTATTTGTAGGCTATGTTTAAGAAAATATGATACATAGTAAATCCAACCTCAATAACTCCGTTCCGTGCAAGTTTAGTCTACAGGTGCATGGGTGCCAGAGACAGGATCTTGGACCACTTCTTATTGCGCAGCTCAGCACCAACGATACCTGTTAATCTGTCAGCGAAAACCTTCTCTACTGTCATGCTAGAAAATTATATTCCAAGGCAGAAAATATGAGCGCGGGTGAAGGCAACGCTCCGTGCCACATAACCATATGGTTCACAACATCAAGGGTCGTCGCTCACCGTTTATTCTCGATCCAATGGGGTCTCCAGATTTGTTGATCAGCACGCAGGCATTGTCGTCAAATTTGACAACGCTACCGTCTGGTCTCTGGTGCTGCTTGGCAGTTCGGACGATGACAGCATGTCGAATATCTCCTCGTCGGACCTTGTTGGCAGCCGAGATAGAAACGGAAGAGCCAGGTCCAGACTCAGGACCAAAAGATCGCTGCTTTTGAACAACCACGACAATACGGTCACCTTTGAGCACATGTCAGCACTGTTCGCCGATCCGGGGTGAAGCGTTCAGCCTACCAATGCCGGCAGCCTTCTTCATGCGTAGAACTTTGGCGCATTCGACAACGGCAGCGCCAGAGTTGTCGATGCAATTAAGCATCGTCTATTAGGAACGAGCAGTTAGTATATAATTATTAATTTACATGAAATCAAAGATCTTTCAACAGTACCTTCAATTGAATCATCTTGGGCTACGCCTTCAGGCCACTAGCCAGTCGTTTGTCTTTTGTGATTGATGATCCCCAAAAGTTGTCTCTGGCAGCGGGAAGTGGAAGATGCCGAGTCTTAGCGCATGTCGGCGCGGTGGCCGAAACATACAGACTGAGTTCAAGCTGGATCAGCACACCATCCCCGGACACCCTTTACCTCTCGCACTGACCTCATTCTGGACTGCTATTGTTGCCGGTCCAAGTTCAATTATCACCAGCCTCCCTGGCGATAATTATTCAATAAACCCTCTCCTATGATTGGGTCTTACACTCCTTTCGTCGTCATGTTCGTTATAAGGCTTACACTTATGGAAACCGCCTTCTTATCTTGACTCAATCTTTCATAGCGTCACTCCTTTTCCTTCACTCTCGTCTAAGCCCTGGCTACCAGCCAAAGGCATCATTGAATGAGAGCTTTATCTCCCCTACGAATACTTACATGGTCATCGTTTCAAACCTGTCTCCCTCTCTTTTTTAAAAATGCCCTCCAAGAGCCCACCTTTAAAGAATGACCGATTGACGCTTAGTCAATTGGCGACTTATGACGATCTTCTAACTGATACTCTTGTGGACCGTGTACGTCCTTTTATAACATGGTAGTGAGGAAGCACCGTTTAGCTAATTGAAAGCACAAATGACAGGTTTATTTCTGGACCACCATTCGCAAAAATCGCACGAAGTATTTTCCTTGCAGAGGCGTACGCGAGGAAGACGTGGCACCTATTCTTCAACATTCTGTGATTGTGGGAAAGGATCCTGCCAAAGCCGAGTTACAGCTTCTTCAGCTAAGCGGCCTTCGCAGATTTACGGCTTCACTCAAATCTCCAAGAGAAAAGGAAAATTTCCGGAGACATTTAAAGAGATATATCAACATCTACATGCCAGATGCGCCATTTGAGATTACAACTACGAACCGCTACACGATTACGACTTATGAAGCATCTATTACCGCCCGGAAGATTATTAGAAAAGGAGAGCCGATCAAATACTTGACTGGCGTGCAGGTATCCATGACCAAGGAAGAAGAGCAGGATCTTGATCTTCGACGTCGCGACTTTAGCATTGTCATGTCTAGCCGCAAGAAGACGCCCATGCTATTTCTTGGACCAGCTCGATTTGCAAATCACGACTGCAATGCCAACGCTCGTCTCACGACCAGCGGGTCCCAAGGAATGGGGGTTGTCGCCGTGCGAGACATTCCGGTAGGGCAGGAAATTACTGTGAGCTATGGCGAGAACTATTTCGGTGAAGGAAACTGCGAATGTCTCTGCAAGACGTGCGAAGATCTTGGCCGAAATGGTTGGGCAGATGGTGCAAGTCAAATGCCGACGCCAAAACCGCTGAATGGTTCTGAAGGCGAGGAGCCGGATCAGTCAACTCCTTATTCGTTTAGGCGCAAGCGCAAATATGCGATTAGTCGCGAATCGACCACGCCGTTGCCAATGACGCCGGAACAGTCCCAGGAGCCGCCGTCTAAGCGGAGGAGATCTTCTTTGTCTGTTCAGCCAAAGGCTGAGACACGTCAGATATTTGAAGCTCATGAATCCATGGTTGGGCCCGTTGACGAGCCAATAACTGGAGGCAAATCAGGCTTGTCCAGCGACCAGCATATTGCGAACGAATCAACTAAGGATCCATCAACTGGAGGGAGCAGGGCAGAGCTGCTTGGTATTCAAGAGCACGATTCTCCTTCCTCCTCAGTCTACGAGATGTCTCAAATCTCTGCACAGTCTACCGAGGCAACATCCTTGACTGGACGCTCGGCATTCTCTGGGCCACATCAGTCTCGACGGCAATCGGAACAGCCGGAAAAGTTTGAAGAAAGTGATCTTGGCAAAACTCGAAACGACGCCATCCCATATATCAAGACGGAGCAGTATGATGCCACAGAATTCCTAGCTCAAAACAAAGATACTCCGGATAGACTAGATACACAAAACACCAGTTACAGCAGCACACCGGGGCCCGATCAACATCTCATGCAGCCAGTTCCGTCGTTCCTAGAAGAGCCCGGCTCTCCGATCCAACAGGTCGTTCAGCCACCAGTGTCTGTGGAATCGGCCATCTCCGCTGCGGCCGATACAATAAAAAACTCTGTGACGGACACTGCCTCTATCACAAATCAACACGATCAACCCCCCGCCATCAATGGCCCCGCTTCTCTCATCAGCCTCACTAACGCATCTGAAAACCCCTCCGCCGATCTGATTCCTGATATCAACCTCAATAACCCATCACCCTCTGAACTCTCCCTTCCTCCGCCGGACGAGCTTCTTGATGACACCAATATGACTGTCCTCCCACGCCCCAAGACGACCCTCGAACGCATCCATCGACGCAAATCCACGCCCCTTCCATCTCCCGAACCTCAAGGGCCCATGGTGCGCACACCAGGTGATTACATCCTCTCACCACTTCTCCTCAGCAACAAATCCAATCTCTGGCTCGAATGCTCCAACTGCTCAGAATACTTTGTCCAACTCGACGCATGGGAAGGCGCTCGCATGTCCTGTCCTCGCTGCGAACGTCATAGTAAACTGTACGGCTACGTTTGGCCGAAGACTGAGAAGGAGGGGAAACATGACGACGAGGAAAGGATTCTCGATGCCCGCATCGTCAGAAGACTACTTAATCCCGAAGAACAGAAAGGTCTTAGGCAGAAGAGCAAACTCTTCCTCGCCGAGACGCGGAGGTCGGTCGAGGGAACCCCAATGCGCGGATCCAGCGAGAGTCGAACTTCTACACCAGTAGCAGAAGCACTGCAGGGTCGGAGAGCAAGCTTACGCAGGACCTAGCCTTGCTACTGCTGCTGTTGTTGTTGTAGTGGTGGTGGTGGCTCACCTTCATTTGCTATATTGACCCATATTCGGGCTGCTCCTCGGCGGTGGTGTCATGCTTTTATCATATTTGGATCAGATCCCTTACTCCTGGCGTCGCTTTTTTCCTACAAAAGATCTCTTTCCAGTCGAGATATGTTGATGTGATACCCATTTCAACGTTTGCACATGTACGCTATTCCATCCTTGATTTATCATTTATTATCCTTAATTTATGATTCTTTCAAATTCTCTCCTTTTCGTTTCTTTTCCTTGTGTCCTTGTTGGACTTGTTAGTCCTTCGAGCAGCTGCAGTGACGAAGTGATGTGTATCTCGCAATCAACTTCTACAGTGATATCTTCGGGGAGTGATTAAAATGATTTGAGAGATGAGTTTTCGGATTTGATACAGAAAGAAAAGGAAACAGACTGGGCTGGGTACTACTTTGTAATATACTGTACAAGACAGTACTAATATACAGATACGGGTAGGTAAAATAGAAAAATACGTGCAAGGAAATACTTAATTACAGGATTATGAGCCTGGGCTTTGTCCTTTGTTCAACAAATTATCTCGAAACATCAACATGATGCACTCTGCCAGTCCTTCCCCTTTTTCTCCTCACCCCACTCTGCCGCGGCTTTTCGCCATCATTCCATCCCCCTTTCGCGTCACAACTTTCACCCTCTCCGGCCGTGCCTTTTCTCTTCAGACAACCCCCTGTATCTCTAATCACCGCTTCCGTTTTTCCTCCTCCTTCTGCTTGGCCATTTCCTCAATCGTCACTTTCGCAGCCTCGTCATCTTCCCTCGTAAACGGGGCCTTGATGCCCGCGCTCTCCTTTGCGACCACAACATCCTCTTTTCCAGGATTCGTAAACCTGACTTTGCCACTGACCACCATGTCGTCGGGAAGGCCATCTAGACCCTTGAGTACGCGGCGCAGGTACGACACGACCTGGGCGACGCGGGTCCAGTCGACTTCCGGGTCGGCCTTGAAAATGTTACGCCAGATCGCCGTGGCGACGACCGCGTCGCCTTTGACCAGCCCTTCGTCGTAGCCTGCGACGGCGCCACGCCATTGCACGAAAAGGTCCTTGAGGTACTTGTTCCGAATGCCGCGCGAGTAGAGCCCGTGCTGGTCGGCCATGCGGTCCTCGGCGGCGTAGAAGAAGTGGTCGAGTAAGTGCTGGTGCCACGCTTGGGCGTGCGAAGGGTGGAAACACCGGAACCGCACGGTGAAGAGGTACATGTTGAGGAAAGTGATTTGGGCCCAGGTGTTGAATGTAGGTTGCAGACCGAGGGCTGCAACAGTTGTATGTTAGCATTGGCAGAATTCTTTGAAAGACCCTCTTTTGGTTCGAAGAAGTAGATTCAGGGGAAAGAGAGGATGGAAAAGGAGAAGAAGGGGGAGGAATAGGAGGATGAGGAGGAAGGGGAGTGGGAGAAAACGTACATTCGTACCACCATCCGGTGCCAACGCCCAGATCTTCGCCCGCGGCGGTCTTGGGCACGTCTTCAGTTCGATACGTCTTGCCCTTTAATTGTGGGATGTTGTAGTCTGCGTGGCGCGCGCATTCTGTGAATAGTGCCTTTGTCGCACCGTATGCGACGTAGGTTTCTGTCGTGCCGCCGGCGCGGCGGCGCACTTCTTGCGCAAGTCGTGTCGTGGTGCCGGCGCTGCTGTATGCGCTTTTCGGCAGCGGCTTGACGGGGGATGAGTCTGCTGAGCTGGAGTTGGAGCTCGAGGTCGAAGTCGAGCTTGAAGAGCCAGCATTGCGGTTTGATAATGTTGTCGAGAAGGCGCGGAGAGACGAGGCTGCGCGTGAGGAGGAAATGGAGGGAGACTGAAGAGTTCGTGGCTGTTTGAAAGACGTGTTAGTGCTGTGGTCTGCAATTTCGGATTGTGCTTTGAAGTTTGGCCAGAAGGTTATGTTTAATCATGCTTGATTCAAGATGGCAATGATAAAAAACAAAAGAGACTGGAGTAGAAAAGAGGCAAGACCAGATCAATTGCTCTTCAAGCACATGAAAGCGGAAAATAAAGACGGAAAAGAATGGAGAGAGGCGTCCAGGCATTGACATACAGCGACGTTATTTCTTCTCAATAAACGCAGACACGCTGCGCAGGGCTTTTGTGAAGCCATTGCGATGGGAATTGAGTATTCGCAGGATAGCAATGGCTGTGAAAATTGGTGAGAGTTGAGGTTGACAAGAAATGGTCGTGGTGAGTACCTACCTTTGAGGCCAAAGACAGACAGACAGACGGAACAGGGACTTTTTGGTGTTCGGACCAACTCCCGATCCCCGACCGCTTTCGTTTCAACTCAACTCGACTCGTCTCTACAACGTCATGACTTGATTTGTTTTCGTTTCCATTGGTGGCAATTATCAAGGCTTGACATGTTCATCTGAGTTTAGGTTTTATATGCATGAAATAGATAGTTTTGCTGAGATCTTCTGTAAAAAGCAGTATAAATATTCTAGAATTTAAGTCGAAAATTTTCGAGGGTTAATGATTAAAGTATGTCAATTTTAGCAAAATAATCTTCGCTATAATATATGTACATTTGTAAAGAAATAAGTCCCATCGTCTTCCGTGCGTCAAGCATCATGCAAAGATGCAAATAGATAATCCCATGTTTAAATTTTATCATCCCTGGCCGCATGATCTTTACGTTGCGCCGGCCACAGACGCAGTGCCACCGCCTTGAGGCTGCAGCACATTCAAATGCTCCAGAGTTCCATCCACAATGGGAAGCAGCTCTGACAATCGATTCGAATCACGCATCAGCGCAGGGACATCTTCTCTCGTAATGGCAAGTTTCTGCTCAATGTTAGCTTCTCCAAGTCTTCCAGCGCTTCATCGGCCGCATTGAATAACAAAGCAGAAACCTACCCTCCGAACCGTATCAAATTTCTCTTCTCTCGCAATGTATTCCCGTATCACATCTCCTGTCCCAAATTCCACGAATACTCTTGTGTCCCGTATCCTGAACACGACATCATCCAAGCGCATGAAAAATCGGCAAAGGAGGAGTAATCGATCTGGCATGACTCGAACCTTGACTGAAAACATGGCAATGCCATTATCCGCCAGCTCATCTTCATACAGTACAACATCATCGAAGAATTTTATTGGGTCAGGCCTTTTTAAGAGCTCGAGCGGGATTCGCGTCTCTGAGGGTTGGAACGTCGGTCCCGAGGATGTAGTTGTGCCTTTGTAGTCTGTGCTGTAGGACCAGTCAAACGGCTTGACGACTTCTTTGATCCCTTCGTGAACCTTTTCTCTGCAAAGATTGAAATGGGTATATTAGCCTGCTTGTTCCGTTCCACCTAGTCTACGACCAAAAACTCTATGCTGGGAATAGATAAATCTCTCAGGACTGCGATTCAACCCGACGAACAGATACTAGCGCGGGAAGATGACTGCAAAATTATTGGTCATGAAGCCAAACGTACCGATTCCGCTGCCACTCTTTTGAATATGCCACTTGCAGCATCGACTGTCCAGTCTTGTCTACTCTGTCCAGCGCATCAAACGCATTGAATTGGATTCCCCAGCCGCTCGTCTCGTGCTCGATGGCTACGAGGTTATCACCAAAGATCATTTCCGGGGGGTTGATTCCGAGTTTATCTGTCATATCTTCGATCGGTCCGGCTTTTAATATAGGAAGTTTGCGTGTGGTGATTGTGAAGCCGCGCAGGCGGATTGAGTTCCCCGCATTGGCGGGGGAGGGGAAATGCGCTTGCATTGTCAAGTGTCGAAGCGATATATGTGCTGTGGATTTCTTTTCAAGTTAAATATGTGCGTAGAAGAGATATGAGATTAAATGAAAAATGAAGATGTCATTTGACTGAATTTCAGTCCATTGTGGGTGCAGTGACGCTTCAGCCTTGGAGCCTTGAGAGCTCTTAGAATTGAAGCTGCAACGGTGATGAAGACAATCTGATTAGATGGATTAGATGCGATAGAGAAAAGCGATCGGCACGGGAAAATCGGAGAGTGTTGTTGAGCTAAACTGTAAATGGCCTAGCGCCGTTGTCGTGTGGACGGTCCCTCGGGTAGCCATTTGTTTACTCGCTGGGACTGCCCTCTCTTGTCCGCCTCCTCTTCTGAAGACTTATAGATGCCTTCAACGACAACACTACAACCACCATTCGACACTAATCACCACAGCACTTATTCCAGCTTGAGTTCCCCTCAAAAGGTTTTGAGGATAAGCCAAAGATTATCCCAAGATATTCTTGCTTCAGTGCGGAGATTACCCAGCAAGTAATATACTAACCTCCACACCTTTGACGCCCACCATGACCAACCGCACGCTGGAAGCTCGTTTCGAGCATCTTGCTGTCAACGATGAAAACGACCAGCCAAAGCGCCCAAGTCTTTACCAGAAACCAAAGGTATCTATTCTTCCAACTGAATCGAAATCCTTCATCCAATACCATTTCCCACAAAAAACATATTAACAAAACCAGAAGGGTTCCCTCTCAACCGCCATGTCTCTCACAGGCCTTGCCTCCTCAAGTCGCCTCAGCACGGCCACCAACCGCGCCAATCTCCTCAAGATTGCTCTTCAAAACACTCATCCCTCTACAACAAACACCACAATCACCACGGTCAAGGTCCCTTCGCAAGCGGCCCAAGCACAATGGCGCAAATCACAAATGCCTCCTCCACCCGTCCCTACCTCACCGCGCAAAGATGGCGCCGGCGCAATGTCTACCGTGCGCAAATCCGGTGAAGCCTCCGCTGCCGCCGCCGCTGCCGCCCAGCGCCTCTCCAACCCACTCTACGAACAGCCCAACCTCCCACGAAACTTCCATCTCGGAATGTTCGAGATCGGAAAACCCCTCGGCAAAGGCAAATTCGGACGCGTGTATCTTGCCAAAGAGCGTAGCTCGGGCTTCGTCTGCGCCCTCAAAGTCCTTCACAAGAGCGAACTGCAACAGGGTAAAGTGGAGAAGCAACTCCGTCGGGAGATTGAAATCCAGAGTAACCTCCGACACCCCAACATTTTGAAGTTATACGGCCACTTCCACGACAGCAAGCGAGTGTTTCTCATCCTCGAGTTTGCCGGCAAGGGCGAGCTGTACAAGCACTTGCGCAAAGAAGTGCGCTTTCCCGAGTGGAAGGCCGCGCAGTATATTGCACAAATGGCAGCTGCATTGCTGTACTTGCACAGAAAACACGTCATGCACAGAGACATCAAGCCCGAGAATATCCTGGTCGGCATCCACGGCGAGCTCAAAATCGCTGATTTCGGCTGGAGTGTGCATGCGCCCAACAACCGACGCAAAACCATGTGCGGCACGCTCGATTATCTGCCCCCGGAGATGATCAAGCCCGGCAGCGCAGACAACTTTTACAGTGAAAAAGTCGACCTGTGGAGCTTGGGCGTCCTCACGTACGAGTTTCTCGTCGGAGAAGCGCCCTTTGAGGACACCCCTGTCATGACGCAGCGCCGTATTGCGCGCGGTGAAATGACCATTCCGTCATTTGTTAGTCCCGAGGCCAGGGACTTGATTAAGCGGGTATGTTTTTGGTTGCCTTTTTCTTCATCCCATTCTTTTCCTCGACAAAAATTATACGTGCTTTTGTTCATCCCACTCTTTTCTTCGGAAAAAATTTATACGTTCCATTGGGTGAAATTTTCTTCTGCTAACATTTGCTCGGTTTAGCTCCTCGTGTTGGATCCCCAGAAACGTATCCCCCTAGAAGACGTCCAAGTCCATCCCTGGATTGTCAAATACTGCGTCAAAGGCGAGCGCGCTACCCAGCGGAGCTCAGATAGCAGCAAGCGCAGTGTGGAAAACAAACCGCGCACTTTGCCCACTGCCACCCAGGCTGCTGCTAAATAATCATTTGCTCTTATTGGCGCTATCAAAGTTTCTTTTATCATTTTGCGACTTATGGATGAGTGTTTTTGGGTTGGATTGGACTGGAGTGGGCTGGACTGGAGTTTTATAGGACACGGAGTCTCGCAGGGTTAACACAATGTTGCACGAATTGGATCTGGATCCGTTTGCCGCTCTTTTTTAGGGGGGGAGTTTCCGTGGAGGAAACTTAAGAAGAATGTGGAGATTTTTCTATTTGATCCATTGGCGCAATGGCGCCGGGTGCCAGCGTTCTGATTTTTGTTTCTTTACTTTTTTTTCTCCTCGGCCCGGATGATGCAGAAATGCTATGATACATATGATAATAATACAAGAGACTTATTTTCTTCATAAAGCCAGTGGAAGTGAAAGATCCGCTTGAACAGTGATCGGTAATGAGACGGTATGATGCTGGGTAAGGTATATGATGCCAATTACCGATACGATTTGCAAAGAGGAGAAATTGAGAATTGGCGAGCAGATTCGTCAAACCTTTATATAAAAGGTTACATGGAGAAAAATAAAAAAGGATATATAAACAAAGAAGAGAAGAAAAGGTAAGTATCAGCGGTAAATCTCATCAAAAGGCCGAGTATCTGAGAAACAGCTGTCCCAGACTTCATTCACCACACGAGCGGCATGCACGTCATCCTTGACGCCCGGCCGGCCCATCATGGATAATGTCGCTCGTCGTCGTACGCATTCTTGCAATTGTTCGGTGATTTTCCATTGGCCGCGCGTGAAGAATTCGCGGGTGAACCTGCATTCGCCACTCAACGTGGATGCGCGAATCTGAATTTCCGCATTAGCATTTTGCTTTCTAAAGCATTATAGTCTATGGCGTCCCCCCCACCCAAAAAAATATGCACCGGTTCCGGTTGCACAATATTTTCCAGGAACGTAGGGAGAAGAATGACTATAACACATTGGCGATATATGTGACATACCTCTGTACAGGCCTGGTGTCGCAGATTTCCTCTATCGACTTTAAATCGCAAATGGTCATACGCATGAACCATCTCATGCGCCATGGTATCTTCCAAATGGCTCTGATTGCGCATCTCGTTGGCGCAGATCTGGATGCCGTAACCGGGCTCGAAGCCGCCGTTCTGGCGCTTATCGCATCGCCGGCAGCGGATGTTGCTGGCGTTGATGTCCGAGTCTGGGGATAATTGCTGGATATTTGTGCGGAGGAAGCGGATGATGGGGCCTTATTAGGAGATCAGCTTTTTACTTTTCAATCCAAGTAGTATGCGCGGGACATGGAAGTAATGATCCGGGCGGTTGGGGAAAAAAAGAAACGTACTGTATTGGAGGAGATAGTCACGGTCTGCTTCGCACCGCTTGCAATCGCGCTCTTCGTGCAGCTTGCTCATTGACTGTCGGTACTGTTCTTTGCCTTGGTCGTTCATCTGGTTGGTCAAGATGCGGAACCAGTTGCGCGTCCGTGTCCAGCCGTCGTTGCCGGGGATGTACCCGTTGTTGTCAGGGGCGGGCTTTTCAGCCATGATGATAATTGGGTGCTAGAGGTTCCCGAGAAAAAGGTTGATCTTGATGTAGGACAGCAGACAAAAGAGAGCGAAGCGGAAAAGAGGGTGCAATTGATGATGTTATCGGAGAATGTCTAAAATGTTGTCCTGGTCGTTTGGTGTCGGGAAGTTAGGCCATCGAAGCGAAGGCGGTGAAGTTCAATGGATGGAAGGGAAGGTTGAGCACCGACAGGAGCTCAGCATTTGCCGTGTCACTGAACCTTATTTATGGTTTATTTGATATTTAATCTTTCTGAAGTCAGCATATAGCTTTTCTAATCGTAGTCTTACGGTTCTCTTACCTCTGTCGCAGTGTCTCAGGGAAAAAAGGGCTCAATTGACTGATACGTAGTACAGAATGTTTAGTAGCCGGGAGCTATCCATATCACTCTGCCTCGGGAATCCCGTTTAATCCATCTCTTCCATTATTCCGCGAATGATATTCATATTTTGGAAGCAAATCATTGGAGAACATTAAGAATTTATTACAAAAAATAAGATATAATTGATGCTAGGAGCCAGTAGAACACGAAAATGGAAAGCAACGCGAATTAAGAATCATGCAAGCATCCAACCCTTAAATGACCATTTGAAACGCTCACGATAAACAGTGGAGATAACAGGAGAGCAAGATAAATATCACGCTTCAAGCACTCAAATATCATATCCAGAAAGGTATGAGGTAGGAAGAGGCTCCTACACCTCTTGCCTAACCACGTCTCTCCATATTTGAACCCTTTCTTCTTTCGTAATCTCGACAGTCCGCCCTTTGACGGAAAAGATAAAATTATCTCGCCATGCCTGATGAAGGGGGACTACTACTCGCTGTAACCGCTTCAAAATCGAGCGCCCAGTCATCGACCTGCTGGAACTTTGCCTTCATGCGGTTTAATTCTCGAGAATCTTTCGTCTTCACCGCCGCTTCTGCGTTGCCCTTTGGTGTCGTCTCACCATTGGCTTGCAGATCATTATCATTCTCCTTGTCAGAGGAAGCAGCCCGGCGTTGACGATGACGACGGGCGCCATATGTTTTGGCAGAGGCTGTTCCTTTCGCACCAGCAGAAACCTTTGATTGAGTGCTTTTGTTTGTCTTGTGGGCGAGCATCGGCAAAGACTTATTTGCGTTCTTGTTTGCGCCGAGTCTCTGACCAGGCCGACCAGGCCGAGCTAGCTCATCCGCATCCGCATCCGCATCGCCGTCATCGTCATTATCGTCCACAAGAATGGTACTTGTAGCCTCTTCGTTGTCCTCGGCGCCACTGCTGGGAATATCAAACTCATCGCCCTCATTGTCATATCGACCACGACTTTCGCCTGGCCCACGACGTCGACGGCGGCGGCGTGGGAGGAGACCCTGTAGAGTTGCAGTTGGGATGGCAAAGGGATCTTTGTCATATTTCCGATTTGACTTGGACGGTCTTGTGTTCTTGGCTGTGTTGTTTGAATCGGATGCTGCAGCACGTCTTGGCCGAGATTGAGATTGACGTGATATTGTCTTTTTGCGTGTCGGCGTTTCTTCATGGTCGTCTTGGTCGTCATTTGAAGACTCGGCAGCCGATGCTACTCCCTCATCTTCGTCATCGTCGCCGTCTTCCCCTCCGACAGCACTATGTCGTGATGCCTGTCGTGCAGAGTTCTTTGACCGCAAGGGGCGCTGTGGCTGTACGGGGCTTCCAGGACTGTCAGCAAGAAACGAACTTGCTGGTGGTGCCATGGTTTGGCTCCAGATTTCTGAACCATGAGACTGCTGATCACCATCACTGGGACTGGCATCCTCTGCACTTTGGTTGATGTCTTCCTCTTCAGAAGCCAGACTTCGCGGAGGTGGCGACAGAGATTCGCGTTCCGACAAAGATTCGCGAGGAGATCCTTCACGAGGAGATGACCGAGGGACTTGCACATTTCCCTCCTCCTGCGCACCCGAGATTGGCTGAGTAGAAACCAATTTACGTTTCCGCGAGCCCGAGGATAGGGGGAGCTCCTGTGATGCAGGCGGGGAGGAGGAGCTTGCTGGGGTTTCGGGGGGGATTTGTGTTCTTGTTCTGTTCAGATTCAGAGGTGTAGATTCGTCGTCAGGCTTGAAATCATCCTCATCGTCATCTCCGGATTGATTGTCACGGTCCTGCTGGACCATACGAAGAATGCTAGGTTGACGAGGTCGGCGTTTGAAATTTGCAATCGCCAGAATAGAGCTCTCCATTGATGGTGTGCCATGTGCTCGCCTTCCTCGACCACCAGATGTGAGAACTGAGCTGTTAATTCGGTTGTTGGACTTCGGCGTTGCTGCGCCAAGTAAGGCTTCTTCCGGAGGCGTCGAAGGGACTTGAATCTCCTCATTCTGAGCCCTGATTGCGGCCTCTCTTCGTGCGCGTAGTGCTTCAAGAATCTTTTCGTGCTCTGTGTTTTGTACCAGCTTGGTGCGTGCTGGTCGTCCTCGCCGTCTCGCAGGTGTATGAGTTGCAACCGGGTCTTGCGGGGAGATCTCGGCATCATTCTCAATTTGGCTGTCCCCAATCCTAACTTGTTCTTCATTGTTTTCTCTCGCCTCATCAGCTTCATTGACGTTTCCTTCTTGTCCATCCGCATTTCGAGTAGTGTCGACTTCCCCGCTCAATACCAACTCTTGCTTGCTGAAAACACTTCGTCGGCTCCTTCGTCGACCGTCTTGATTTGTGTTTCTCACTTCCTCCAAGACATTTCGTTCTGTCACTGAGCCCCTGGGGCTTTGAATTTTTAGAGTATTACTACTTCCAGAATTCGGTCCATTCTTTCCCGTGGATCTCGATGATGTCTCGACTACAGGCGCCGAGGAGGCAACCTTAGTCCGTTTAGGACGCGGCATGATATCTAGGTCGCAATTGATGTGTATTAAAGGGTAGGTGGTGCTTTTAATATCGAAAAATGTTGCTTCTCTCCTTCGTACGGTCGAATGATAGTAAAAATCCAACCAGTACTAATTGTCTAAGTTTGTGACGTCTGGCTGATCGGAGTTTGATTCTGGTAGATCAACAAGGATGACGATTGGAGTTGATGGGGCCGGGCTGGGACAGGATACGCGATACGCGACCTGCGACGCGTCGGCTGTTGTGGTTGACGAGGCTCCGAGCGTCGCAATGGATGAATTTAGGCCCGTCACAACGTCAAAAACAAGCTTACTATATGAAAAAACCTCAATGTTTTCCAAGCACAATACATCACAGAATATTGGGATTTTTTCAAGGATATTGGCTAGATGCCATCCTCACAAATGCTAGTATCTAGTTTATTACATGAGTGCATCTTTTTTACTACCCCTGCAGTGGCGCTGGGACAAGGAGCTGCTGGCGTCCTTAGTGGACCGTCGCATCTCTTGAAGACGCATCCCCTAACATTACTCACATCTTTTGGGTTCTTCTATTTATTTCCAAACAGATCTTTCTCAACCATCTGCCGGCAGATGGGATGATAGAAATCTTTGTTCTTTTCAAATGTCTTGACCGCAAGATCTCGGTCCACTTCGTTGAGCTGGCGGTACCTACGCAAAGTTAGATGGACGTTCAAGTGTCAAAAATCTCAAGAGAACTTACAGCGGCCGCACAAACTTCATACGCCCAACGCGGCCGAGCAAATCAGCGCTCGCCTGGTAAACAGCAGTATATTTCGCCTTCAAGCCGATGCCAAAGTACCGGCTTACCACTTCGACGTTCTGGCTACTCTCAAAGCCGTATCTTTTACCCATGAGCTCCACAGCACCTTTAATCATTGGGTTTTCCCAGCTCTGGATTTTCTCCAGAAACACCACGACCTGATTAGCGGTCCAGCCAGCGATATCATCTTTGCTCGGCTTGAAGTCGGCTTTACCGCCGTCCTTGGACAGCTCCGCCCAATCCTCAGCTAGCTTATAGCATCGGTCAACTAGCGAGGTGTCGAAATTAGGCTTTGGAGGATAACCAGGTTTGTAGAACCATGTGTCCCAATCAAGATCGTTGACCTTCTTGGACGCCTCAACGTCGTTGGCGAAAAATTCGAGCACAGTAGACTTGAAATCATAGGAGTCGAGCGATTTTCCCTTGTACTTGGTAAAATACTGCCAATCGTTAGAGCAATGTATTCCCCTGGAAATGAATGGACCCTAGACTCACGTAAGGAATGAACTTGTCCCACTTGTCTTTTCCCACGAGTTTCTCTAGATAATAAAGGAAGACGAATCCCTTTTCGTAGGGAATACTTGAGAATGCATCGTCAGGGTCCTTGCCCTTGAGATCAACGATCATTTTTGTAAATTCGTGGTCCTCGCCAAATTGGTCGATGGAATCGGAGAGTGCCTTCCAACCAATAATGGCAGAAAAGTCTCGGTGCGGCTCGCCGTGACTATCAAACTCATAAGTACATGATCAAATCCCAGTTTTCCTCCATTCTCTTACATGGCTGCTTGGATCTGGGCACTGAATGTTAGCGTATTCACCGCAATACGGGTGAGCGACCACTTACCCTACGCTCGAGATATGTCGTCCAGCCCTCATTCAACCAAAAATGCTCCCAGGAAGCATTGCTCACAAGATTGCCGCTCCAGCTATGAGAAAGTTCATGTGCGATAACGTCGACATTCTCTCGGTCCTAAAAGTCGTCAATGATGTGGTGTAGCAGGGACAAAATCAAGCACATACTCCGGAGATGATAGTTGGCGTAGCAAAGGTGAAAATAGGGTTCTCCATTCCTCCATAGGGGAAGCTGGGAGGTAAAACCAACACGTTGTACGTCGTCCATGCGTATGGATAGACAATTTTCTGCGATACTCAGCTTCATGAACCAAGCATACTTTCGCTCCTGACGTTGAATTACCTCGGCGGCCTGGATAAACCGCTCCGTATCATCTTCAAGTTCCCATTTCGATGCTTGCAGCTCCTCTGGACCCGTGCAGACGACGCTGCGCGGGCCTACTGCAGCGGATGCGATATCACTTTGACTGTCAGCGCATGATGCATAAACAAGCTCTGGAAATCTTAACGGACCCGCTGGCAAGTGCAAACAGATAACTGGGAATCGGCAGCGCTTGTTGAAACGTGTAAAGCAGGGTACCAGGTTCGCCATGCTCGCCTTGTTCAAAGTCCTTGGAGCCTGTGGGAAGACCGCTAGCCAAGACTGGCAAAGGCGAGCGAATATTAAAGTCATAGGTAGATTTGACGTCGGGTGTATCTTGACAGGGAAACAAGCTTCGTGCATGGATAGCCTGGCACTGGGAGACTGTTCCCGTGTCCTTGTGTCAGCCGCGTTCAACGGTTTTGCAAGCGCCAGCCTGTCATCGTCCATATTGCTCTCATCCACCAGAAATGTATTGGGCGGCTTACACATATACGGGTGTTTCTTGTTTGATGTCTGTGCTGGGCCCAGCCACTGCAGCGCCGTACAGTCCTTGGTAGTTGACAGCGAAATCTACATCAATTTTGTTCCATCAGTCCCTGACATTCGTTCTTTTCAGTACCCAGAGATGTTACACACATCAACATTGACCGTCTCGCCATCCGCTACGCCACTGGGCAGACTGATCTTGAGAGGACTTCCATAGGGTTCCAGGCGAGGAAGCACCTCCCATTTAGCCGCAGTACCATCGAGCTTCACACCCTTGATATCCAAATAGCTCGTATCGAGGGTTATGTAGTCGCTCTCGGCCGGAGTAATGGACTTGAGCTGCAGTGTCACATTGCCTTGGAGCTTCTTCTGGTTGAAGTCGATCTTAAAATTGGCTACAGTATGCGTGGTGATGAAATTGTTATAGTTGGACAACGTATTGGGATCGCGGGGCGAATGAATCGTAGTCGACGCCATTCTGCAAGCGGTCGTGGAAGCCCAGAAGCTTTCTGTCACACTTGAGGAAATGCGAGGCCTCCAAGCAGCTGGGATGCTTCTTGATACCAAATTGCGACAAAAGCCGTTCATATAGGATGAGAACTGGAGAGTTGAATGGCGGGGCAGCTGAGGTCACTCAGCGGAGGGGAATCATCCAAACACAATTGCTGAACGGATTCCGTGATTAGGGTTGGCCGTACCGGTACTTGAGACCAAGCCAAGTCAGGAAGGCCAGTTTACGACTTTCCTGTCTCGGCGAAGTACCGGTACGGGATATGTCCCAGAAGAGCAATACAAAAATATCAGATCCATGTCATTTTCATATGAGATGCCAAAAAGGTACTGAATGATCTTTTTGTAAGATAAAAGTTCTACATTTTGCGACTCCTTGGCGTGAAGCAAGTGGCGTTACAGGAGATTATATATGCATCGCTTGACCAAGTATTGCTCTGTAGGAGCATAAGTCGGCCAGTACTCAGTATAGCGTCGCGTTCATGTTGCATTCAACTTAGCTACCGAGATAACGGACAGGGTGATGATTATTGAAACAACCCGAAACAGACATCTTCGTCATATATAAATAAAGAGCAGGGTCCGCATTCGTCGTCCCATCTCAGTTCTAACCACCATGGCCACGCCATCAGCGCATCATTGTCCTGTAGTATCCAAGAAATTAATAGTTAACAGCGCTGATAATACCATCTTGTGTTGACAGAGATGGACAAACATTCAGATCAATGTTGTGATGCTTGGAAAGAATAGACATTTCCCCGTCGACTTATCCCGTTCGCCCGTGTTATGGCTGATGTGTACAGATCTGCACGTGCCAGAAATAGGGAGCCAGAAAGTCCTGTGTTTATCGAGTACGGAGTATGGCCTTGCCAAGCTTCGGAAGAGCTTCAGGAGCGCACGCCTGACGCGGGCCTCGTACTCTTTACCCCCTGAGAAAGGAGATCCACCGAAGCGATTGACCCAACGGGTAAGAATAGAGCACGGCTAGAGATTTCGTGGCAGCGCAGTGGAGTCGGCTGACGACAAAAGGACAGCGTCGAATTTTGCTAAGTCGGTCCGCGAGTCACCGAGCGAGCGGAGGGCACACATCCCAGTCTCCACCAACGGCAGTGGCGTCCATTTGGGGTTGAGATTCATCAAGGTTACGTTGCCTTTCCCTCGTCGGGTCTAGGATATACCCCTTGTCCCTTGCTCTTTTCACATTCATTTCCCCAATTCCTGGCCAAGATCAATCATACGGTCTTGGCAAAACCAAAATTTTGGTTCTTTTTTCTTTTTCTTGCATTTCCTTTAGGATATCCCGTACGGAGTAGATCCTGTAACGTGATGGCTCATGTATATGAAGGCAGCGGAGGCAGAAAAGAGTGAAACTAAACCTCGCGTGGTTTAGATGGCCAAATCCAATTTCTATCCCCGCGTCTTCTCTTTCTCTCTTCGCTGTTATCCTCGGGACCGGGTTTTCCGATACCCGACTCCCTAGAACAATAGTTGAATAGCGTAAGACTTAGGTATCTCTGCAAAGATTGCCATGGTAGTGGAGAAAAGACAGATGCTGAATCAGATCATCCATGCATTGTGAGAAGTGGATTTGAATAGCCGGTTATCAATTCTGTAGAATGTATGATCAGTCTATCCGCCGTAGACTAGGGGGCTATGCAAAGAAAGATCCCTAGCCAGGAAATAATGCTAATCGGTGCATTGAGTAGGTGTTGCTCTAGCAGTACTCTTGGAGCGTCGCAGTAGTGGTGAAGATGATGCGTAGGCCACACAGCCCCCCATGCAAATTGGCCTGTTCCCCCCGTTCCGTTGGCTTTAAGCTTGTGGTGGTTCCGCCTCCATCCTCGGCCAGTTTACAACCACCAACGTCCCGACCTGCCAAAACCTTTCTTTTCTCTCTCTTTTTCCATTTCTCCTTCCCAATTCATTCTTTTTCTTGCATCTCAAGGCGCCTCTTTATCTTCTTTCGCGTCAATTGGCAGACGTGGAGAGCTGAGTACTGATACGCACCTTTCCCTTTCCACTCGCGGGAAGAGCGTTTCTTTTCTCTCGCTCTTTGTGTGTCGCGTGCCCGCTTCCGACAATCTCACCTCTGCACTCATCCCAAAATCTCCTCGCCGTCATGATTCACCACAACCTCACCACCATCGTGGACAGACCACACTGGGATGCACCACCGGCCTGGAAGCTGCCAGAATGGGTAGAACCAATTGTATGTTGGAAATAACATGGATTATCCCTGGTTGATGTTGAGCAGGCGACTAACGAGAATAGATTGTGGCGAGCATCCTCGTCACTTCCATGATCGTAACCCGGAGACGCGACTTCAAGATATTTGGTGGTCAGTCGGGCGGCTTTCGAAAATCCATTCTCGACGATCCCGACGCTGCTGATTCCGCCGACGACCTGCTGCGCTACGATCGCGAAAATGAAGATGATGCTCAAGAGCCGCTGGCGGCTTCAAAGCATCTTCCCAAACGCCGTTACTGCTGTGGCTTTCTCATTTACACGCCTAATTCGTCCCGTTTTGCCAACCACATCCATAGTCGCATCCTCCAAAAATTCCCATTCTTAATGGAGATGTTCTATTGGATCATTACATACGCGTTCTATCGCCTCACAATCATTACTTCACAGGCCATCTTCTCCAAGACTGGGATTTGGGACGTCGCGCAGGAACATGCGTTGGAAGTGCTGGAATTTGAGCAATATGGCCCGCTGAGCTTCTTGTTTCCCATCACCGAAGTGCAGGTCCAGCAGTGGTTCATGCACGGTCACCAGACGTTTTTGACGGTGCTCAACTGGTCTTATGCCTTGATCCATATTCCAGGAACGGTTGGGTACGCATTCTCACCAGCCCTTCCTCATTCATCAATGGAAAAATAGCTAACATGAGCAATCAGATTTATTGCGTGGTATTACTATCTGGCGCCTTCTCACCCTACCTTCGCCACCGCCCGCCGCACCATCACCCTCATCAACCACCTGGCATTCATCACCTTCACTTTCTACCCGTGCATGCCTCCGCGACTGTTGCCCGAGAAGTACGGCTTCATCGACTCGGCCCGCCATGATGATGCTCGCAGTGTCTGGATGAGCGGAAAGTACGTAAACAGCCTGGCGGCTATGCCCAGTATGCACTTTGGCTATGCATTTTGCATCGGCGTCACTCTCATCTATCATTCCGGCATCTTCCGACGCACTCTCGAGAAGGGCGAGGTCCGCAAGCCGCTCATCTGGAAGCTCGTCTACGTAGCGATTGGGCTAGCATATCCGACTTTGATCCTCTCCGCCATTGTCGCCACGGCAAACCACTACTGGCTGGACGCTCTGATGGCCGTTCTTGTTACAGGCGTCGCCTTCCTTTGCAACCGCGTCTACTTGATTTTCTTGCCTCTTGAAGATTTGCTTTTATGGGTGCTGCGGATCGAGAAACCCATTCCCTCGACAGGCGAACGCTTCCGGCAGCGGGGTGGACGTTTGTAGACTGAATACGCCTAGTCAAAACATATGTTAGGCTCACAGAAACGTTTGCTTGTATTTGGAGTCCCGGCGCAATGTGTGATTGACGCAATCGGTTCTTTTGTTTAGATTTCTCAGATACCAAGAATATCGGATCAGTTCCATGGTTTATTTGCGCAATGCTTATCGAATACCAAATACCACTGACGGAGTCTCGGACCAAAATTCCAGGGGTTTATGGTTCATTTGAGTTTCACGTCATACAACCTTCTGTTAGATCTTATGAGTTTAGTACCGTAATGTTAAATGTTAAATGAATTATTTGCTATCAGTTTGTTCCCGTGTAAAATTAGACATGATTCTAAAGTGATGTATCGTAATATGATTCTGGACCCGGAGCACCCGCGTACAAGACCTGTTTTCAGGCGAACAGACTTACTAAGAAAAGCCTACTATTATTACTTGACGTACGCTGTATAAATCATTCAACGCCACGCATATTTTGGAACGCCTTTCAATGCACTATATACTCAGGATTTTATTCCTGGCTTTCCTCTATACTCTATAATGTCCCAACATCTGTCTAGCGGAGTATAACAATGGTCTAATTAAGACTCTACCAACTCTTTCAGTGCCTCCAACTCGCCTGCTCGCCAACTCACCACCTTTCCTTGCCATTTATTCCCTCCACCACCACCCTTAATCTCCTTGACGGCCTCTTTTATCTTTCCAACTGTCTCGTCAACCTTGGTCTTTTCCCCAATTACGACAACCGGTCCAGCCGTCTTCTCCTCTCCCGACGCTAGAACAAGAACGCCCTGACTCGCAACATCCTTGACCTCTGCAATCACCTTGTTCAAGAAATCCAGTCCGCCATCCGCGCGATAAACCCAGGCGCTTTTGCCGCTTTGCAGCAAGCCCCTAACGCGATCACCTTCGTACTTGGCAATCTCAGAAAGATACTTCTTCTCCTTTTTCTTGAGCTCTGCAAGTGACTGGCTCGTCTTCGTCGCTTCTGACAGGACTTCCCCAGCGTCATTTGCACAGCCCAAAAGTCTGGCCACAGAGCTGACCGAGGAAACAGCGCTCGTTGCAAACCTTACCGCCTGGTCTCCTGCCGAAAAAAACAATCGGCAATTTTTACCATGAACAGACTGTGTCGAGTGTAGCAAGATGAGAGAAATATGCGATGTTTGTGATAAATGTGTTCCGCAGCACCTGTCTCTTGATTGAGCACTGGATCAGAACAAAGTCAAATGGGACAAACACCTACGGATTACGATCAATTCCTTCGATGTTAATTACACGAATTACACCCTGACTCGCATCATAATCATCGGGCAATTTATCATGCTTCACCTCTTCAGGTGTTTCAACTTTGATAAAGGAGTTTTCCCTCACGGCCTCGTTACACCGGTCCTGGATCGTCTTTATCTCCTCTGGCGTAGGTTTCCGCGGCAAGTCGACATAGTTCATCTCACCCTCGCGACCCATACCCCACCCCAGCGTCTCGAGGTTGTCATACGTGTCCATGATAGCTGAGAGGAGATGCTGGCCGGTATGCTGCTGCATATGATACCAGCGGCGCGGCCAATTGACGACCTGACGGACATGTGTGCCAGGGGAGACAGGTTGCGGGGAGTGCGCGACGCAGCGGAGGCCCTGGCGCTGGACAAAACCTATCGGGATAGGGTCTGAGGAAGGATCGGAGAGGATGTCGAGAGTTCCATGATCAGACGGCTGGCCGCCGCCCATTTACGGAGTCAGTGATATTGCCTTCTCATTTAATTTAGACCAAACTCACCCTCAGGAAACAATACTGAATCGGCAAATTCAACCAGCCATATCTCTTGAGGCGGTGCCGCCTCTTTGGCGGCCGCCTTGGCTTTCTTGCCGCTCTTCAAGTTTCCATTTTGCTGCTGCTGCTCCTCTTGCTTGACACAGGAAATGATTTGCGTCTCCAAAGTCTTGAGATATGAGTTCTTCTGACAAGCTAGCGCTCCTACTATCGTGCCACTGGGCGATGCTGCCGCTACCGTCATGGCTAGAGAGGTTGAAGAAACGGAAAACCCAAAAAAGACGGCCCTGATTGAGCCAATGCAATTTCAATCAATCACAAATTAGCAGATCTAGGGGAAGAAGCATGTCTCTTGAGATCCAGTGAGGATACACTTTCTGATCTTCATTTCGTTATCTTGGCTTATCTCCTCGTAACTATCGCGCCCTTCGACCCGATTTGGTATAGAGTACGCGGAGAACCAACGTTGCAGCACCGATTGGCTCTTCCATTGCAGGTTATGTTTTGCTGTAATAAAGCATCATGTCAATTGCAAGAATGCTCTTAAATTTATATATCTATTGCGTTGAGTGGTGGTAGTATCCCTGCTGAGCATTAGAGAACGTTTTCTATAAAATTATATTGAACCATCTCGAAAATAATTTGGAAAAAATGGTCCAGTCGAATTTAAGTGTCAGTGCAGAGACAGACGGACCGAGCAGGCTATATCTGCAAATAATAGCTGATGATCCAAAATTCTTCCGGCGGATTGTCGGAAAGAAATAAATTAGTATTGCAATATAGGCACGTGCCGCGCACCGGCATGCTTCAAATACGGGCGATCCAATATTAATGACCACAATAAGACTGACTATATCTTAGCTATAAGCTTCAACTAAAACAATGACTCTAGGTCGCCGCTATAACAGAATGTAGTGGGCTTTGTAGTGCATTTTAGTGAGTAGCCCAACCAGCTCGTCGCTAAACCAAGGCCTACGCTGGTTTCTTCTTGCTTAGTCATTGCTTAGTCATTGTGTTTACGTTGCTGTAGACCACGATGCTCAATGTTGCGACGATATTCCTCTATTCAATCTCGTTATCAATAATCTCCTACCTTACAGACAAGGCTACAAATTATCTGGTATGTACAAGCTGCTTGCGCGATCTTGCTCGAATGCCCCTATCTTTCAATGGATAACCAGCAGCTCCTTGCGTCTGATCACTACAGAAAGCTCCGTCGTCCCTGAGCTCGACTAAAGCCTAAGCTATAAGCTCCTTTCAACGCATATATATACACTTGGGCGATACAAGCCAATTTTAAGAGAACCTTTTTGCATCATTCGCCAACGTCAATTCGCCCTGCTGCCAGAGCCATTATTCTCCGGATCTGCTTGTATATGCGCCGCATCGTCAATGCTTTAAAATCTAGCCCTCCTTCACCAAGCAATTGACTACGGGTTGCCTCTGCGCGCACGACGAACAGGGCACTAATCATTATATACCTCCACTCCCTCTCGCGATTCCCTGGAAAGAATACAATTCGATAATCATATACGTGTTTTACGACTACATAAGAAAGTTGCGCATTGTTTCTATTCGCCGCATACGGAAGCCTCAATTAATTCTTCTGCGCATAGACCGACTCTTCTTTCCCGCGCGAACAAATATAGACCGAATCTCTGCATAAGCAGTCTATACAAGAATATATACGCCCAACCATATACACCATGTCTACACCCGAGATCAACATACTGGCACCGGGCGAAGCAACACCAACAACAGACGTTGAAATGACTTCAGGCGATGCGCCCACCGAGGCAACCGCCACAGCTCCTGCTGTAGCGGCAGACCCGGCCTCAACCACAGAAAACACACAGGAGACTCTGCCTACAGAAGGCAACGACACCGTCTCGGGAGAGAAAGAAGAGACGAGTACTGCGCCGCCGGCAAGAGTTACGTTTCTGGAGTATGCCTAGTCCCGAGCCTTTCGAGTGCCCAGTCAACCATGGTTTGGGAACCTCAAGCTAAGCTATTAGCTAAATAGTTATCTCAAGTCTCCCATTGTCGAATTATCCGTGGGCCAAGGCGATGCGCTTGCCTCATTGACTGCACATGAAGCACTACTCAAGCAGAGTCCTTATTTTCTGGAAGCTTGTGCCAAATCTGACGAAGATGAGAAGAGTGTATGCTGGCCTTTTTTTTTTTTTTTTCTCCCTTCAATTTTCTGCTTAAGTTACACCTTGGGGAGGATTTCAATCTCCCGCACACCAATATACGTCCGTTTTATCATCAGGCCTTCTAATCCCAGGCTAACTTTACTGCTCCGCTATTGCGCGACAGCCCAGAAGAATAGATCTTCCAGACGAAGATCTCGACGCGGTCGGCTGTTTCCTCGAATACATATACACGGGCGAATACTTCCCGCGCAAAGTAGGCGACACGAAACGGCGACTTGAAGAAGACACTTCTGCGCCTGACTTTGACGAAGACGGGAGCCAGATGCTCAAGCACGCGCGGGTGCTCACTCTAGCGGAGAAACTTGGCATGCCTGTAAGTCACCCCTACCCCCCCCCCCAAAAATCGCCTACCCAATTTTCACCATTGACCGTTAACCGTCCACCCTAATAGCAACTAAAACGCCTCGCCCACTCCAAAATCCACTACGTCCAATCCACAGCACGCGGCGAAATCGCTTATGCGAGATACATCTACGCCAACACGGCGCGCGAGGACGCCGCTGTCCGCACGCCCGTCGCCAAATTCTGGGCCACGCGCTCGCATATCCTGCGCCACGAAGCCGAGAGCGAGTTCCGGAACATGTGTCTCGAGTATCCCCAGTTCGCATACGATGTGCTTGAGCTCGTGCTCGAGGCCAAAGAGCACAGTACTACTGCTGCGCCTGGCCCTGCAACTCGGGGCGCCGCCAGCACGTCTGGTCTGGCGGAGGGCAGAGAGAGACGAGACTCGAGCGCTATTGGTCCTGGCAGTGCGAGAAAGAGGGCAAGACATCAGGGGTGAGGGGTGAGGGGTGAAAAGTAGGGCGTGAATAATTATAATCTTTGAGGTGGGGAGGAGAGAGAAGAAAGAAAGAAAGAAAAATTGTATTCAGAAGGTTACTAGAATAGATCAAAAGTCGAGAAAAGGGCTGAAGATCACGACAATAATACAAGGGAGGTGTAGAGAAAGAGACACTTGATCAGAGAGTGCTTCAGAGTAAATGTTGTTTTGTTGATCTTTGTATTATTTACTTTGCCAACTATCATGCAACTAGGAAGAAAAAACCGCCATACTATGATGCAAATAGAAGAAAAACATAAATAAAAATAAAAAAAGATGACAATTTTCATGAGTTGGTCCCTAGAGTCGAGAGGAAAGACGGCAGGCAAAACGTGAGAAAAGAAGAAAGTGCGACTAAGCAACCAAGGACTACACAGCATCCGCCGCGATACTCTCATAAGCCGCGCCTTGTCTCC
Source organism: Xylona heveae TC161 (assembly GCF_001619985.1). Lineage (NCBI taxonomy): Eukaryota > Fungi > Ascomycota > Xylonomycetes > Xylonales > Xylonaceae > Xylona > Xylona heveae. The sequence continues at coordinate 272,950 of NW_017264199.1, read as the reverse complement.
TACTAAACTTCATGCGTGGCGGCACATCATACATTTTCGCATAATTGACCACGACGCCATCGAGCATGGCGACGCCATTCTCTCGCTTCTTGAAGATCGGGGCAGGATCACACCAGAAATCTTTACAATTGGTAACGACGCCTCTGGAGAATTGGTTCTTGGGTCGTCGCCGTGCAGCGGCCGTTCCAGCGCGGTCAGGATGGCCTTTGGATCCGTAGAATGCGGTTTCGAGAAACGTGTCGATGCCGAGCAGTTTCTTCCATTGTGTGAGACAGCCCTCGGACGGGCGGTGGTGGGGATGTGGTCGGCGGCCGATGCCGGGTTGGGCGGGTACATTGCTCCCTGGAGGCATGCCCGGTGCGGTAGTGGCGGCGCCAGCAGGACCAGCAGGTGTAGCTACGCCAGAGGCTGAAGGGGTGGGTGAAGAAGAAGAAGCGAGCTGGGCTCCTTCAAGAGAGGTAGTGCCCGCGGTAATGACCGATGTCATTGCTGTCGAAATGTCCTCGTCGTGCGCGTGCAAGCGGGAATGCATGCTCTCGTAGGTAGTCTGGGCGCGGGAGATTTGAACGAGTTGGACGACAAGAAGCATAGTGACCCAGGTGAGTTGGAGACAGGTCCATATTGTGAGGACAATGGTAAAAGGATCTTTCAGAAGAATGCTGCATATCTCTGCACTGAGGACATTGCATTGTGCGGGGGTGGGGGATGGGGTAGCTTCGAGGTCTGTTTTTCCATTAGAATCTTTTACGCAAGATTGGCGCGGTAAATGAGAGAGAATGGATCTAGTTGAGGCGGGCTGGGGAGAATATGGTAGACAATGAATGAGACTTACATGACAAAACGAGGGTGACAAAGATGATAATACCTGCTTCCATGGAAGCAATGTACAGGAAGAAATGGCGGAGATTATTTACGCCTACGCAGTTGTAGATCCATGGGCAATGGCTAGAATTTTTATGAGTTAGCCATGAAGCTTTTTGGGGGGGATTCCAGAGAGCAGAACTCATCTAGCGGACAGGTCCGAGGAGATTACGTACTGATCGTGCTTGCCGACACAGCGAGAACATTTCTTGCAATGCTTACTTCGCAGCGGCATTCGAAGCATGCAATGCACACAAAAGTTTTGTTCGTCGAATTTCCATAGGCTAAACAGCTCCTCGATGACGGCCTTTTGCTGGCCTCGGCTTGCCAGTTTGGGAACATAGCCAGGGTCTTCCAGCATGCTGTAAAAGTAGAACCATGCGCATAGACCATAGCACACGCCAAAAAAGATATTGGCAAACGGGTTACTGAAGAATGTGACTGCATCATTATTAGCGCTGGTTGGCTGAAATGTAACAAGGATCTAAAGGAATACCTGGTAATATATGTGTCACCCATCGAACGCCAACCCAAAAGAGGGTACCTGCAAAAATACCTGCCAACCAAGGCTACCATTGCACAATTAGTTTCACTTCGTCGCTTTTTTGAAAGGGGACATGTCCAAACCATACCGTTTTATGAATGCTGCGCATATCTGCTGGCGCCCATGGAAGCGCCTGTTTTGCTGCCCAATTGAAAGCAAATGCAGAAACCAATGCTATGGGTATAGCCGCATAAACAACCATGTGGCTTAAAATCATAATGACGCTCCAGATCATCAGGAAAGGAAATAGAAAGAAAAATTTGGACATGAAAGCCCGTCGGTCCTTGAGGATCCATGAGAGTGGGAATCCCACGGTCATCTGTGTGCCGTCTTCATTATATCCGCAATCAGCAAGCGCGCGATGCCAGATGCGAACCGTGCCCATCTCTTCTGCAGTAACACCTGGCGTCTTGCCCTGCGCGCTGGACGCAAATCGGTCCGAACCATACTCGATGAGTTTCTGTATACAACCGCGCGATCCTTTTACCAAACCCCAGTGTAGAGCCGTCATGCCCGTCTCGTCCGTTGCATATACATTTGCGCCCCAGCGCAAAAAGAGATCCACCACGGCAGGATATCCATTATAAGCAGCCCACATGAGAGCTGTATGTCCATGGGCATCGGGGACGTCGACTGGAATAGACTGGTGGAGAACGACCAATAATAAAAAGACGTTGCCATCAAATGTTGCCAGATGAAGCATATTGAAACCTTGGTTGTCCGTAAGAAGAGGGTCTGCGCCGTGCTGAAGCAATAAGTGAACGACATAGTAGTGACACCGCTGAACTGCCCACATTGCTGGGCTCGCGCCATGTTCGCCGCCTTTCGCATTAACATCTGCGCCCGATTCCACAAGAAATTTACATAGACTGTAGTGATTGTTCACCGCGGCCCACTAAACTTCCGTTGTCAATTGCGCTCCAGTCTCAGCGGGCAAAAAGTAAACAATGGGAGCCTTACATGTAAGGGTGTAATTCCCTCCTCGTCTGCGTATTTTGCATCAAACTTCTTCCTCTCGAATAACTTTTGGATTGCGCCCACCTCTCCTAACCGCGCGAGCTGCATGATATCTTCTTCAATGGGAACGCTCGGCGGCATCGGCGATAGTGTTTTGAGCTCAACATTGGCGCTAGGTGTAGCGGAAGCACTCCTCTCGTTGGAAACTGGGGTCGCACGTGAAGAACCTCGACCTGTTGTCCCGTTGGTCGCCATGGCGTCAAATAATTAGGTATGTCAGCAGTCCAACAGCTGCGGAAATATGTTTTTGGCTAGATTTCGAAATTATTCCGGAGATTCGCTGAATGAAGAATGAAATCCAGGTAGAATATTTCTATGAACCATCATAAACAATAAAGCTATATCGTAATGATCATGAACATCATTAAGAATATTTCCAACCCGACCTATCGCAACGCCGCCGTTGGAGCTTGGTGTTGTTGTGGCTGAGACGCAGATGCTCTGTAAGCTTCCAAATTCCCCAGACGAGGCGCAGCCGGTGCGGCAACTTCCGCCGATTTTGTGACGTTCAACTGTCAACTATCAACGACTCTATCATTTCCGTTTAACCTTCAACCGTCTTCATCCGCCGACGTCAGTTTTCTAATATGACGTGGGCTCATCCAGAAGGATGGCTCTCACAAGCCCTCCACCCGTCATTGACGGTCATTGTCATCACAATCGCCATTGCACTCGCTGTGCCGCTCTTCCTGCACTTTGTCTTGTTCAGGTCCAGTTCCTCGAGGACACTTCCTTCATTTTTGATCGTGGGACCTAGTGGTGCTGGAAAGACCTCTCTTTTGACGCTGGTATGCATTGATAAGCTCTTACTGCTCGTAATTCGATTCAATTTTCAACTGCAATCGCTCGTAGCACTCGACCTACACCAAGCTTCAAATAAAACGGGCAATCACTAACACGTATTACAGTTCGAACGAGGCAGTCCCGCGACAACGCACACCTCCCAAACCCCGCTGACTGTCGAGGCTGCCCTCCCCGTCACCACGACCGCTGCGTCCAACCGGTATCGATCTTCCCATGATCCGTCATCAAAAGAGCACAAGATCTTCCTCCTCGTTGACACGCCTGGACACGGCAAGCTCCGACACCATGCGTTCGAGAATATTACATCGCCGCAGCACCTCAAGGGAATTGTGTTCCTGGTTGACGCTGCAAATTTGTCAACCGGCGCTGGTGGGCCGACAGATGCCGGTCTGAGAGAAGCAGCAGAATACCTTCATGACATTCTCCTCATGTTGCAGAAGCGCGCAATGGGAACGAAGAAGGTTCCGGAGATGCCTCTCCTCATCGCTGCCAATAAGCAGGACTTGTTTACCGCGCTGCCGGCACCGTTGGTCAAAGCGGCGCTAGAAGCGGAAATTACAAAGGTCCGTGAGTCGAGGTCCAAGGGCCTGCTTGACTCGGGCATCGGCATGGGCGATTCAGATATGGCCGAGGAGAAGGAGTGGCTTGGAGAGGGCGGCGAAGGCAAATTTGAGTTTGCTCAGATGGAGGACGTCGGTGTGTCGGTGACCATTGCCGGAGGTAGTGTCCTCGGCGGCGAAGGCCCAGAGGTGGGGAAATGGTGGGACTGGATCGCCGAGAGCTTATAATGACGGAAAGTTTTCCTTGCCATATTTTCCATATATCCATAGCTTCATTCAATAAAATACCATTTATCATTCTCGGCACCGAGAAAACAAAAGAGGTCCACGATATCACAACTAGGACTATTACATTGTTTATAGACTTCACTATCATAACTCGTAACTCATCATCTTATGTCTGCTAAACCCTACTCTATTTCAACAGCAACGTCCTGCCAGTCTTTACCCAACGCCTTGGTGGTCTGGTGATCACTCCAGTACCACAGATTATGCGCCAGGTCCTTATTCTCTGCAAGCTTACTTGTCTGATCTTCGGTCGCAATCGGGATAAAATATTTGCCCTTGAGCCCAGCTCTTTCGACCTCCGGACTAGCAGCCAAGAAAATGCCCGTCGCAGCACCATCAGCCGTCGACTGACCAACTACTTGGAACATCCCTTTCAGCAACCCACCTCCAATAGATCCAAACAGGTCTTTCCACGTGTCCATTGCTCCCGTGGGTATATTCCCTGGGAAGAAGCAATTTGCATAGACCTTCTCTGCGCTCTTTTTGCTCAAGAGCTTGGCCAGCTGGCGTGTAAAGAGAATGTTGGCAAGCTTACTTCTCGCATATCTCCAGCAGCTGTCGACATTGGCAGGACTCTTGGTGCGAGTCGGCGATGTAAGTAAAGCAAGATCTAGCTCCTGGCAGCCCATATGGAATGATGAAGTCGTAACAATAATACGAGCATTGCCATATTTCGATGCCGTGGTTTCAAGCAGCGGCAGCAAAATGTTAATCAATGCAAAATGACCGAGGTGGTTTGCCGCAAATATAGTTTCAATGCCTTGCGGCGAAAGAGTATACTCGGGCACAGTAGGCACGCCTATTTTCGAAAAATCAGCTCCTGAAACCCCCACAAAATTTAAATGTTATATAAAAAAGAGTAACGACTGCACACAAACATACCAGCATTCGCAAACAGCATATCCAGCCTCGCCGTCCCCCCGTCGCTTCTAATCTTCTTCACAATGTCCAACGCGGTGCTTTTCACAGCCACAAGATCGCTCAGGTCGCACGTCAAGAATTCAGTTCGCTTCAAGCATTCTTCTTCAGGGATACTCTTCCGTGTCGTCCACTCCTTAATAGCGTCGCTGTAGTTCTCTTGCTTTCGGCCAAGGATGTACACTTTTGCAATGTCGTGCAAGAGCAACTGCGCGGTGATTTCGCGCCCGATTCCGGCATGTCCGCCGGTGATGACGGCGACTTTGCCTGTCAAAGGGGGAGTCTCGGATAGTGAGAAATTATGGTAGGTAAATAACCCGGACATTTTTGGTGTTGGTTGTGCCCTGCTTGTTTTGAAGCTACTTGAGATAACTTAACCAGTGAGATAAATCGACATAGAAACAGGGCGACTCTGGAAAGACGATGGAATGTCTGGATACTTGCAATAAAAGAATAATATGGTTGTAGAAGAGAATGTTTCAGCTGCAAGGGCTAAGTCGAGCAATTTAGGGCATGTCCATGACGAAACGAGTGGTCGAGGGGATGCGAGCAAGTTGGACCCTGATGACGCATTGGACTGGAGATAGCGGCTGCTTATCGATAAGGAACACTTTCGTCGCAACAACAAGTTACACAGCATGCGGGGCAACCACCAGTTTGTGTAAATCATGTGGCTACAGATAAAGATGGATTATAAGCTCAATCTGGCCTTTTGTAAGTATTAATTCATGCTCAAAAGCAGCTGTTGTGTACCTAGCATTCTATATATGACCCTAGTCCCCCATATAACTCTTAATCTCAGCTAATACCCATTTCTACCTTTCACGATGCCATAACAAGGTCCACCCCGACAAAACATTTTTTGCACATCCGATGCAATAGCATCAGGTACTTCCCATGCAGAGAAATGTCCACCATGATCATGTGAGCTTTGCATAACTACTGGACCCAAAGTAGCTGCCCACGTGTCTGGGACCACCGTTATTTCCTTAGGGAAGTGGGCAATGCCGAGCTTAACATTTGGCGTGTACTCGCCTAAAGCTCTGGTTGATATGTCTGAATAAGGCTGGGGACGCGTCGCTTCATGATAGATCCTCACGCTGGCCGCTGGCCCAGCAGTCGAAAACCAGTAAATAGATACCCATGTCAAAATCTCGTCTTCGGTCCAGGGATACCCGTCTGTCCAGTCATGAAGTTTTTCGTAGATCCATGCTAGTAGCGTGACAGGGCTGTCGGCAAGAGCGTATCCGATGGTTTGCGGCTTTGTGCTTTGTAGAAGGTTGTAACCGTATCCCTCTTCGTCGAACCATTTGGTGCGCTCACGACCAGCCTTCTCCCGGTCTGTATAAGAAAATAGGGCATGCTGAAGAGCCAGAAGTGGATGCTTAGTCCAGTTTGGCTCTCGCGCGAGAACCAGATTGATGTGCGATGCTTTGCAGTGCTGCGGGTAGATTCTACCTAGCGCACGAGTAACGGAGAAGCCCCAGTCGCCGCCTTGTGTGACTATCAAAATGTAAGAAACCGGAATAAAAAATCGGATTTTAAATTATAGAAAGTACCGTATTGATCGTAGCCAAGCTTAAGCATTAACTTATTCAGAGTTTCTGCGTATTTTGTGAGTACGAAACCACGACGGTTGACGCCAGATGAAAATCCAAAATTTGGCAGTGATGGCGCAACGACATGAAATGCTGGGGTTTTATCGTCTCCTTGAAAAAATGGTAGCAGTTTTGTTATTTCGATGAATGATCCAGGCCCTGATTTTATTAGTCCCTTTCTCTTTTCTGTTTTTTGTTTTTGAAGAATTCGAGCTTTCCGTGCTCTAGAAATTCTTCTATGCAAATCGATTTCAATGAAATAGGAAACTTACAACCATGCGAGAATAGAAGCGGAATTGCATTCTTGTTTGGACTGACTTGATGTATAACTGCATGCAGGACGTCAGCATAAGTTGTCTTAACCTTGGGTGTATTGGCGAGTATTGAAAAACAACGCAATAAAACCACACTGACAATGAATATCTAGAGTGCCAAATCCATCGACCTCAATTTCGGTTCTGTAATGCGGCAGTTTATTTAATTGTGCTTCTGCTTTTCGCCAATCGAATTTGTCCTTCCAATAGGTCACAAGCCTTTTAACTTCTGCTACTGGGACGCCGAATGGCCAATCATTCTGATCTGGGGATTGGAGCTGGTCAGGAAATTTCGCAAAGGAAAGACGCTGCTTCACCTCCTCGAGCGCTGCGTCAGGCACTGAAATTGTGTATGGCTGGGGATTGCCCGTCATGGCGAAAGGCTGTAGTCAAGGTTTTTGTGCTAATTTGATCATCTATCAACACATTGTAGAGCTTTAAATAGTCAACGGTCGAAGTCATGTCAGAATAGATGATTACCAAGCTCCGGAGTACAGCACTCCGGATTGGGGTCGGAGTTGTTGATCGTTTCCACATGTCATTATGTGGTGGTCAGCGGAGAGTCATAGTGACCGCGTTTGGTGGGGTTCAGCTTTAAGGTTTAACTAGCGCTGGTGCACGAGGCGGGTATAGGTAGGACTATTGCATTACTATAATACCACACTGCATCGTAGGCATAATTTATCCAGAATCTACAACTGAATCAGGTAACGGACAGTCAAATACGATAAAATCGAGACTTGTTCTATTGATATCTATACCCTTTATTGATTTGCACCGACCGAAAACGAATCCTACCGCCGTAAAAACGACATGCCATGTTCAACAGAAGCCACAATTCAGTATCACAATAGAAAAGAAGAAGAGTCAAACGAGGAAAACAACGCCATAATGCAACCACCCAACCGTATGTTGAATGCGTTACGCATGAATCATGATCAAATCAACATCCACCACAAAGGGCTGGCTGATCAGCAGAGTAGTGAATATGTAGTGTAAAAATTCCAAGGAACCAAGCATCACCCATATACCATGGATATCATATTGACCCAGATGTTATTTACGCGGAGATGCGCCCCTGCTTGACCAACCAGGTGAGAAGGTCGACCTTGGTAACGATGGCGAGAGGTTTGAGACCCGCAGCGCTCTTCTCATCGCGCTCCGTAACGACAGCCGCGCTGTTCCATTCGAAGAAACGGCTGAGCGCACTGAGAGGCGTATCGACAGTGATCTCGACGAATTTGTGGTGCTTGGGCTTCGCGCCCAATTGACTCTCAATGTCGCGGGGATCCGTCGTAACCTCGGGCAGCTTGGCAAAGTTGAACATGACCTCAGATACGGTGCTCTTGGGAGACGCCCGGCCGCGGCTGATGTAGCTGAGCAAGTTACCGAGAGTGACGAGGCCGACGAGTCGGCCGCCAGTGGGAGTAAGTACAGGTAGCTGATCGAAGCCGCGGTCGCGCATCACCTCGATTGCATCCGCACAGGGTGAGTTCGAAAGGACAGTTGTGACAGGCTTGAGGCGAAGAGTACGAACAGTCGCACCGTGAAACTGGTCCTTGGAATCGATGGAAGAAGAGCGGGGCTTAGCCACGGGGGCCTGAGTCTCATGAGCATCGCCGTTAATAGCGGGCAGCAGATCATTGGCGGCGAGCCAGTCGTCGTCGGCAAACTGAATACGATTAGAATGATTTCTCAAATACTGGGTAAAGTAGGCACTCACCTTTGTGAGATAGCTTCGGATGCTATCGGGCATGATGGTGACAACAACGTCGCCCTTCTTCAATCCAAGGTCTTTGACAGCCTTGATCGTGGCTGCGAGGGCTGTTCCACTGCTACCGCCGACTAAGAGACCCTCCTCAGCAATCAATCTCCGCGCAAGCGCAAAAGACTCGCGATCCTCAGTTTTGTACCAGCGGTCCACACTCTTCTGGTCCAGCACATCAGGAATGAAATCGTAGCCAATGCCTTCGACCTTGTAGGATTCATTGGCATGCTCCTCATTCAACGAGGCGGGCAGAGCAAGAATCGAGCCTTGAGGATCTGCAGCAATAATCTGAATGTTCGGGTTGTGTTTTCTAAGACCGGCCGCAATGCCAGTAATGGTACCACCAGTTCCAGCACCGGCAACGACAGCCTTGATCTTGCCCTCTGTCTGTGTCCAGATTTCCTCGGCGGTGCCAAATTCGTGAGCCAACGGGTTGTCACGGTTTCCATACTGGTCAAGAATGTGTGCATTGGGAAGTTCCTTTTCCAAACGACGGGCGACACCAATGTGCGACTCGGGCGAATCCCAAGCGGCCTGAGTCGGGGTTCGAATGATAGTGGCGTTAAGGGCCTTAAGTACGGATACCTTCTCGGCTGACATCTTCTCGGGAAGGGTAATGATTGTCTTGTATCCTGAGAATGTTGTCAAAATTTAAAATCTTGAATCAATGGTGCATGTAAAAAGAATCTTCCTTACCCTTAACTGCAGCGACAAGAGCCAAACCGATACCACTGTATATAACAATTCTCAGCATAAGATCATTAGATTGCAACGTTCAGTAGCGCAACCTACGTGTTACCGCTGGTAGGTTCAATCAGCGTATCTCCTGGCTTTATACGGCCGGAGCGCTCGGCCTCCTCAATCATGCGCAAAGCAATTCTGTCCTTGACACTTCCGCCGGCGTTGAAGTATTCGAGTTTGGCGTAGATGGTAGCTTCGATACCAAAACTCTGAGGAATCCGGTTCAAGCGCACCATAGGCGTGTTGCCAATCTGCTCAGTGACTGAGTTCATCACCACAGGTGGGAGGGCCGGTTTGCTGATTGTAGACATGGTGGGGGTTGTTGCGGGGCAGTGTATGTGGTGTTGCGGAGAATGCAAATGCGATCAAGAAAAGGTAATAAGAGTCTGAAAGCAGGGTTCAAAAATGCCAGTGTCAGGCACAAAAAAAAAATATGAAAGGAGGGGCAGAGGACCTTGACGGTTTAGCTAAGGGAAAAAGAGAGAAACAGTTGGTCGAGCAGTCAGGATATTATTTGCAAGAACTGAAGATGGTGGCGCGATCTAAATCGGGACAAACGTCGTCTCTGAATGCCGACGCAAACCGCTCGACACGCCATCACGCCAAATCGATCCCTTGGCGAGTTCTTGGCACCGATTGGGCTGAATCTGAAAGTCAACAGCAAAACAGTATATGTTCGCCCAGTGCCCGAACTTTTGTATTGGATCAAAAATGTCAGCTCCCACTCGACTCCAACTGATCCACGCATACCGACATCTCTGGCGAGAAGGCCACCGCGCAATACAATTTTCGAAACCATCCCGCTATACACTTCGCGATCGTCTGCGAAATGCCTTCCGCGAAGGAAAAGCTACCGATTTTGACGAGAGGAAAATAACAAACACATTGGAATTTCTTCGCGGCGCTACAAGCCAGAAAGGAGTCGAGCACCACATTGTAAAGAATCTCATGTATGCCTGGTGGTGGGAGAGGAAGAATATCTATCATCCGCGGAAACCGTAAGTCGTTGATTGAATCCGGACATCCGATCTTACTGTTCCTCATTCGTTTTCAACACCCCTGCGGCGTATTGTCCTATGTTACTGACGTACATGTTTGTGTGAGCAGAACCGCCAGAACTCCTGTCTCCGAGCTGCGCATCCAAAAGTCAGCGTTCAACCATTTCCGCGAGACTGTGCATATGCTCAACGAAACCATGGGGATGTGCTTGCGTTGAGAGCAGAAGGTAGCTCGCCCAGTCCGTTAAACGGAGACTCTATTATGCTTCACCTATTCAAGAGCGCACTTTCAGCATTCGAGTTCCAGGATAATATCGCTTTGAGTCCGTCTCACCTTGAACGAAATGACTGCATAACGATAATCTGTCAAGTGCTCCATATTGCGCATCCGGTCGACCAGAACAATTCGAGCGTACAGCCTCCGACCACTGCATCGACGATAGAATGATTAGCATGAACACGACAGCCTGTCGTAGACATATAACAGATGGACAGGCTATGCAAATTTACCGTCGTATCCTTTTATCGTTGTTGCCGTAGATTAAATGGCAACTTTTCGACCTCCGGTCGCGATCGCGATCGCTATTGCATCGCGACGACAAAAGATTGCGACGACGTCCGACGATAATTTAAACGATTGGCCGAATTAGGAAGGCTAATGTTGTGGTTGGCCAATAGCAATTTGTCCTGTAGACAGTGAATCTTGAACCTGGAGATTGGACCGGGGTCCAGCGTGGTGGAGGAACGAGGAGAGTTAAGGTAGAATGCTTGGGTTTTTGGGTCTTTTAGCCTCTTGAGAGGCTTTACAAAAATTTTTTGTCCTGGACATCCATTGAGCTTCAATTATCATGCTCTTTGTGGTAGACGCTGTTTTTGATGCAAGTCCAAATCTACGCCGAGAGAAAACATCTTACATAAGAAAGAGGTGGTTATAAAGAACAATCTATTTGGATTATATTGCCTTATCTTCCTTGGCCCCTTTTCTGAAAATTCTATTTCTAGAAGTCTAAGCTATGCATCATTGATTTATGATGTGCGTAAAGATAGTGGCTTTCCTTAAACTCCGCAGAACAACGCCCATATGTTTACCTATATCGATGCAAGTGTCCCCCCGATGCATTTATGAACATTGAAAACTGGCAAACCTTAGTAAGTCAAAGAATACATTAGAAATCCATTCATTTCGTCGAGCTTATCTTCATTCAGCAAAATATCTAGCTGTCGGATCAAAGCTCGTGAGGACGTTGCCCGTCAACTGGCGTGGATTCGCTCGCCTTCAACGGCTGCGCAGGTGATCTCAGTCTCTGTAGGCCTCTCTGAGCTCGAGGCTGACCCAGGGCCTTGTCAGCAGCACTAGGTCATAGCGTAAGAGCCGCGATAAAGACGCCAAAGCGACAGAGCCGCTCATTAAGGTGCTGAGGACTCTGATTTTCGTCTGGTATGTTTGAGCATTTCCTTTACCAACAGACTCCTCCAGAGCTTCGTCTCAAACACCTCACCATGCTCTAGCTTGGTGCACCAGAAGAGTTTGATATTGTTCTCTCTCAGACATTTATCCGCCTTTGTCGTCTTTGCCGTTGAGACGAGCCCGTCGTCGACGGCATCAATTTCTAAGCACGAGCCAGAAGTTTCGAGATAGCCCCGGACATGCGCCGTATTGACAATTGAATCTCGCTCGCAAAGAAAGATGGATGCATTTCGACCTGCAAGGTCTTCTTTCCAGAGGATATTCTCCGACCAGAAAAAGTGGCGATGCAAGGTGTGAGAGACTCCAACGTCCATGGATCCGAAAAACCATAGAACCCATTGGGTGGGAGTTCTAGGCCTGCGAAAAGTCTGCAAAGGAAAGCGATCAGTATCCTGTTCGAATAAAAGCAAGATCGTAAAGCCAGCACTTACAAAATTGTACGCTACGTCCGGGAGATGCAATAATATCGAGACAGGGTCAACAAGAACGACTGACGCGATACGTTCCGACACGCTTGGGTCTTGGAGGAGGTGGGTTGCAATTACTGATCCGTAACTTTTTCCAGACACACATGGGTCAACAGATGCTCGTTTCAAGAGAGGCCACGGGATCACTTACGAGTGGGCTGCGAGAACACAATCATCGAATCCATGATACTCCAATATTGCCCGAACTTGCCGACACATTTCCTCCTTCCTCAAAACAGGGAGGGTAATGCGAGATGAAATGGGGAGAATCTCCAAGGCGAGAATCCCAATCTGTCCATCTTCGCTGGCAGCGCTGTTCTTGCCAAGCTCAGTGAAGAATTTGACATAGGGTCCAAGGCCCACGCCGATGCCATGTAGAAACAGGATGGGACGGCAGGAGCGAGAAGTATGGGGACGATAAAAGTAAGAAATATTCTTCACAGGTGCGCGACCTTTGGCCAGCAGCTTTTGCGGTCGAGGCGGAAAGACAGCGAAGGTCCTTTTCGCTGAACCACGATAGTACTGGAACCCATTGTACAGCAATGACAGAAAGGTAATATTGTCAACGATGAATATCAGCTGATTTCGATAAGTCAGCACGTCATGGTGGAACAACAACAGGACGACGTAATTACACCCACCAGATACCACGCTAAGCTTCGGTGTAGCATATCCACCTTCTCAAATGTCAATCGCAGGCATTTGACGTTGGCACGCCCTGGCCTAAATTTATGGCCCATTCGGTCTTCAAAATCGTTGACGTATTCATTGACCTCCTCCTCTGTGCTTGGGTCTTCTTGGGCACTACTGAAGAAGGCCCAGCGATAAAATTCCTTCACATTTTCTCGCCTCAGCTCCTCCAGTGGAGCGTCTAGAAACCATTTTGACATGTAGTTCCCCAGGTCAGGAATGCTCTCATGGCACAGCTTCACGAGCCCGCGGCGCTTCTCTCGAGACAATAAAGGAGGATGAATGGCGGGACGCTGGAGGTAGAAACGATGTAGAGCGTAGACGGTCACGCAAAATATGGCTTCTTCCAAAGCCCAACGCTCCAGGAACGGTGGCAGTCGAAGCGCTGAGGATACGTGGAAAACGCGAAGAATCCAGTAGATGACGCTGAGCGGGGCTAGACTTTGAAGAATCAAGATGAAAGCCCTCAAGAGGACGTACTCGGCCGTAGATGTGCCAATCATTCTAGACACAATTATGTGTTTTGTGTGCTATACGAGATGACGACTCGTAGCAGAGCACAGCTCACAAGGCTCTCCCTAAAAGTAGCCAAAGGCATCAATTAATTGCATTTCCGCAACCCTTGCGCAAGAAATCAAGGAAGAGATGACGGAAGGAAGACCATGGCGGCACGAGAGGAAGTTGAGGACCCCAGAAGGATCCACCGTAGTAGTGCGGCAGTAATGATTATTAGGCCTGCTGGAAGGCGGTAGGGCGGTATAGAAAGCCATGCTGAGCAAGGGAAAACCTGGGATCCACCAGGAGAAATTATCTCTCTCGCCCGCTGGGTTTTACTTGGTCCATTATTCGGTATTTGGTTGATGGTTCCTCGGCGCTAAAAGCGGGACGAGGGGAGCTTATCCTTCCAGCCTGCCAGTTCCATTCCTGACTTATCAGGCGGTGAGACGGTCGGTCGGCTGGTGAGAGATTACGATGCTGTGGAGTTTTGGGAGTCAAGAACTATTGAATTTCACCTCCGCTCGAAATGCTATCAAACAAGATGCTTTGAGCAAATATGAGTCTTCTCATGATAAAGTGATGGTTTTCATTCTGTCACCCATTGTCCACTTGCCTCCCTTGCTCTCCCACGTAACACAATATGAGTGCTCTCACCGGCATCGGCAAGGAAGATGCTTGTGGAGGTTTCTCTCAAAAGATGATCTTATTGGTAATGCTATATATAAAATCACTAGCATCTATAAGAAGAATGATGAATGCCAGCTTTTCCCATAAAAGGTAATGCTGAGCTCCATGGTCCACCACGCACTTCATCATGCAGGATGAGATACGTAGTAAAGAATGAAGACACGTAAAGCAAAAAATATAATTGAACCTTTTTTCAGCTAATTTAATACCTTGAATATAGGAACACAAGTAAAGAACTGGACTGGCTTCTGGAGTAAAGGTTAAGTAGAGTAGGAAAAATACGAAAAGAAAACAAAAACAAATCAGTAATTTAATATTCTGCACACATATTATGGCAAGTACAAGTAATTCTGTAGTAAATAATTAAAAGGTTTTTTGAAGTTTAATATGGTAGCACAATATATGAGATGTCTCTTACACAGCTTCAAGTTACATTTTTGCGATAAAAAAAAAATTAGAGAGGAAAAAGGAAGGATTTTTTTTTTGGATTCAAGAGCTTACAAAATGAGAGATAAAGTTAGTGTGGACCAAGTAGGCTTAGTCCTCGGTCGTGCTACAGGTGACCAACCATGTCACCGCCAAAAGTGACCCTGAATAAGCCAACAAGCTGACCGAGCCGTATTTATTTCTTCCACTTCACTCCTCCCATTACTTTACTCTTCACAAGGAAGATGGTGGACCATAGGAAGAATTTGAAATGCACGTTTGCATTTCATGTGTCCTACAACGGTAACGCAATGTATTAACAGGTCTTGAATAGTGATATCCCGCGAGTACTTCGCTCTGCAGCTTCTCTGCCAAGATGGCGTTGGCCCGGCTTCTTTGCCAAGACCCCATCACACGCGCCCACGATGCTTGACTGGATCGTTGCCGTGTCCCCTCTAACGCCGCCTTTTTGTGTTATCATTGCATGTCATTACTAAAGTTATCCCTAGCAAAATCAGGCGCTTTCTTCCCAGGCGAAAATCAGATGCAGCAAGGTTTCCAGGACTTTGTGGGGATTTTTTCCCCGGCGAAGGGGTCCCCCACCCGCATCTTGCCCCCCTGAAACACCTCTGGCCAGACCTTTTTCAACTTTTTATTCTTTTTCCTCCATCCTATCTGACATCGCATTTCCATTTTTGCCTTTATTCGGCTGCTGTGAATGATGTCTGCGTTATAATTTGTACATATCCAAAATTATCCCGTGTCTAGCTACTTTACGACGCGAACTCAATACCGCGCTCCATACACTTCACGCTTTTCGTTTCACCGTCCTCTCTTCTACCACCTACTCGAATATCAAAGAGGTGTCTTCGAACAGAAATTCTTTGATTATTTGACGAGTACTGGCGAGTTCAGAATGCCTCTTGCTCACCGACCTCAGTCGAATGCAAGCCGACAGAATGTTGAGCCCAAGCTGCCTGACGACGATGTTATCACCCCTCCACACCGATCTACCTCGACGGCTCGCTCACCCGAACACCGTCATCATCATGTTCCGCATCTGCCCAGGTTTAATCACAATGGCCACAAAGTTACCCGTGGTATCCACCCAGACGGCGAGAGCGGAAGAAAAGGCATCCACCCATGGGAATTCTTGAAGATTGTCTTCCGCAGCACCAGCACTGCCTCGAAGCTTGTCAATATTCTATGGCCATTTGTGCCAGTGGCTATTGCAATGGTGAAACCAATTCGCGTAGCTTTTTTTGCCCGCGCAATTGCTAATATGATTGACTAGCATTTTGCTCGCCCGGACCAGCATCTATGGATTTTCATTCTAAATTATGTCGCTATGGTTCCCGCTGCGAATTTGGTTGGGTTTGGTGGTCAGGAGCTTGCTCGCAAGCTGCCCAAGGTCCTTGGTGTAATGCTGGAGACAACGCTGGGTTCAATCGTGGAGATTGTCCTGTTCATGGTCTTGATTCACAATTCAAAGAACAACAATCTGATTGTTAGTTCCACTTTTCTTGAGCCATGGCCTGTACTATGCTGAGCATCTTATGCTGATAACTACCGTGTAGCCTGTGATCCAAGCAGCCATTCTTGGTTCAATGCTAGCCAACCTGCTCCTTTGTCTCGGCTTCTGCTTTTTCGCCGGCGGCCTCCGTCGAGATGAGCAGACATTTGACCCGGCCATCAGCGAGGTTGGCAATGGTCTGCTCTTGGTGGCAGGCATGGGCCTTATGGTGCCGTCAGCCTTTTATACTGCGCTAGACGGTGTTATGCCAAACGATTTACTCCGCTCGAGGGTCCTGACCATTAGCCGAATCACTTCGATCTTCTTACTTATTGCCTTTGCCATGTACGTGCTCATATCGAATCCTTTCTGGATTGTCACTTTTACTTTTCTTCTATCCTCTCCCGCTCTCTTCCTTGGGATCACACTGACAGTATCAGATACGTCTGGTTTCAAATGCGCACCCACCACGGCATCTATCTCGAAATTCTGGAAAAAGATGAAGAACTCGACGAGGATCGCCACCGGGACCTGAAAAAAGACAAACTCACATTGACTGAATGCTTCATTGCGTTGGCGATTGCACTTGCTTGCGTCTCGATGCATGCTGTTTTCCTCGTCGAACAGATTCACTACCTAGTGGAAGAACGCGGCGTGAGCGACAACTTTATTGGTCTGATCCTAGTCCCATTGGTGGAGAAGGCTGCCGAACACTTGACCGCCGTGGACGAAGCGTGGGACAATCAAATGAACTTTGCACTCGCTCACGTTCTTGGCGCTACTATCCAGACTGCTCTTCTGAACGCACCGCTCGTTGTCATGGCTGGATGGGGTCTGCACAAGGAAATGGACCTCAACTTTGAAATTTTTATGATTGTTCTGTTCATTCTTTCGATTATTGTGGTGGGTAATTTCCTCAAGGACGGTAAAAGCAACTATCTTGAGGGTGCGCTCTGCGTTTTAGTTTATTTGATCATTGCTGTTACCACCTGGTTCTATCCAGACCCTAAGGAAGGTTCTACAAATACTCAACCAGAGACAGAGGCCCCTGAAAAGTTACGAATGCTCTTTCGTTAGTCTCTCCAGAAGTATTCTATTCAGAAGAGCAAATCGCACAAGGGCTCCTCATAGACTATACTCGATTATTTGGAGATGAATTTTCAAAACAGAGAATGAGAAGTGGGAAGTCCTGTTATTGCATGCAGAAATATCTTCTTGTTTCAGTCTCGTTCACAGAATAGCGTGGCGTTGCGGGCTAGCAGAAATATGCCGCTGTCCATTAAGGCATATCAATATTCATTTTACCATATCCTTGCTTTCTACTTACACAGCATGTTAGCTTGGCAGAAGTATACATAGGTATAAACAGTTTTATTAAGCAAACAATAAGATCCTCTATTCATCAACTCCACCTCTGTTACCTTTTGTCTCTCCACTCCTTTGTCAAACGTTTTGATGTACCTATACGGACATTCAAGGAGGAGAAGCGATTACCGCTCCTCCATCCCCCACATCTTCTCCTCCCCCCTTTCCTTTCATCATACATGAGTAATTTGTAGATCACCTACTTATATACACAAAGTAAAAGAACGTATCGGACTATGTGATCGTATCAAACAGCCCCCAGCCATCATCATCTTTGACCGAGTTGACTCGGCTTGAATCGACTCAATTCACTCCGGCCAAGCCAGCAACAATTTTGACCAAAGGCGGCACAGATGTCAGCGCGACCATCATCGTACCAAGCAGACTCATGGACAGACACGATAGTGCTGCAGCCCGCGGGTCAGTCACAAGCAGCATGGCCGTCGCAATGGCGGATGAGTTGGCGCCCAGCGTGACGCCGCGGGTGACGTAGTCGTCTGTCATTTGCCATACGATTAGCTCTTCTATTGCATCGTTTGTAGAATATTTGCAAGAAACCGATTGTAAGAGAAAATTCAAGAACAGGAAGAATAGTAAGTGATAAAAAGAAACCAACGTTGCGTAGAGGGACAATAATAACTATGAACTGCGGAAAATTGAGAGTAAACGTGAGGGACGTTTTGGGATTAATAAGGGACAATATGGGTGATAGTTTAACAACCGAAGGGCACATGGTCTAGGGGTATGATTTTCGCTTCGCATGGTGGACTTAACCTGAAATGCAAATGTGAAAGGTCCGGGGTTCAAATCCCCGTGTGTCCATTGCTTTTTGCCTTTTTATTATTTTTTTTTTCCATGCAGCAAACCATCAGGTTGATTTTTATGAATTTTTTTTTGATCTCGGAAAGGCGTTGTTTCTTTTTTTTTCGCGTTGCGTTGTTGGTGATAAAAGCGCAGGGCAGAAGGGGAAGGGATTGTTTGGCGAAAAGCAGAGGTGTGTCGGTGGGGGTTGGAGCGAGAAAAAACAGGAATAGAGAGCGAGAAATACAGAAATGAAGGAATGGCGAGAATACAGAACCAGAGCGATAGAGAGAATACAGTAACAGATCAAGGACATACCTTCTGGAATGCGGAGCCATTTCAATAGAGTGTTTCCGATCAGAGCACCCATGACTCCGCTCATAATGGCCACGACGGCCTCGAGGTTGAGATCACCGCCCAGATTGGCCGTAGCGGGCATGGCCAAGGCGAGAGTCAAGCTTCGAGAAGAAAATGACAAGGCGCGCGTGGGAGCAATGCCGACTGCATGGCTGACAAGGGGATAAAGAAAGAGCGAAACGGCACCGAGCGATAGTGTAGGGAATGTGATTGAGATGAACTGCACAAATTAACATTGTCAAGATCCTGGAGTATGTAAAAGGACATTGACTTACATGTCGCATAAGTTCCTTTCGATATTGAAACATGGGCAAGGCCAATGCAACAATACTGACATCCAGGATGCTACTAAAGATGTCGCCCCCCCCAGGTGCACGGATGCCATGCTTGCCATCAAACAACTGGAGATACTTTGTCTTTGTCGAGTAATCATGCAGTCCATCAAACAAGCTATTGCCCTTGATGAGCGCGAGGACCCAGACTCCGAGAATAGTAAACCCAGAACTGACAAGCACGGGATGCAGGAAGCGCTTGTATTTTGGAGGAATGGCCATGGCGCTGAAATACATCAACACGTTCAGCGGGAGATGCAACGGCATTGCGTATCCGGCGCCATAGTATACTGGGATTCCCACGAAGATCATTAGGGTCAAGTACGTCAGCGTGTCCAGGTACTTGTTGATGAACGTCGCCCAGCGCTGAGCGCGTGTAAGTGGCGGCGGGTCCTGGCGTGGCTGTGCTCGAGGTGGGGACGGTTCACGAGTATGAATGTCGTCGTGGGCAGGAGGTCCACCGGTGCCACGAATCGTGCTAGGATCTTGAGCCCGTAGTGGAGCGGCAATATCTGCCGCGGGTTCTGGAGGGTTTTCCAGTTCGGGGTCATGCTCGTCCGCGCCGCCGATGGGGGTGTTTAGTGAAGTGCTTTGCTCCGGCTGCGTGCTGGCTAGACGCGGACCAAGAGTCGAGGTTGATGCGGTTTGGGAGTCTTTGGATTCTTGTCGATGTCGTTCGGATATGGGGATCTCGTCCAGTTCATGGCCCATTTCCTCGGCGCGCTCGGTCATGGCGCGTTTGGATGTCCCAAGCAGAAGCTGCAGGCCTCGGGCAAGGTATGCGGTTGCGGAGAAGATGACAAAGTAGCCAATGACTGTCCGTGAATGTGGTGTCAGACTGGGCGATATTGCACGGATATAGGAGACATGGAGGGAAGGGTAACTTGGATGGACATGAACGTACGGAATACAGCTACAATGAGACCAATTTCCTTTCCGCTAATGGAAGGAGAAAGAGGTAGAAGAACGAAACTAGGAGTGAAGAAGATGCTCATAAAGCGGAGGGACCATCCTGCCTGTCATCGCAAAGGAGAAGAATAAGCAAGCTATCCGTGTATATCCCCTTTCTTTTTTCTGTATGAACGAATGCGCGTAATGGTTGCATATTGCTGCAAACCAATCCAGGACTCACTGGAATATCAATCAATTTAATCAACGCGCGTGTTCTCTTTTCACCCAGAACAAAATCCAAGGCCACGAGGGCAAAGAACAAGACAATCATGCAGGCCACAGATGCAGGGAATCCCACGGAGCTAAGTCCGATCAACTGGTTGACACCAAAGCAAGCAAGCATAATCAGAACCACTCCTATAGGGGTATACAGCCATGCCTTCAACGTGCGCTGCCATGATAGCTTGGCAACCTATGTCTGTTATTAGCAGGGCACGTGAATATATGGTGATTCCCACCAATGGACATTTTTGACGTACAAGAAGTAATGCGCTGCCGAGATCATCGAGAATAGGCTGAAGTCGAAATCCATACGCCTCGCCCATATTTATGAGGAGCAATAACTCATGACAAGTGAAGTGTTCTGTTCCAAAATTTTTCCGCCGTGGGGAATACTTTTTGTACTGCGGGCATGCGGGTTAGAGGGGGAGATTGGCCGATAAGGATGATTTAGCTCGACTTGCTTTAACTAGCGGAGCTGCGGAACCAACGCCCGAGGCGGCGTCATGTCAGGGCTCTACTGTGCTTAAGCTTCATGCATCCATTTGCTTCGGACGACCGGAGATGACTCGGCCTTGTACATGAGAAGTTATAGTAAAACAATTTGTAGAAGAATATTGTAGAAAATGATTTCCGAATGCTGCTAGCTCTGGAAATATCTAATGAAACCCTATAGACACTCATAACTACGGTCGTTGCGGCATCGGCATGATAGTGGGTCCAAGAGCTTGGTTTATATACCGATTTTCGACATTTACTCTCTCATCCAATGAGCAGCCGGGGGGCTGGCGCAATTGGTAGCGCGTACGACTCCAGATCGTAAGGTTATCCGTTCGATTCGGGTGCTCCTCATCGCAGCGTTGCTTGGATATAATTTTTTTTTTTCCTTTCTTAATTCAAATGTAAAGGGTTTGGGCGCTTGTGCTCGTCTTTGGTGTATTTTTGCTTAAATTTTTAGTCAACGGTTACCTGACCCGGGTAGTGCTGTTTACACGTGATACCTACAGCGACACCACCTTAAACACAACATCCTCTCGAGCAAAGGCCATGGGAGAACGACCAGTTGACCAGCTTCTGCTGGCTCTACGTGAACACGACATTTCTCTAACACGAGACGATGTGCAATGGGCATTTGATTCTGCAGAAACTAATGCATCAGTCACGCAGTGGGTGGAACGATATCTGGGCCCCGAAACCCTCCTTTCCAAGGAAGAGCTTGAAACGTAAACAAATGTGGCCAGCACGCGTCTCTGCCAACGAACGCTAATATCGGGCATTCTCCTCTGTAGCTTCTCGAAGATTGAGCGGTCTGGTGCCGTGAAGAGGATCCTCGCAAGCAATGATCTGTCAACCGTCCGGCCCGTCCTCGAAGATGATCTTCGCAACACGATTGAGACGCTCAACGCCTCCACGGCGGCGATAGAACGACAGAACGAGCTGCTTGCAAAGCAACGCGAATCATTAGAAGCACTCAAAGAGCGAAATCGGGAAAATCGCGAAGCCTGCAATCGCTCAAACGCACAGCGACGGAGGAAACATGCGATTGAGAGCCAACATGTTGCTCTGGCGGTAAGAGTTTCCGGCAGTATCTGCAGGGATTTTGACGTACAATGACTGAGTGGACTGCAGTGCGATGAGCTTGCGCAAAATATTTCATCGCAGCTTGCTGTCATGCAGCAGCAAATGAAAACCTCAACGGCCCAGCTCCCGCCAGCTGTTGCAGAGACCCTCCGGGCGGACGATCGATTGCTTGCTCGACTCGAAAGGCTCGCTTCGGAACTGGACCTGTCGGAAGGGGATGACGGTGGGGAAGAAAGGAATCGGATTGCTCAGTTGGGAAAGAAGGCAGCCAGTCTTTCAGCAGAAGAGATTCGCCTGCATCTGGACACGGTCTATCTCGAAACACTGGTCGAGAATGCGACGGGACGTCAAAATCAACGACAAGATAATGACGCTTCACCGGACGAAGCTGAGGACCGGGCTGAAATCAACGCGATCAAGGCTGAACTAAACAGCTTGTATCAAGAGATTGGCTCCCTGACGGAAATTTCGGTGCAAGAGAACTACCTGCGGCCAATATTTGACGAAATCAAGGAGCAGAATAAACGGAGGAGACAAATCTGCGAGGATGGGCTGGACTATGTACGTCTTTTCCGTATTCATAGGAGAATTAGCTGTCCGTGTGGCATTGTTTCGGGGAGATTAGCTAACAATCCTAGATTTCGTCTTCTCTCGAGCATCTCATTACCAGACTCGACGCCATTACGAACAATACTCGGCTTCACCATGCACATCACGCGGCCCTACTCGCCATTGCCGCACAAGCTGAGCCACAAATTAAAGAGATCCCGCAGAATCGAATTACGTCTTCTTCTCCATCAAAACCCCAAAACACTAGAGACGTTTTTTCTCGGCAGACCTCCTCTTTTGCAGCCGCACAATCCACGCCTCTCAAAGGTCACACATCACGCTTCACACCCAACTTTCCAAGCACACCTACACTGTCATTCGACAGTCGTATGGGGACAACCTTTGGGCTCAAGACCCCCGGACCAGAACCCACGTCCACAGGAACAGCCGCGATGCAGCAATTATTCCGCCGCCTTGGACTACACATTTCCCCGGACTTGCCTCCCGCTGAGCTTGCGGCAGCGCTCTCTACAGCCGTCGCAGAGCGCAAGGCCTCTCTCCGTAATCATTTGTTCACATCCGAAATGTCTTCTTTTACCCCGTCGTCGTCATCATCATCACAAGCACTAATCAATGCTTCGGACTCTGCGTCAGCACGTACGCCAGCTCCCGCTCCTCCTCCGTCCGCTCTAGCCAAGCATTTAGCTGCCGCAGATGCAACGGCCCAAATCCTGCTCGATGCAGTCTATGCGGATTCGAAGCACTGCAATTACACGCTCGTGGATGACAATGTCAAGACAGCGATCACGAAGCTCGAGCAGGACGTTGATGCCGTGGGCAAGGGAATGGCAGGACTGGATCTAGAAACGGTGCTGAAAGAGGAACAGAAACCAAAGGAAAGGTTTGTGGAACGATGGGCGGGAATGTAGTAGTATACTGTACAATGCTTTGGGCGTTGTTAGCATCTTGTTGAGCTTTTATTCGTTCTTTTTTCATTTTCTTTTAGTTTTATTTTTTCACCCTGTCTGTCTCCTCTTTCTTTTTCATTTCCTCCCCTGTATAGTCTGCGTTATACCTATATAGTCGTGTTACGCTCTCATCCAATGGCTCGGAAATCCATGCTCATTTATATTTTGCCTTATCAATTTCCACATTATCTGTTCACTTTTCCATCACTTTCCGCTACACTTTTCAGGTTCCCATTTCATCATTTTAGACGTGCAATATACCGATGTCAAGATATATAGACCATACATCATATTTACTATTATTTACCTAACGTAGTGCGCCTTGGCCATCAGCCCCTCTGACAATCTTCGACGAATCGACGGTTTCACGGCCCACGTCCGTGTCTTTTTGTTTTCTTCGCCCAATGGCCCCGCGGGGAAAGTTCGTGCCGGAGAGGGAGGGGGGAAGTCTCCCACTTCAGAAGCGATGCCGTGAACAAGCTTACAATTTCCCGAATACCAATGTTTCTGTTTTCCAACGTAGAACTGAGTGTTTAAACTTGAGGCTTAGTGTTTAGTGTTTAGTGTTTAGTGTTTACTGTTTGCGCAACATGCGACATGCGACATGCAACATGCAACATGCGACATCCAACATCCAGCGCTTCTCAGGCTCCAGGCTCCAGGAGTCCAGGCGGTGGCGGTCAAACAGCATCTCGACAACCGCGATTTGCTTTCTCCTGAATCCATGCCGCCATGCGAATACTCGATACTCGAGCCCAGTAATTCTTCTGGATCTCTCTCCTGAAACAGCCAAAAGGGAAATCTTGGACTCTACTTCCTCAAACCATTTATCCTGACGCGTGACTCCATGACTCCGCACCCGCAGGCCACAGCCATTGGGACTTTTCGAGTAAAGACAGAGCGTCAAACGGTTTGTTTCCTCGTCCAAAGCACCCAAGATTTGATATCATTGATGGACGATTTGCGATTTGCGATTTGCGATTTGCGGTCTGCGTTGCCCCAGACAGTAAAGTTTTAAACTTATAATCAAAGTGTTTGTCCAGGGGAAGGGTATGGCCTACAGCCTACAGCCTGCAGGCTACAGCCTATATTTCCCTGGCGGTATTTGTCATGAACTTATGGACTCATGGTTGCAATGTCTGCAAAGCTGTCCAGACATTTGTCATATCATTAAGCTAACTATCAGCAATCCACCTGCCCAACGCCAAGAAAAGCACTGTATCAGCAATAAGTCATCTATCACCAGTTAGTATAAAGTGTGTACAAAGCTGGAGATAGTACGTACGGTGCATGCACCTGGCTGCACAGTCAGTCCAGATGCAGTTTGCACAGGCCCCTCCATAGGCGTCTGGCTAGACTCGAACTCCTCCTTTCGGAGACCTGACTGGGTAAATATCTTCACCAGGTTCGTTACCTGGGACTCGGAAAGAGAACGATTGGCGTCAAGTCCTTCTCCCCAGTTGGTGTTCAACTTGTCAATAGAAACCAACACCGTACCAAGGTACGCGCTATTGATGGTGTCTGCGAGAGGGTCTGTAAATGTAAGGTTTTCCTTGGTGTAATCATGCTGTTGCTCTTCAGGTGCCGAGTGCTTTCGCCCTGCTTTAAGTTAGTTTAAGTGTACAATCTTAATGGGAAGGTAATCCCTACCTCCACGGCCCTTCGTGGATTCGTTTTGTCCTGTAGATTCTTAGCATCTTTTCCAACTTCGACAACCAACGAAAACCGGACGATTCCGGCCAGCACCACGACAGGCAGCGCAGAGAGGCACAGATTGACCACGACTCTATACACATGTTAGTAGCGTACACACATGTGGAAGAGCGTACAACTCACCTGAACAAGCAATGCCTGAATGTAGCTTGGCTGCCTGCTTTCAATTTGCTCTGGGCGTACAGCCCAGGGAGAAGAAATGCAGACCTCTGAGCCAAGACAGGCCAGCAATTGGCAGTCTGATACCCGAGAAACAAACCAACCAAGCTACACACAGTCAGTAAAGTCAATCAACAGCGTACGGGGCATGACTCACCTCTGTGTGGGCAATTTCAACACTTGTCCGTTCGACCCCATACGATACAGGGTGAGGGCATCCGGCCTGTCAGCAACAGTCCCGTGCGCGTACAGGCAGAACGGCGGGATGGCCACCACCATATTGGTGGCAGCAGCAACAGGAGGAGCCGGAGGAGCCACGGGAGCAGCAGGCGTAGATGGTGGGATATCTGCCACCACCATGATGCCGGAGAAGTCGAGAGGAGCGTGAGCAGGGGCAGTAAGTCTGGGTCCCATCAGAGATGTCGTACGCCTGCCACGGATGGACAGGAGCAGAGTGGGAACGCACCGAAGATCCTTAAACAAGTTTCAATATGCTTTCTCATGTAGATCTCTGAAGAGTGTAGATTGACAAGAAATGTACTGACTAGTAGTAAGTTGAACTGAACTCTGGCGCTTTTGGGTGCCCCGGGTTCAGTCAGTGGTTTAATCTGTCGGCCGTCGTCCTTGCATTTCTGACCATCGATTGACAGGGTGTTGAAGAAATCAGAATGCCCATCGTTATCAAATTGGTCCTTCATCCAGTAGAGCTGGATAACGTGAACAGTGACCACTGATGAGATTATGGAATCAATGTGCCGAGGCCCTGGCTCAGGCTTTGCTTAATTCTTCGTCCTTTCTCTATTGCTTGTCTCAATATATATTGTATGCTGTGAGTGGTAAGAATCGAAGATGTAACTATTGGCTCAGCCACATCTTGTTCTTGCACATCGTCCACCCTGTCATCTGTAGACATTGATTTTATGGCTTGTGGATGTGGTTTAAACTTTAGCCACATTTTTTTTCTCGCGCATTTGCTTCCGACTCGTGATTGGTGAGGGAAGCCTTTGGCTCTAGCCTCTGGAAATACTGTTTGAGCGATAATTGTACTAGGAGAAATCGTAACCTCTTCCGCTCTTTTCATCCCCTCGCTGAATGCCCGCTGATAAATTCCCCGCAGTCGTATCGATGCTTATCTAGTATTATAGTTTGAGAAACTCAAATGTCAATAAATGTAGAATTGACCCTT
Source organism: Xylona heveae TC161 (assembly GCF_001619985.1). NCBI lineage: Eukaryota > Fungi > Ascomycota > Xylonomycetes > Xylonales > Xylonaceae > Xylona > Xylona heveae. The sequence continues at coordinate 246,609 of NW_017264199.1, read as the reverse complement.
TCCCGTGGGTGGTAGAATATCTGTACAATCTGTTTGCGGAGCTGGGTTTTTTTTTCAAACACGTTCTGAATATTCTAACTTCCTGCTCTCCATTTTCCGGTTTCATGGTAGATATGTAATAGATTGATGATAGTATATGATGTGCGGTGCGCCTCTGAGTACTGGGTATGAATAGCATTGGCCATGTCATAATCAATTAGATATCTTAGCTCATTGCAATAAAAAAAGATTCAATGTTATATCTTCTGAGGTTTGACTGTCTGGCATTTGTTAGTCCTTAACGGTACAGAATTCGAGTTGGAGAAATGTTCGATGGACAGCCAGGAGCGGAAATATCCACAATTTATATACACTCCAAGGCCAATGTGTGAATGGCAAAGCAGAATGAATATTCTCAGAGCAGTGCATGGAATTCAATTCATTCTACGGCTTCAGCAGAGCCTCCCATCTCAGCATGTGTTTCTAGGTTGTTACACAGCCGTCATGTCTTGAGTCTAATGGTAGCATCCAAAATCCAAGAGTCAAGACTGAACTCTTCTTCAATGCACTTTGACAAGCCCTGGCTATACCACTCTACGCCTCCATACCACGGGGGGCAGCTGTATCTTCCACGAGGTATTGCCGGCAACAGAACAGCTGACACGGGTGTCCGTCACGTCACTGGAAAGACAGCTCATGCAGAAATTCCCTGCCAAAGATGAATACGAGAAAGAGTTAATATTATTCATGAATTCTCTTTTTCGAGAATAGTTGGAACTTGGTAGAGCAACACAATCTCATGTTGACCCCGCTCTATTGATTCAGAACGATTGATGCTCATGAGGTCAGACACCATTGATAAGGTGCTGTGGATAGGATGCAACGCTGCAGATTCGTCAGTTCAGATCTGTGTTGCGGAGTGGCATATCTGTTTCGGGTAAGGCTGCGGCACAGAGCGCAGCGAGCAGGGAAGACCATCGTTATAGGATTTTGAAAAAAGTGGATATAATCTCCACAGGTGTGTAATACTTGCTTTTCTCTTACGTACCATCTGACGATGAATGAACAGCACGGTCAATTAATTGCAAAGTCATTGACTCCCTAATAATTGTCTCAACGCACTAAGGTTCTTTATGCATGTTCCAGTCTTTGATATTACATTTGGTTTTGTAAAGAAATCTGGATAATCGGGAGGGATCGTCAGGATATACGATGAAAAGTTGCACTTTACCCCAGTCATGGTGGACGATGGAATGGTCCGCCAGTAGGGCCCCGCATAGGGCCAGGCGGAAGGCTGAAATCCGGGCCGTAGTGGCGGGAACTAACGGAGTCTTTACCGGGCCGCAGGCAAAGGCAACACCACCAAACGGACCCCACCTGACGCAAGTCTTCTCACCACGGGGAAAGTTTTTAGACAACAGTTAGGTTGTTCAACGGCCAAGATCAGTCGACAAATAGATCATTCAACAGTCAGATCCTTGAGAGCTTTCGTATGCAACTCCACTCTCGTATTCATGTCCACATGCCTCGACAGGTGGATTGATCGAAAATTTTCGGATCATACGGTCTTCAGATCTACTTCTCTTGGCACATTACATATCGTGTGCTGATTATTTTTGTTGAACAAGTCATCTATATAAAGCTCTGTGGTATGTTTCTCAAGATTCCAGTTCTACACTTCGAATCTTCTATCATACATTTACTCAAGAATGTGGTTTTCACAGGCTATTGTGCTGCTGCTCCCAGCTATGGCTCTATGTAGCAATTTTGTCGACAATGTCCAACACGATGGCATAGAGCCAATCCAAGACGACGTCATTGCCAACGCCGACATAGTTCAAGACATGACTACGTCTGATCCCACCCGCCACAGATACCTCAGCCCAACCGAAATCAGCATTGGTGCGGGCTATTCCATCAAGTTTGAAAACGACATCAAGAATCTGTACAAGGATGGCACCATATGCGACCAATCCACCCTCCCAGAGGCTGTCATCTCCAATATCAACCAATATCGTGGTGGCAGGGCCACCTCGATGATCGGCACTACCGTCTCAAACAACTACGGACTGCACATGGGACCAGACCACGCATTCCAATTCTACAAGCGCATCCAACATCCCAGCAGCGATGACGAGGACGGGGCTACCAACACCACTACGACGCTCGACAAGCGCTACGGATACAGATGCACCAACAAGGCTATTGGCGCCGATAAGACCTGTGGCAACAAGGTCAAGAGCGGCAACCCCATCAACAGTGCACACAACTGCCCTGGCAAAGGATATGAATGCACATTCCCTCAAGGCCCGGAAGGGAATGACTATGGTATCTGCTGCTACAGCATCAGCACTGCGCAGTCGTGCGGCTTTGAGGGCGGCTACTGCTTCTTGGATAAAGTCAAGAACACTTGCGGAAACGACTGCATCAACTGATTTGATGGCGATCGTATGCAGCTGGTCTTTGCCCTCGCGGACCGAATCCGATAATCTGTGTCGGTGACTGCGATAGCGCATGGCAAGCCAGATTGCTCATCACCCCAATACTGATCTTAGCCTCAAATCTCTCACTATAACCTGCGGCATGATTGGAATTCAGAATGATGTTATGAACCTATTGAGTCGTTGGAAACAATAGCTAGCGAATGTACCCGCCAATCTGACAATTGATCCAAGAATAATGCTCAATACACTGCTTCAAAACGTGATTGCCAATATTCGTCCAAAATTGCTGCCGTAATCGCTCCTTTTTGGAAAGGAGCGTATCCTACTCTCCGACATATTTTATAACTGTATACTGTAGCAGATCGCGGATGAAAAAATTATGCATGTAAAAAACAAAGCACAGACGCACCTAGGCAAGGCGAATCTGTAATTTAAGTTGACGGATGTCGGGTTTGGCATAAAGGCGGGTCGTGCCGTCCTGCAGGTCCTCGCAACGAACACCATCTGCTATTGGAGCCATCGTAAAAGATTGCAAAGCAAGAAGAACATTACTGAACCTTTTTCCGATCAAAATTATTGCAGCAACATTGATAATGCAGTGCCAAAGTGTCCAGAAAGACGTCACCACCGGGGTTTATTCTTGATCATTTCGCTGACCGCCTCGGAGGAATCATGGCGCCGTGTTGGGTGGCTGTGCCGCCACCTCCCCCGAGCCTCGAATCACCAACCCCACGAATTGTTCTAAAGTTGTCCACCACACAAAACATAGGATGATATACATATCGGTACACGATGGACTGCTTGCACTTTGGGGGTCACAATATCCTATTCTGGTCATCTCATGGCTTTGCTTAGGTTGCGGCCCCGACAAGACGTGATGGGCCTTACAGGGATATCCGCAAAAACGCCACTTTGACCATCATCGCAAACGCGGTGAGCGCGAAATGCACACACCGGCCGGCACACATTTTGGTTTTATTGCGCTTTTTTTCTCTCAACATTTGGATGAAAAACTTTTCTCTGCTATACTAACTTACCCAAAACATCGAAAAACATGACCTTGGCCGCGTGTGCTCGAAAGAGGCTCAGACTTGCGACTACGATCCTTCCATCATGATCAATATTTTAACTCGACATGACAATTTCGAGACTGGGGTCAGCGGTCAGCCGCGAAGACCCAAAGCAAAAAAGCAAAACAAGGTCTTTGGTGTGACCCAGGACAGGAGCGAAGAGAAGAGAAGAGAAACTCTATTAACGCGAGTATCCCCGACCTCCCCTCGGCCCCCAATCAATAGGCTGTGCGGGCTGTGCTTGTGCCTTGGGGATGGGGTGTTGTGGACGACAAAGGACGTGCACCAGGTACCCGTCTCACTTGGGATCCATCCACACGACCCCCTCTTGGCCCCAATGATAAATCCGAGTCCTTCGACCGCCTTGGGATTCTGCCGGTCATTTCTGCCTCTGGCCCCAAATATCGTGACCTTATTAGGCAGACAACTCCCCCACGGACTACTTCTACCTCTTCTCGCGCATCTTTTTTCTCTTGTCTTGAAAATCTCATTTTTATTTTGCTTCGAGTACAAACTCGCAATATTTATTTTCGCACTTGTTTGGCAAAGCCTTGTTGTTGCGAGTTTGACTTGTGGCTTTGTTTTTGTCACCTGCAGCTACTTGCCTGTTTTTGCCGAGCAGTCCCGCCTCTGAAAGACAACCCACAGATAAAAAGAGCTTGTTTATACACTTCGACTCTCTTCATTTCCCTCTGCACGCTGTATACACAGGTCTGATCCTAAGCAGACGCATCACGCAGGAAATACCCCTATGTCTTCTGTCATTACCCTGCTGCTGTCCCGCCTGATTAATATCCCAAACATAGGGGGATAGCTCAGTGCCTGTCGTCCTCTGTCATTATTCTGGTCTCAATTTACCCGATCCGGTTGCAGTCCTTTGTCTAACTCAAACCAACTGTTCAAACAAAAAACAAGCCATCTACGCGGCTTACAAAAAGCCCGAACATTTCCCTCGATGTGCATTGTCGAGGCCTATATCGAAGTCGACTTAGACGGCACTCGACGACATCGGGAGGTCCTAAGGCCGTGTGAACGCAGCGACGGCGCTCGCCCTTGTTCTCTGTGTTCATACCGCAACATGCCTGACCATTACGTGCGTGTCGTTGAGGTCCGGCCTCCTGGCCCACCGCCGCCGCCTTCTCTCCTTGCGCCCTCACCGGGACCACCTCCTCCGCTCCCGCTAATGGTCGGCCCTGATCCTCTGCCGCCACTACTGCCAGCACCAAAACGGAAGAAAAGGCGGGAGCTTACGTCGGATATGCGATTCGAGGTGGACATATCCTTTGGCAAGCTTCGCAAGGTCAAGAAGCCTGTCGTAAAGGAAGTGGACACGATCGACATTGTTGAAGAGGACATTATTGCAGAAGAGGACGAAATAATAGCGATTGAGGAGCCAGTCCGCTCAAGGCGCAGCGCAAGGCTGATGCCTGGTGGGCGCGCACCGCCGGTACCTCCGCCGGCCCCAACCCCGCCCAGTTCCCGTGGTAGATCTCCTATGCCTCTACCTCGCCGGCAGCCTCCTTCACGGCAGATTTCTCCCCGGCCTCCGCCTCCGCCGCCGCCACCACCACCACCCCCTCCCCCTGCGGCGCCAGCACCGGCTCCTACTCCTGTCACTCCACCTGCGCCTGCACCCGCACCAGCGCCTGTGCCTCCTGCTCCACCATCTCCTCCGCCCAGTGAAACAATCATCATCGAGCCGGAGCCAGACCGCGGTCATCACCGACGAAGAGAGACGATTGTCGTCCAGCACGAGCGTGGTCCAACAAGGGAGTATTCCCGTCATTCATCACCACGCTCACCATTCTTCGAAAGGCGAGATCCATCTCCTGCCTCTCCATTTAGACGCACCGAACACGTCATTGTGCGGGAAGAATTTCGCGACGGGGACCGAGAACGTCGACCGTATGGTACAAGATCTCTTCGGCCAAGTCCCATCAGCGGCAGTCCTCGCCGACAGTCACCGCGGGAACAGCGGTTTGATGACCCGATGGAGGCCGAGCGACGACAAATGGCGTATGAACGCAACCGCGTTGATGAACTCGAGCACGAGTTTCGCCGCGCCCGACTTGATGACGATGACGATGGATATCGCCATCAGAATTATACTCACTACGGTCGACCTGACCCGCCTAGTCGTCTCCCGCGCATTCCATTTCGTCGCAACCCCTCGGCCTCACCCTCACCTGGTCGCCAGCCCCTTGTCCCTCTGCGCCGAGATCCCGGCCCACCGCTTCGAATTCATCAAGGTAGAGACTTGATCCCTCGATCGTCTCGTGGCGAAGATATCCTCTCCCGCGGAGCGCGAGTCATTGCCGAGGCCGGCAGAGTTGCTGTTCCTGCTCCTGGCCCTCCCCCAGCCCCACTACGCGGCATTTTGCGTAACGCCAACAACAGCAATAACAATGCCAACCGTGACCGCGAGCATTACAGATATGAAGATGACGGATACGTCGACGATGGCCCGGCACAAGTTATCATCAACAACTCACAGGCCAGCAGGCCACGTGGTGCGCCAAGTGCAGGTGCTAGACCCGCAATCCGTCGGCGCGAAACCATTGGCGGCGGCGGCGGCGGCGGTGGTGGGGGACGTGGTAGTCTGGCCGGCCTGCGCGGAGGACGTCGAGAAATCCGCGAAGAACGAGGCGGACGAGTCGTTCGCGAGCGCATCGTATATGACGATGAGTGGGTGAATGGACGCCGACGCGAATGGTAATCTATCCATCCATTTCATCTATTCAGCTCGTTCCTCGTTCATTAGTATGTTTATCTTATCATCTTGCTCTCGTTCCCTTTTAGTATTTATTTTGCTTTTTCTTCTTTTGGCGAGTCATTCTCTGTGTCGCGATCCCCTTTTTGTTTTGCTTTTGCGTCTATCTTTCCCGCATTATTATCGTTCTCGTTCTCGATTTCGGTTTCAGTTTTGATTTTATACATATACCGCACAGTTCCCTAATTTCCACCCGCACCCCACGTACACGTCATCTATGTCCATTTGTTCGAATCAAGCCATGTCAGTCTAATTATCATAATTGTTCATGTTTTCGACACGCATAGCATGCCATAGGACCTAAAACACAAGCACAAAGCACAAGCACAAAGCAATGCAGAACAACGCAAGTGAATTCTCATGCAAAAGAATCTGTGTGTGTTACTGAGACTTGACGTATATGTATACAGATATGTATAATGAATCAAGGATATAGTAGACTATAGACGTAGACGAATAGACGAATAGATAGACAGATGTTGATATCAGTTGTAGTTGGTAAATGGGAATGAAATGCAATGGAAAGGGGAACGGAAATGGAAAGGAACTGGAATTGGAACTGGAATGGAATTGGAAATGAATCCTGTGGATATAAATATGAATATACATGTACTGAAGATATGAAAAGAACAGAAAAGAAAGCAGGGGGTATGTAGCTCGATATGTGCGTGATATAACCGCCAAAATAACCACCAAAGAAGAAGAAGAAGAAGAAGAAGAAGAAGAAGAAAGAAAAAGAGAGAAAGAGAGAAAGAAAAAAATAGCTGATGAGGATGAGGATGAGAATGTTGAGGATAATGAGGATGAGGATGAGGATATTGATCTGAGACAGAGATCAGAGATGGGGAGAAAGACAGAAAGGTATAAATGTGTATATACATGTATATGTATATATATCCACAGGTGGAGGAGAATTGGTGGATTGGCGGATTGGTGAGAGGATATCCGAGAGGGGAGTTTTGGGGCGTAGGAGGTCAGCCAGCGCAGTGAGGAGATAGAAAAGGGAGAGAGAAGGGGATAGAGAAGGGATCCTAAATTCGCCGACGTAGCTGCTGTAGCGCCTGTGCCAGGAAATAGTTACTGGGTCGAGCACTAGATCTCGGACTCAGGGAAACAGGATTGCACAATATGATCGTTGACTTGGCTTGGTCGTAGGAGGAACGATCACAAGAGAAATGTTTCGCCCGTCGCCCGAGATGGACGGTCAAGATGGCAAGACGCTTGTTTCGAGGTTGCATTCGTATATGGCGAGCAAGCAAATGAGCCATAGATCGACCTCGTGAGTGGTTTACCGTGTGCCATCGTTCGGAGGCCGCGGTGTGTCGGCAGGCTAGGTATAGTACCGAAAAGTACCCGACAGAACATATACGACCGAGGCAGCATAGGGGCTTGCGCTGAGGCTGGTTGATAAAAAGACGAGTTGTAGACGAGAAGAATACTTGCTCACACTGCCGTAGCAATCTCGTGGGCTTGGGTGGACTTGCGAGCTCTGAGCGGCGGCAAGCGGGGCGTGAAGCCGGGCGGGGGTGCTTCGAGCATACCCTGGGAGCGCTCCAGGGCACGGGCATGCTCCTGCAACATTTCGGGATCCACCTTGAGCGAAAAGGCCGTCAGGAAGCAAAAGCTGATTTCGAGTCGGCCGAGTTCGCGTTCGCTGACACCACCGACCTTGGCAAATCGACTGTGCGAGTATGTCAGATCCTCCAGCGCCTTCATCGCGACGCGTAACCCGCCAAGCATGAGCCGGTGCACATTGCGACCGGTCACGGAAATGGTCTTTTCCTCAACAGCTAGTTTGTGCACGTAGAAGCTGCTGGCCAAGTATACGGCCGTGGACATGGGACAGAACCGGTGCAGGCGCATGAGGTAGTCGAACAGGGAAATGGGCGGCGGGTGTTTCGAATAAAATTTCCGAGCGATGGCGCCCTGCTGGATCTCAACCGCCTCTGCGTCTGCGCCGATGACGGCCGTAACGGACTCGTGCGGCGTTGCTTCCGGACTGCCGATGGACGTCTTGCGAAAAATGATGCCTTCAATACTGTCGTCTGACCCCCGCGACTTTGGTGGGGTGTGTGGCTGCTCCCCCTCACGCGCCGTTGTGCATTCCTCGCTTTGTTCTGACGACCCTCCTCCTCCTCCTCCTCCTCCTCCTCCTCCTCCTCCACTTCCACCTCCTCGTGTTTGTTGCGTCGCCGCGGCGGCGGACCACACGGGGGTCAAAGGTCGGCTGATCGGTGGTGTCGGGGGCACATCGCCGGTAATACGAACCAAGGTGTCAATACTGCGACATAGCAACTTCAAAGCGGCGACAGGACTCAGAGTAAAGATATCGAGGTCTGCGGCTGCTGGGATTTCGTCCGAGTCGCGACGTTGAGAGGATTCGTGCAGGTCGGCTCCAGTATCACATGCAGGGTCAGGAGCGGCAGGTAGCGTAGGTCGCGGAGTAGGCTCGTTGGAATGAGACGTAGCGTCTCCGCCGTGATACATGGTCACCGTGATAACTGTCAAAAAAAAAAAAATAATAGAGACGTAGAAAACGGGACAAAATTAAATAGTCTCGTCTTGTCACGTCCCCAGCCCAGGATTTGAATCAAGGCGCCCGTGAAGGCGATATGGAGGCTGTTGGGAGGGCCACCGCCACTGGCTCATCATCGACCGGCCCCAGCTGACGTCAAGTAGAAGCGGAACAAAAGTCACAACAAGAAGAATCAAGACTTGGAGCAGGAGAGGCAGGTAGGCAATATTTAAATAACAAAAGAAGAAAAGATGGCGGGAGAGAAAATAAAGGCAATAGACAGGGGGAGATCGGAGACGTCAAGATAAAAAAGAGGGAAATGAGCGGCAATAAAAGGAAAATTAAATCAATGGAGATGACAGGCCGAAGCAGGCAATGTGATAGGCAAACCCCGCAGAGCGACAGTAGTGACGGAGAAAAGTGATTGATCGATGGGGGATTTCCTTTCCCCTCGGCTCCAGTCCAAATCAAATAACTTAGCACCCTTGCCGTTCCCGGGCAGCAACGGGCAGCACTTTTTCAGGGATCAGCATCCAATATTGTCAACCCTTATCCTGCAAATTCTGCAAATCCATTTGCCTGTGATTTTCCATCGCTTTTTTTTTTTTCGACTTGTCTGTGTTGGGTTTTGCCGTCCTGTTTGAGCTGAGCACATATCTTAGTTGTCATTATTCAATCTCGCGCAGTTGTTTCCCCTCCCGCTCACGAGGTCATATGCCCACATGTTTCTCTTTTCTTTTCTTCCACTCAGTTTGCAGTGACTTACTGGGCGCGGGGTCTCGACCGGTCCAAATTCTGCCCCAATCATTTCGCAGCTCTCTTCCGCAACACAAGGTAGATGATTCTTCAGCAAGTTCGGCATATTTACCTCTTCCGCAATAATCTTCTCTTTCGTCCCTTTCTTTACTGCCGGTTGTTGCCCCTTTCCCCGCATCGGTCTTGCATCGGCTTATAAGCCGAGAACCCATGCCCTGGTAACTCTAGGTGGGTATATATGGCGTGGCAGGCTCTACACTGGAGACGTGTGGATCCACATGGGGAAGCAAAGTGTGTTGTCGTGCCGTGAGTGATGCCAACAGCTTCGAGCGTCGCTCACGATCCCTGGTGGTAGGTACAGTTGCATGTGCGCTTGCATGTTCACTTGTTCAACAACCTCTCAACGAATTTGCCTCAATGCATATGTTCAATTGCACAGCAAGACTGTAGAATGGAATGGCCCAAGATACAGAATACGCAACAGTAAATGATGGCAAGTATGGATCTTTGTATCTACTACCTACCTTACCTACCTGTATATTTGGGACGAGTGCATCAGGTAGTCGAGATGATGATCGTGTTGATGAGGTTGCCTGAATGTTACATCAGGTAGCGATACTTGTTAGTCATCAACGATGCTGTGGAGAAGGTCGTACCGATACCTCCTCCACATTTGCCCCAGATGGGCGATCAACGAGTCAACAAGAGTCTCAACTCACCAGGGTACCAAGAAGACAGATGAACATAAATCAAAAATAAATATGGTATATATTTATATGTATGATCTTAATGCATTTACTTTATACTGCAATAAATCCATTGAAACAGAATATATTGTCTTGTAAACAGTTGGAGTGTTTGATTTTCGGGCTTTTCTTTCTCGACTAATAGGACCCACCAAGTGGCCATGCTAATAATAAGATCAAGTCCCTGGCTGCGTAACCATCTCGCTCGTCTCGTTTCGGTTCCCTGGAATGGGTTCGGATGACAACTGGAATCCAACCCCATCACTACCACCAACCCGCCTCTCTCCATCCTGCAATATTGCAATCTCTTTTGATCCTTTTCTTTCTGCCTCACCGCTTTCTATCCGCCTAGCCTCTCACTGAGCCGTCACCTGGTCTAGACCTATTTTACCCCTGGCGACCATCTCCTCGACGAACCATACGTCTTTGAGGCTCTGCGCACTCTACTCGACACCACCTGACAATCATAATCGCCCTTTGAGGCACCGCAACAATGCTGTTCAAACCATTGGCCCTCTTGGCCGCCTTCGCCCCTCTCGCTGTCTTGGCTGATATCGAATTCACAAGTCCGGCAGCCGGACAGACTCTGCAGCCTGGAACCATCACCTTTACGTGGAAGGACTCGGGCGATTCCCCCTCAATCTCCGACCTGAAATCATATCAACTGTTTCTGTGTGCCGGCGGAAACACGGATGGCACCTATGTACGTTAAACGTATTATTCGCGATAGATACACCGAACAGTCTGAACTAATCCTCCCTACAACAGGACCAGCTAACCGTCTTGCAAACCAATGGAGACTTTAGCACTGGTAACAGCGCATCAGGGAGCATCGTGGCCAGCATTGGTGGTAGCACGGCTAATGCATAGTACGTTTGGCATCGCCAACCTACCTGCTTTTTTCTCAGTCGAATTCTGATTGATTTTGCCATATAGCTTCCTCAAGATGATCTCTGTCGCCACTGCCGGTGGCACAGTCGTCAACTTCTCCAAGCGATTCACGCTGAGCGGCATGACCGGCGTCTTCTCCGCCAACGCTCAGAGCGGCCTCAAAAATGTCCAGGGTACCAACGGTCCCGACACGCAAAACAACGTCAACAGTGCGGCCACCGCTACTCAGGACGATGGGCCATTTGGCGTTCCCTACACGCTGCAGACTGGCCTCACTCGCTACGCTCCCATGCAACCCCATCCCGGAACCAAGATCACTGCAAAGTCGGCAAAACCTCTGTGGCCTACCAGCTCCTATTCTATTGCCACGACTTTCATGGGTCCCCCCACCCAGCTTACTACTCTCACGCAAGCTGCTACTTATAGTTACTCGAGCAGAGAGAATCCTGTAAGTTCAGTTCCGCCCCCTCGCTTCCCAGCAAGCAGAAACACTAATGTGCGACTCTCTCTAGGCGTCGCCTGCAGCAAATCCATCAGATTCTTCGAATGATGACATGGCCAAGTTCCTCAACCGGTGGAAGGATTGATTTCAACGGGCGTGCTTTCCTCTTTGACGTACCTTTGATATCCGATCCGCCCATGGCCTCTTATTTCTGATTTTCCAATCTTAACACTTTGCCTCTTTGATCGTATTTTCCAGGTTTCATTTGATTTCTTACATGAATAGTTCTTGCATGTAAAAAAGAAGAAAAGAGCGCGAAAGGGAATGGCGTCGTGGCTGCACAAAGGCGTTTGTATAGTCTTATTTTTGTTCGCTGGAATCATTAGGGCCATAGATAGCTCTTGCGGTAATGAGTTGATAATACGCCAGTGGTTGCTACCCACAGCAATAAGCAATCTCTTTGATGCCTTGGTAATCGTAATTTTTTTCCTGATGTCTTCTGTGTTAAAAGATGCTTTAGTGTGTCGGATGTAGTATTTCGTTGTGCTGTCAAGTCAGGAGCTGCCGTCAGTGGCTGATTGGCGGTCCGTCTCGCCGGCGCGACGGCTATCAACGGGCCCGGTCCCCGCCCGGTCTCGTGTCACAACATTTACAGTTGGGTCAATCCAGCTCTTCTGTGGTAAATCTGATGCCCCGTACATTTACACGCTTCCCAATTCAATCAGCTTGGGATAATTTGTTGTTCTGCCCATCAAGGGTCTTGAGGAATACTTCTGCTACTACTTCTGCCCGCCGACTCGAGGCTCGCTCGCTGAGCCAGCTTACTACTCCGCTACGGCCTCCACTACCCCGCCGAGCTTCGTCCATTCCGAGATACGGATTCTCACCAATCACACCAGTCCACCAAAGTTTACTCAATCGTAGTGCATCTTTAAATTTTGCTTCGTCGCCGCTGCATCATAATATGGGCGGCGAATTCTCAATGGATACTATCGACTCTATCCTCGCCGGGAAATACCCCGCCAAAGCTCACGCTGAAAAGGTGGTAGACTATATTCGTAGGAAGAAGAATGCCAGTCTCAGTGGCGGCGTCATCTACCTTGAGGGTCAAAAGACAAGAATGCTGGAGGACAATGATGAGGCAGAACCGTTCCGGTATGCTATAGTCTCGGCCGGTTTCTCTCCTTATATTTCAATGCCGGCAGCTCCGTTCCATGACTGCTTTACTAAACATTCCCAGTCAACGCCGTAACTTTTACTATCTCAGCGGTGTCGATGTCCCGGACTGTTATCTTGCCTACGAAATCGATACCAAGAAGTTGACTCTTTTCATCCCGCCTATTGACCCCGACGATGTCATCTGGTCTGGACTGCCTTTGATGCCGGAAGAGGCCCTGAAGAAATACGATATCGATGAAGTGCAAACAATCGACCAAGTAAACCAGTACCTTAGCCATGTCGGGAGCAAACGTTCTCCTAAATCCGCCATCTTTGCTGTCCAGCAGCAAGTGTCTGATCATATCACCTTCCTTTCTTTTGACGAAAAGGACTTTGTCCTTCTCAAAGAGGCGTGCGAAGAGTCGCGCGTAGTCAAGGACGAATATGAGATTGCCCTCACCCGCAAGGCCAACCTGATTTCAGGTATCGCGCACACTGAAGTGCTTAAACATGTGAAACACAAGAAAAACGAGCAGGAGCTCATGGCCGTCTTTATCGAGCGATGCATTGCAAATGGGGCGCGCAAACAGTCATACGGCTGCATTGTAGCGTCCGGTGAGAACGCAGCGACATTGCACTACCAGCGCAATGACGAGGAACTCTCAAAACGATGGAACTTGCTACTTGATGCAGGTGGTGAATATCGCTGCTATACATCGGATATCACGCGCACGTTCCCCCTCCATGGCAAATTCAACAAGGAGAGTCGCCAGATTTACGACATCGTGCTGAAGATGCAGCTGGATTGCATTGCCATGCTGAAGGAAGGGGTGTGCTGGGATGATGTCCATGCTCATGCCCACAAGATTGCTATTGATGGATTGTTGAATATTGGGATCTTTAAGGGCTCAGCAGAAGAGATCTTCAAAGCGCGTACAAGTGTTGCTTTCTTCCCTCATGGTCTCGGCCACTACCTCGGCATGGACACACATGACACTGGCGGCCATGCAAACTATGCAGACAAGGATACCATGTTTAGGTATCTGAGAGTGAGAGGAACACTTCCTGCGGGAAGTATTATTACTGTTGAGCCAGGCGTACGTATCCCTCCATCCTTGGGATTCTTTTTCTTCGCCTCGTTATGTACAAGCTGACATCCCCAGATTTACTTCTGCCGCTTCATCATCGATCCATACCTTAAGAACCCCGACCATGCCAAGTACATTAACGAGGATGTGCTCAACGAATACTGGGACGTTGGCGGTGTACGGATAGAGGGTAAGCAATGAAACATCCCAACCCAACCCCTGATGCGAACCCCACTCCCCTTTGTCCCTATTCGCAATCACCCCCTAACTATATGTGAAGACTAATATACTAATTTACGATGCAGACAATCTCCTCATTACCAAGTCCGGATCCGAGAACCTTACAAATGCAATCAAGGATGTCGCGGAAATGGAGAAAATTATTAATAGCTAATTAAATGAGGCAGGTTTGGATTTTTCTTCCGAGTCTCATGGGGAGGGCAGAGTGTGAAAACCACAGGCAAATTCTTTTCAGATCGCTCACTAGCTATCAAATGTTCTCTATATCAATATCTATGGACTGCTATTTGAGCGAATAGGCAAATTAGATCTCTCTAGCACGGAATTCATCACTAGGTTTCTATGCAATCGCACTTTGTCAACTTCTTGCATGTCAGACGCGTCACCTACAGAAATTTTATGTGTAGCCTTCGAAAGGCTACTCATCGTGACTCGAGTAAACGCTATTGAGAGTCGTATATATGCAATTTATTGCATTCCGCATTCATGTCAAAGAATTACATTGGAAAGAGCTTGGAATTATATTCTCAAATTCCAAATATAATGGTACTTAAAGCCGACATCTACTTAAATTATCGGTCATATAGAATTTCTCTAAGATTTCAGCTTCTACTTGCTATTAATTTCACAACCTGCCGCAGTTGCGACGTGAAATGGAAGGAAGTTTGTAGTGACGTCTCCGTCAGGCCCTGCGTCTGGGGTTTAGCTCACCGCCCTCGGCAGAAGATCTGGCGAGCGGCAATGACCAGCAACTTAGGAATAAGCGCGAGGTTTTGTCGAGGCATATGAAGACAAGGCTCTACAGAGTATGCACGTTAATTAATGCATTAATGATTATTCATGACCAAAATTCATATCTCTGCTCATTGATGCGGCTATCTAAAACTTATTTACTGTCTTATGCTCGCATATAAATCCACTATGATATCAGAATTGGTTTGATTTCAAGAGTTTCAGCAGCTAATGGATGCGCGAAACATCACATTTCAGCGGGTTAGTTCATCAACTGATGCGCTCGAGTGCAAATGTATGCTGACCATACACTTTAGCTCAAGCCGAGCTGCGTAGCGCTCAGTCAAGCAGCTCTATATTTTGCATCGGGCCGGAATACTGCAAAGGACGTCACCCGAGCTCTCGAAGAGCTGCACCTTACGCTCGACCGAACAATTAGAGATGGTTGCGTGTTCGATGGAAAGCTTGCCGATTATACCTTTTTTCCGCTCTCCCACGTCCTTCGAGAAAGTCAGAAGCTTCCGAAACGCGCTCTCGAACTAGCGTTACTATGCCTCACTATCTTGATACAACATGGATGGAAATCGAATATGGAGCTTGGTCTAGCCAAGCAGCTTCTCATCCTACTGAGCTTTCTCGCCGGAGGTAATCCTTCAGTGACGAAGACGGACTTGCCGTCAGAGGAGATGCAGAGAGCAGCGTTTGACTGTCTCGGTAGTTTGTTCCAGGCCCTAGGGAAATCTGCGTCTGGCAAACGGCTGATTACTGATACGGAAATGGTCCCCGCTCTTGGACATACTGTAACGGTGTTGCTGGAGGGTGCAGAGGGTGGCACATCAGTTGATGTTCAACTAAGCGCTCTAAATGCGCTGGATAGCCTTGAGATGTGCATTTCTGATCGCGAAGCGCTGGCCAATTTCTTCCCAGGGATTGTCTCGTCTGTAACTAAAGTCTTGAACCCTACAACACAGATGAGGAGGCACTACAAGGTTCTACAGAATTCTTTGGATATTCTCTCCAGAATTCTCTTGGCAGTGGTAGGAGATGTTCATAATCGAACCATTATAGCCCAGATGAACTCCCCGGAGGCAGTGCATGCAACAGGAAACCAAAAGTCTCAACTCACGGCATCATGGCTTAAAGCAACAGCTGCACAAGTCAAAATGGCATTATCAAACGTCATCCGTCTGCGAAATCACGAGAGAGCAGAAGTGCGCGATTCTCTGCGAAATCTTTGTCTCACGGTCATCGAACAATGTCGGAAGTCATTGTCAGAATCGGCGTCTATGATGATGGAGACTCTTGTCACACTGGCTGGAAAGCAAGACGAGACTGACGCCTCTACCACTGCTGTTGCTGTCAAGCACGTAGCCTCGGCGGATGCTTCTGTCAAGGATATGATGAGGTCGAGCCTGCACAGCTGGGCCATTACTTTGCCTCGCATAATGTCGTCCAATGATGACAATGCCAAGCGGCGAGTAATTGGCCAAATATCAACAACATTTCGTATTCTTTCCGAGCTTGGGACAGAATCAAGCATAGTCGACAATACCCTAGCTTCAAATCTTCGGGACAGCATTTCTGCTGCTATACATATCTCTCCCACCGTTGCGGCCAGCGCGGCGGATGTCTCTGCTCCCTCGGTGTCGCTTGTATCCACCGAAAGTTTGCAGCGGAATAAAATATTTCAGCCAGTTTTGATGGGCCAGCGCGGCCAGCGGGAAACACTAACGGAACTCCAATCATTAGTTAGCCAGATCTCGACGTCCGAGTCGGCTCTCACCATTGCCGAGGATATGCTCAACCACATGTACAGCAGCTCTGGCGATGAACTCCTATCAAGCTTCTGGCTGTCTCTTGAGATCCTTCGAAACTCTGCATCTGGCGGTCTTGCCTTGGAAGACTTTATAGATTTTGGGCCTTCATCTAGTGTCAACTCCCGGACATCCCTCATCGAAGAACTCTACTCGTATTCGCTGTCTTGTTTGACAGACACTTCTGTCGAAAACGAACCAGACTGGAGACTTCAGGCACTCGCCGTGGAAAGCGTGGCTCTCCAAGCCGGCCAAATGAAGAAGGAATTCCGCGTTGAGCTTGTCGATGCTTTATACCCTCTCGTGCATCTAATTGGATCTTCAAATTCAGCTCTTCGAGAGCACGCCATCGCCTGTCTCGACATGGTTGCAGAAGCCTGCGAATATCACGACGCCAGCGACCTCCTCATTTCCAACGTTGACTACCTCGTCAACGCGATCGCACTGAAACTCAATACATTCGACATCTCCCCGCAAGCACCCCGAGTTCTTCTCATGATGATCAAACTCTCTGGCCCTTCTCTCATACCATATCTCGACGACCTCGTCGACTCCATTTTCGCCGCGCTCGACTGTTTCCACGGTTACCCCAAGCTCGTCGAGCTACTCTTCAACGTTCTCATTGCCATTGTAGAAGAAGGCTCAAAATCAGATATTCTGACTATTGAATCTGGAATCGAGCTTGACCAAGCCCTAGGAAGCGTCAGAAAACACTGGAGACCACGTAGTATTACCGAAGTTGCTACTCAACTACGGGAAGCCAAAGCGAAAAGGCTCCAGACTGGAACCTCTAATCTCGCCGACGACGTCGACGACACTCTTCCTGACAAACTCCCTCGCCGACCCTGGAAAGACTTATCCGAACGGCCCGCGGTCGAAGAAATCACTTCTGACGATGATGACGACGACGAAGACGACCTCGAAAAGCTCCTCAAACAATACCCTTCAGAACCTGAACCACCATCCTCCCCCTCAACCTTGGCCACCGCAGACGCCTCCTCCTCAAAGCAAGAACCCTCTCCGCAGGCAGCCGCCGCTGCACGTAGAGCCGACAAAACCATATCACTTCTCACATCCATCACGCGCCTTACACAGCACTACCTCACACAACCTGGCTCGACTTTCCGCGCTTCCCTCCTCCACCTCATAAGCATCTCCTCCAAGGCACTCGCCAAAGCATCCGCCATCGCCGCCGCGAACCCGCCTCCCAGCGACGCCGACAATGCAGATACCCAACAGGACATCTTCCTCCCCCTGATCAATGACATCTGGCCACCGCTTATCAAGCGTCTTTTTGATAAAGAACCCTTTGTCACAGAAGCCGCCGCAAAGGCTATCACCCAGCTGTGCGAGACCGCAGGCGATTTCCTCGCTGGCAGGATCGTTGACGAATGGGCCAATATCGCAAAACTCTGTCGTCGCTTTGCGCCGGACATGCCCACATCAATCTCAATCTCGTCTTCATCATCGTCTTCATCATCGCCTTCGTCATCGTTATCGTCATCTCTATCCATTCCCAATTCTGAGTCTTCTACCTTTTCACCGCCTCTACGTAGTCCTTCTACGAACGTCCACTCTTCCTCGATAACTACACCCGACCCCATTGTCGCACCACAACCACAACCACAGCCACTGCAATCTCCAGCCCAGCAAGCCACAAATAACAGCAAGTCCATCAATCCAATGCCGACGCAGCCCGCGCAGCCCACGCAGCCCACGCAGACTTCTACGATCTTGACTATCCGGCCCAAACCCTCTCCGGTCTCCAAACGGCCACAGCACTCCTCGGCGGCGGCAGCAGCACAACGACGGGCCGAAAAAGCAAACAACACCCGCGTGTGGAAAGCACTGCGATCCTTGCTCCTCCGCATCGTCGACCGCGTGCATCCCGCCGAAGAAGTCTGCGAGGAGATTCTCGACCTGCTCACGCCGGACTTGTTGCTCTCGCTTTCTGTTTCTTTTTCTGGTTCTGGTTCTGGTTCTGGTTCCGTTTCTGTTTCTGCAACAGACCCGACGCAAACGCAGACGCGGACAACTGGACAAACGCGAGCACCTGGACAAAGAGCTGCCGACTACGACGACCAGGACGAAAAGACAGTTCGAGAGCAAGTCAGAAGTGTCCTGGAGAGATGGAACCCGGACGCAGTGTGGTTACAGTTGGAAAGCTACACGAATGGGAAGTTTAGCGGGGTGGCGGTGGCGGTGGCGGAGGAGAAGGAGAAGAAGCAAGGCCCTGTTCTAGACGCGGTCACGTTTCGTCCGTTGGTGTTTTAGATAACGGGTATATAGGGCAAATGGGTAATTAGGTAACGTGTATGCCTGATGATGCACTAACAAGGTATATAGCGATAATTTTATGGATAAATCAAAATTTACGGGCATTGGCAAGAGGACACAGTGAGATTGACACAAGAGTGTATTAATTATATAAAAGATACATTAATGTCAATGTAAAATTTGTAAAATAAGGGAAAAAAAAGTATGAGTGGGATTGCATTAAGTTGAGATTCAAATATAAGTAATAATAGCATGACTAAGTAGTAAAAAGGGGGAGAAAAAATGTATCAATGTATGCGGAGCACATGAACACTCAGCTGGGTACCCTCTTGAGGCAAGTCTACTCAGACAAAGCAGTGTAATTCCATGCACCAGAGACAAACAATAGACCGAGCAGAGATTTGAGAGGGCAAAAAAAAAAAAAAACCGAACAATTTGGATGAGTAGAGGGAGGTGGACCCGTTCCAGGGTCTACCAATAGCCACGAGGCGACACTTGGGTCAAGCCACGGCGATTCTACTCGTCGTCGCTCTCCTCGTCGTCGTCGGATTCTTCGTCACTCTCGGCGTTCTCAAGCCATTCGAGGAACTTCTCGGACGACTTGCGAACCTTCTTGCTCGTGGCGATGTCGACGTATTTCTTGCTCGCCTTGGAGCCCCACGCCTTGATCACATCCTCGGAGATGAGATCCTCTTGGTAGTACACCATCAGGATGGCAGAGACCTGAGGAATGAGCTTGGCATTCTCCTTTCCAACGTAACGCTCAGTACCGCCGAGGAAGGCCTTCTCGTGCTTCTCAGAGGAAATCATCTGCATGATTTGGTTAGTCATTGAAGCGATTATAGGATTGAATGGTATATACGAACCTTCTTGAGCATACCAGCGCGCTTGGGAATCTGCTTGATGATGTTGTCGTTGAAGAGGGTTTGCGCCAAGACGGCCAGGGTACGGTGCTTGGACTCGATGCCGAGCTCCTTGGCCTTGACATAGACGTCAACATCGCTGACCTTGTCGACGCTGCCCTTGGCCTCGGCCTCGCTGAGAATCCAGCTGCCAAGCTCGTCATAGGCACTGCCGCCATTCTCGCCCTCGGCGTCTTCGCCAGCAGCGTCGTCAAAGACAAGAGCACGCTTGAGGTCGGTGGGCAACTCCTTGGCACGAGCCTTGACGGCCTCGGCCGACACGTCAACCGCCCACTCGTCATCTTTGATTTCCTTTTGGGCTTCAATCTCCTTGGCCTCAGCATTGATGCGGCGAGTGAGCTCATCGTCGCTTCCGGCTTCGACCTCGCCGTCGCCATCCTCCTCGGCATTGTCCGAGTTGTTGCTGTCACCAGGGCTGTTGCGGCCATTCTCCTCGGCGTCGCCATTCTCGCCACGCTTCTCGGCTCGGCGAGCCTTCTTGTCAGCCTTGGTCTTCTTTCCCTTCTTGGAAGGCTGGTTCTTGAGGATAAACGAGCTGAGCTTCAGCCGAAGGTCGACCTCGGAGCGTTCGCCACAAGCCTTGCAGTCGAGCAGAATGTAGCCATCCTTGATGACCACGTCCGTTTCAGGGTTTCTGCACTTCTTGCACAGGACGAACCTGCTAATGAAACCGTCAAGGTAGTCCTGGAGTTTCGCGGCGTCATGGGCACCATTAATGATCCATCTGTCGTCAGAAGGATTTGTGGTTGTCTGGGCACCCAATTCGAATCCAAAGTACTTGATGACGTCTACGATATATGGTCAGCAAGGGGGGTGCTTTTCCAATCCAGAGCGCAGGCTAACTCACAAGATGGGGGACGGCTGAGCGAGCCGGCGACGCTGCTCAGGTTGACGACGACGGTCTTGATGCCGTTACCCTTGCCCTCAATCTTGGACTGAAGGCGTTCCATCTTGTAACGGTAAAAGGGATCCTTGACCTCCTGGAGTGGGTACGTTAGCCATGCGTCTCGCAGGCGAGCAATCCATATGGCCTGGACATACCCTGGGAATGTTGACGGTAGCCATGGTTGCAGATATTTAAATTTTAAGGCAGGAGATGATTCTTCCTCAAGAAAAAGGGCTCGCGCGAGACCTCTGAAGTTTGAATCTGAAAAAGAAGCGACATGCGTATGTTGCAACGGTTTAATCGAAGCGTTGCAGTTGGAGCGGGCTAGCCGTTGGAGCTCGAGTAGTGGCTACAGGACTTCCGCGGTATGCGAAATGTTTGCTGCGTGAGCGGCGGTCGGAATCTTGAAGAATTTGCGTGGGACGAATACATAAACCGCAGTCTGTCTCTCGACTTCCTGGCGGTTGGGCGGCAGATTGACCGGCGAAAAGCGCACTGTGGCGAACGAGCAGGTTTCTGGACGAGCGCAATGATGAAAAACACTCAGTTGTCTGCTCGAGGAAATCGAGCAGGATCGACTTGAGATTCGAGGCAATAAGTCAAGAGCTTGTTGGACGCAGAGACGTGATCCCAAGAGTCCACAGTTGCAGGCAGGGACAAATTAAAGGTTTGGAAGAAGGACGGGGTGTGTGTGGGACGGGAGAGGAAGGAAGAAGAGAATTTTCGGGCGAGAGCGAGTAATAGCCTGGGCGGATTAACTGTTTAGCGTGCCGGTGTCTGATGTGTTGATGTGTACCGCCATTCGTATGGATCATAAGCTGTAAGTCCAAGTCACCCTTTCACCCTGTCTCTCCGCTTACTTCCCCCCATATACCCGAGACGTAAAAACCCCATTCTCAATCTCCGAGGATGTTATACTACGATACGTAGTAATACTGTATTCCCCGAAGGCCGAAAGAGAGAGAAAATGAGAGAAAGTACGGGGTACCCTGCATAGTTTGTTAATACGATGACAATGATGCAGACTGTGGTTCAGGGTGTCCATTCAAGGGTACTGACACATGGCCGTCAAGGCTCTGATGCTTGGCAAGTATCACAGTGAATTCCAAGATGCAGAAAGACCCCTGATTGTGGCTGTAAAACACGCGTCATTTGGCTGCATGAACCTCAATCCTCCGACATGCTGCATCCGAGAAGCCTTGTGCAGGCCTGCTTGAAATTCTTCTCTTTAGGCGACATTATTTGTCCTCCCCGTAAATGCCCTTTGCTTGCAATGAAATCACTTGGTCACTCATACTGTTTCCCACTCTACCCGTGGGCTACAAGGGGTGTGGCACATGCACATCAACGCGGATATAGAGGGAAAAGTTCCTCTGGCTGCGTATATATACATTCATGCTTTCCTCAGAACTCATCTCACCATAGCACCAATTCGAATGTATCATCTCTCACAGTGCTCAAGCTAGCGGGTATGCTGTCCACTCTCCTCCCCAAAACAGGACGCTCATCGAGATTTGATAGTGACCTTGAAGCCACTATACCAAGCGAGTCATTGGTCCACTCTCCGCTAGTAGCATCAACAACACGCCATCCAAGCCGCTCACTGGGAAGCCTGCTGGTTAGAAATCTTCAGAGGTGGAAATCCTCAGTCAAGGCAACGTGACACGATGCTTGTGGATTACTCCTTGTATTTGGTCACGGACTCTACTCCGGCCATCCTCAAAGGCCACAACTTGGTCGATGTCGTTGAAGCTGCGCTTCAAGGCGGTAAGTTTTAAAAGTACCCGTAAAGCAAGTGACCTCACCCACATCTAATCCGACTACAGGTGTCACAATAGTGCAATATCGCGACAAGACGAGCGACACAGCTGATTTAATTAAGACTGCTCGTGAAATTCATGAAGTCACTCTTCGCTATCAAGTCCCATTCCTCATCAATGACCGTGTGGATGTCGCTCTGGCGATTGGAGCTGAGGGTGTTCACGTGGGCCAAGATGACATGGGTATGTTGTTGCTTCTTGTTGTTCGGTTTTGATTTTTACAAGTATTTGAGCTTTCATCGATTTATCTCGTCCCTGTTTCCGAAGAAAAATCCCACAAAACTTCAATTAGGCGACTAACAGATTATGCAGATCTCGCGACTGTCCGCCGACTGATGGGCAAGAATGCTATCATCGGCGTCACTGCCTCTTCTATAGAGGAGGCGAGGACGGCGGCCAAGGGCGGTGCCGATTATCTAGGGTTAGGGACTTTATTCGCAACTCCAACGTGGGTCAACACATGCTAAGGAAGAAAAGAAAAACCCCTTATTGAATTTGCTTTCCTAATTTGTTTGATAGGAAGGAGAACACAAAGTCCATCGTTGGCACCGCGGGAATCAAGGAGATTCTGGCATCCCTATCTGCCATGGACGAGAAAGTCTCCACCGTAGGAATTGGCGGCGTTAATGCCTCAAATGCTCAACGAATTCTCTATCAGTCCAAGGCGGCGTTCAAGGGTCTTGATGGTCTCGCAGTGGTCAGCGCTATTGTCGGAGCAGATGACCCGAAGCAAGCTGCGTCTGACCTTAGAAGTCTAATTGGACGGCCTCCTGCTTTCGCTTCGTATGGAAACAAAAAGGTGAAGGATCTAAAAGTCCTCTTGCCAGATGTTCCGAATATCGCGAAGAAGGTTGCGGAGAATCAGCCTCTTTGCCATAACATGACGAATTTTGTTGTCCAAAATTTCGCCGCCAACATCGCTCTCTCCATGTAAGTCTCTATTGGTATTCGATTAATGCTCAATCGCTGAGATTGTATAATAGTGGTGCAAGCCCGATCATGTCAATGAACGGGGCCGAAGCACCTGACCTTGCCAAGCTGGGTGGCTCCTTGGTTATAAATATGGGCACCGTCACGCCCGAAGGCCTGAACAACTATCTGCAGGCTCTCAGAGCATATAATGGCCAGGGAGGGCCTGTTCTTTTCGATCCCGTTGGGGCTGGTGCCACAAGCCAACGCCGAAATGCAGTGAAAACCTTGATGGCCGGGGGCTATTTTGATGTCATCAAAGGCAACGAAGGCGAAATCACCACTGTGCTTGGAGAGAGCGTCATTCAACAACGTGGCGTTGACAGCGGCGCCAGTAAGCTCACCGGCATCGAAAAGGCAAAAATGGTCAAGAAGCTCGCGGCCAGAGAACGTGAGTAGGCTTCAAGGTCTTCAAGTCCATGGAACGTTCACTCATTTGCAATAGGCAACGTTGTCTTCATGACAGGCGTGACAGACTATATCAGCGATGGCGATCGAACCTTTGCAATCAGTAGGTGATCCTGATGACTAGTGCTTCGGGCAAAGTTTGCTAACAGCTTGCTTCTTCAGAGAATGGTCATGAGTAAGTCTATAAATTGACGCCCCAAGGATGAGAAGACACATTGCATAGCTAACATATTGTCCCAGATATCTTGGCTATGTCACAGGAGTAAGTTCCAGTTCAGCTTTCCTTCTTTCCCCGGCTTTATAATCCATACTAATTCCATCTAGACTGGTTGCACACTTGGAACAACCGTTGCGGCATTTCTCGCGGTTCACCGCGAGGACAAGCTGCTTGCTGCTCTGGCAGGGATCGTGATGTACGAGATTGCTGCTGAACGTGCTGCCGCCCGCGAGAACGTGCATGGGCCGGGAAGCTTTGTTCCTGCTCTCCTGGACGAATTGTTCTGCCTTCAAAAGCAGTCGTTCATTGGCCAAAACGGCTGGTTGGCTGCAGCAAAGGTTGAAGAAGTTAATGTCTAACGATGCGACCAAGCTTGGAAAAGCCTGCTCATGACATTCACGATTTGTTTAAAAGTCTGCTAGAACTTCTTCATTTTAATATCCAGACCAATCATCATTTAGATTATTTATTGAGATCAAATACTCCGTACGCTGTCAAGGCTATGACCCTTCTATCCGACGAGTGACATTGGTACTGGTACGTAGTGGGACTGAAACGCCTTCAGGCAACTGCGACCCTTGCGTAACCGTGTGGGATTAGGAGGGAAAGCAGGGCCCTTTAAGCGACTCTCGCCCCACTGAACCGTTCGTCGATCCCTAAGCCACAGCGGCATGGGTTGATTATATAACTACGGCACTAGCCTATCTTATGGATAACCAATTGATGGGCTTCTGAATCAATGAGATATTCATGCTTCATCCCCACTGACTCTTCACCAGGTTCATTTACTGGTTTGCTACAAAGTATATTATTCTTTCAATTGTTCCAACGACGTAAGGGATCAATTCCACCGTCTCAGCGTTTACTGGAACCCATAACTCCAGCGTCTCTTTGTGAGGAATTCTCAGCCTAAAGAGTTAAGATTAATTAGTCCTCCCTTGCTCTTCATTACTCCGCAGCGGTTATCATCGAGAACCTTTTTGTCGACGTTTCTTCCACAGCCTCGCCATCTTACTGCTTCCATATAATCTTCTGAAGGACTGATTAGAAGTCCTGTTTCATAAGACTCGCTGCTTCAATTTGCCCAAACGATTACTCGGGTGCATCTTCTTGCTGAAGCCGACTTGCCATATTCGTCTCACGTCATTATCGTTTCGGGCACTCCCCTTAATCCGGGTCAATTTCAAACACTTCTACATAAAGGTTGTGACCAGAATCCAAACGAGAAGATTGTCTCCGCTCTGGTTCGATATATAGCGACCAATACCCGCAAAATCGCCTCCCCACCGCCTCAATCGAATCTCGAAAGGCCCAGAGCGTGTCTTTATCCCAAAGTTGTTTTGGCGGCTTCGCCGCCTATACGGCCTGGGTTGGAGGAGGGAAGCGAGTGGAGTGGCGGCTTGAATCTTACCAGGAAGTATTGCACCGGAACCAGAAGGGATAACTGAAGTGGATTTGCGAGGCTGCAGACTCTAGCAATTACGATTATGATGGATCCGCAATTAATTTTTGCCACTCGAGATGACCTCTGGCGTGTACACGCTGAGATCAATTCCATTTATAACGTTCAAGCTGAACATGCCGATAGACTGATGCGCCTGGAACGACGTCAGGAGGAAGATGCTCGGCTGAAATCCGTTTGGGGAGCTTCTTCGCCATTTCCAGGGATATTGAGTGGCACGCCTCAGCAGGGTAAGGCAAATTCATTACCCCAGACCTGTCTGAAGCTAATATACGTGTCTCCAGAGTCAGTGTCTAACCCAGCCGCCGAAGCATTCAGCAGATTCAACGAGAGAAACCCCTCGAATCTGCTAGGCGGCTTACATCTGGATAATGATGACGAATCGAGGCGCGTGATGTCAAGGGCCAATAGCGTCAGATTCGACGAAAGTGCGATGCAGAATCAATGGGCCCAAGGAGGACGATCTTCTGCCGCCGAGCCTTTGTCCTCCCGATTAAGAAGTGGTCTTGGGACTCTGCCAATGACGGAGAGGTCGGCTTCTCATAAATCTGATGGACGGCAAAGCTCAGCTGGCTTCTCTGTCCATTCAGCACAATCTACCCATTCAGGTCGCGAAAGCAATCTCGGCCTTGACGCAGGCTCCGCACTGGGCGCAACGGTCGGTACTCCTCTAGGGACTTCTGGTCCGCCGCCTGGACTCTTTGCTTTGGGGCCTGTTCCATCCATCATTCGATGCTGGCTGAGCACCGAATTTTCGCATGATTCTCTTCTTTATGCGGCCGTGTGTACGGGCTCGTACTCTTCGTTGGTCGACCGGCGGTTGGTCAAGCAACTGCAACTTGAAAGCCACATTCAGCAACACAGTCATGGTGAGGAGAAAATTCGAATGCCGGTCTACCTCCCCGAAGCAATTGTGCAGCAACCTTCAACCGGCGTCACCAGTCCAGAGCCGCAGGTTCCGACCTTCATCACCGAGTTTACAATCGTTGAAAATCTTGGGCGCTCCGTCGAGTCTGGCGCCATCCAAGTGATTCTGGGCAGTGATTTCCTCCGATTCCACAATGCTGACATTCTTTTTTCCCAAAATGCTATCAGCCTCTTCGATCACGATCGAAACAAATTGTCTGTACCAATGGTTCGACCTGAGGATGAGTCCACCTTCAAAAGACTGGCGACAGTTAGTTCTCCGATCACCAGCGGCATTGAAATGTCAGACCGATCATCTAAGGACGAATACTTTTCGCATGGTCGTCGCTCTCGCCTTCAGTCCCCAGTTTCGAGGGTCGCCTCTCCAAATGATCCGGTAAAAGGAGATTGGAGACGCCCCGCGTCTTCTTCAGCTACGAGACCTCCCGCAGAGATAACTCGAGCAGAGGTTGATAAGAAAAGTCAAACTGAGGATATTGGTGTCATTGGTGACAGCAAGCGAGCAAAGGTATCTACGGATCAGTCCAGGGACGCTGAAAACGCTCCCTTGGATGAACCATCCGGAGAACTGAGTGGCTTGCAAGTTAGCCCTGCCAATGATACGTGGGGTTCTTGGAGACGTGACCAGGCGCAGGATACGGGACCGTCGACGGGTAGCTACCAAGCTGTGCCTTCTGGTCGGGGAATGAAGGTACTCAAGCCTCTCAAGTCTACTGCGGGCGCTCCATCGAGGTCATACTCTGGAAGTTTATCAGCGATTGCTGGCCCAGAAGGTAGCGAAGCTCGTCGAAGAGTTTTGCAGGCAAGCGATGTCAATGCTGTGGAAGACCGCCTCTCACGTGGAAATTGGCGTTCGAGCTCTGTTGACATGCGCAATGCATCTCAGACACCCTCCACCTCTTCCGCTGGCACTGCCAAGCCCCGATCTGCTAACCCAATCGGTGGCGCTACAGCATTTGGCTGGTTGAATTCCGGGCAGCGTAAACAGGCTGCAACCGGGGAGTAAAGGCTGGTCCTCAGTTGAGAAAGGAACCTGGCACGTGAGATAGTATTCATATTGGTCCCAGCTTCCAGAAACATGCAGGGCTGTCGTCCTTGCACATGAAAGCTGAGTTGCTGTGTTAAACTGTCTTGATATTCATGTGCCTGCATTGTATGTTTATTGTAATGACTTGCTCTGACCACAAGCGCTTACTGAAGCACGAGTCAAGAGATTAAGCAGTTACGCCACGAGCGTGTCTGCTGAAATGCCAGTATATGTATTTGCACAGCTGTAATCCATTGTAATCTCTCAGACCTCCATGGAAAATGAGCCATTTGCATATTAGACTGTACGTAGGAAACTGCTTGACACTCTGCGTCGTCTCAAAATTCCTTTTCTCCGACGACAACAAAAACAATAAACAACGAATCATATCTTGCACAGCGTCTCCAGATTCGACCTCGTACTATCCTTTGTCTCCTTGACCAGCCCCGCAATGCCCTTGAATCTATAGTGTAACACAATGGTCAGCTTTTCCTTTTTCTTTTTCTTTCTTTTCCCGTTGTACACTGGCTCGATACACCACTCAAGACCTCAATAGCGGCAAACAAAAAGAAAGAGCCAGACGATGGAAGGAAATTAAAAAAAAGAGGGGTCGCGGGAAGGATGGAAAGAAGGGAGGGAGGGATGGGAAGGAAGTAATAAAATAAATAAATACATACTCTTTAATCCCCGCATCACCCATACACTCATACAAGACAGACTCACTCGTCGTCACCACCACACCCTCACTCCTCAATCTCGCCAGCGCAAGCGGTATTTCCTCTTTGTTGCAACTACTCACCCCATCGGCAAGCACGTACACTTTGTGTCCGTGCGCGAGCAGATCCAGCGCCGTCTGCGTCACGCAGATGTGGCTCTCGATGCCCACGATAATCACCTCGGACCGTGCCGCCAGCCGCTCCGCAATCCCAGGCACGTACATGCTGAATGCCGTCTTGTCCACGGGAGGCACCACCAGCTCGATTTGGTTGGTCTCTATGGAAGGCTGAAAGTCTTTGATGTCCGACGTTGACGTTGAGGTTGAGCCTGAGGTTGAGCCTGGGGCTGCACCTGGGAGTCCCAGCTCCGAACATAGTCCGCCCAACCGCGCGGCGTTCTGCGTCGTGGCGTAGACGGGGATCCGCAGGACTTGGCTCGCTTTGAGCATCTTCTGGGCCGTAGAGATGACCCGTGGGAATTCCCAGATGGCTGGGCGGAATTTTTCTTGGATGTCGCATATACTAGATTTTGTGAGGGGATTATATTAGTTTCATGGTCTTTTTCTTTTTTTTTGTCTATGACTTCTTCTAGTTTCTTTTTTGATTTTGTATCATTTTCTTCATATCATTCTTTTCTTGGCATTCTCTCATTTTTGGAAGTTGAACAAAGATATAAGGATGAAGTTGGGAAAGACGTACAATAGAGCAGGTTTAACTGTTACGTGCACGTTAGCTTCCAACTGAATGTGCCTTTAGTGGAGTAAGGGAGGGGAAAGAGTAATATGAGGCTGGTGATTCATTGCGCGCGCAGGTCTAGAAAGGTGTTATGCGGAAGAGACTGTTTTTAACTGGAAAAACAGAAGGTCCAGACAAGATGGAAAATAAAATTCAACCAAGATAAATAATGAGAGCTTAAGGGTCTTGTTGTTTTTATGGTTTCAACGAAAGTCAAAGTCAAGAAAGCGCAACACATGAAGGCAAAGAAGGTACAGAGTTAAAAGTCAATCACTTGATGCGTTGATGCTGAACTAAAACGAAAAAGCTCGACACTCACGCAGTCGTCGTGCTGGTCCGGCCATATTTGACATTCAGGTCCTGATTATTGTATATATGGTAAATAGTATATAGTATAGTATTTCAGGCCAGCAGTTATGTGACGATGATGAATCACGCGAGCTCAACTAGATCAGTCGTGTTGGACTTTTCACTTGTCTTATGGTGGTTTTTGTTTTAAAATAAAAGAACAAGTGTGAAGACAATTGGAAAGAGTAATTGGATTTGAAGGCAAATGAAAAAGGAAGAAGATGATTACAGTTGATCCAAGTATAATCCGTGGAATTGCTGGCTGGTTGCTGGACAATTGACATAGCGGTTGGGAAAGCTACTATAACCTACGACCGAGGACGTGATTGCGGGGGCGGGGCCAAGGGTAGTCGGGTAGACGGACCTGCGGAGTACATCCGACGCAGCCAAGACATTAGTTTGGTGGCAGGCTGGTGGTGGTCTTTTGTGCGCCAATCTCGATTTTGTTGGCTTTATACGTCAGAGAAAGAGGAGAGGAGAAAACTTGATGAATTAGGGGGGAATTAAGTGGAATTTATAGATATGCAGAGTTGGCATTCTCTGTCAATGTCCTTTTGAACAAATAGTATCTATGTCATGCAAGCTTGATTTATCCCGAAATTTCCTATTTTTTTTTATAGAAAAAAGGAGAAAGCCAGATAAAAATTCGTACAATAGCTATCGTGGCAAATCATGCTGTTTTGTATGCTAGCGGTCAATGACTATTCGAGTTTAGAAGAAATGGGGATCATCATGATATACAATACTTCGGGAGAATATGAGGAAATTACAATTTGATAGTGCGCACGCTCATGCAGTCACTAAATACATGTAGGAATAAAAATGTAAATCCACCGAGCCACGAGCCACGAGCCGTGGTCTATTTCCTTGATGACGCCGCCGCTGCTGAATAAACGCCATGGTATATGTATATCAACCCAAAGCCTTGGACAGCCATGCACAAAATTCCAATCCTTGTCCATCAAAATAACCCGAGAGACGTCCTATGAAAAATCAACCCGTAATGCTAGACTATGCGCTGAAATAATCGTCGATGCTGTGCAGTGTAGGTATAAATATGGAAAAGCTTTCCGAACAAAACTCCATGGTTTCTATTCTGTCGATTGCAATGCCTCCACTGCCTTCGATACTTCCTCGGTTGCAACCTTTTTCCAACTATCGCGGGCCTCTTGATCAAGAAAGGACACATCTCCAGCTTTGTCATACAGCATCCGAGATATATTCCGATTTATGTCGGTGAATTGGTCCTTTGATATCTCGTTCTTGTGGTAGTGAGGTTTAAGCGCCGCGCTGACCATCTTTTGTAAGTCGGCCTTTGCCGATAGCGAGATCGCTGGTCGAGTGGGAGAGCCATCTTTTGAGCGAGATGGGCTAGAAGGTGGGGATGAGGCTGGCGCGGGGCGGGAGGGACGGACCTTGCCGCGTGATCGATCAGTGGACGTTTCATGGTTTGAGCCTGAACCATCGAGAGGGGGCAAGCGCGGCGGAGAAAATTCGGCAGGAATAAAGACTGGCTCAATCTTCGAAGTCAAGGGGAGCGGAGAACCAGGTCTTGTATTCGGAAATGGCGGAGGAGTAGCTGAGAGTGCCCGGGGTGACGGGTGGTTGGAGCCAGTCGGTGAAGCCCCAGGCGAGGAGATGCGAGGAGATGCATGGTCGTTATTCGCAGCAGGCCATTGTCCGGCACGAAATGAACTCTCCTCGTTAGGTGCTGATGAGCTTTCAACTTCTTTCAAGAGCGACTGCAAGAAGCTCGGTCCACTCCCATTCGCCTCGGATCCTGTTCTGGTAGTCTGACCAGCCGGCACATGGTGTTCGCCTGGACGTCGTCCAGAACTGGATCCTTCTCCAGCAGTGTCTTGAAAGGCTTCGTTGAGTTCCTGGTTGCGACGCGTTCGAGGTCTCTTAAGTTTTCGTTCCGGCTCAGGGACAGGATCTGGCTCCGCAGGCGATGCAGTCGCTGACTTTCGCTTTCGACTTGCTGGATTTCGACCAGCAGAAGATGGTGTAGTTTGGATTTCCTTGGCCTTTTCAAAAGCATTCCAAGCACGTAGCTCGTCCTGAGACTCGGGCTCTGGAGGTTCGGGTCGCGGTCGGCCACCCCGAATCTCGAGAAGCGTGTTTGCTGTGTCGCGGAATCGAGCAGCACCTCCTTGCCTTTCCGCTACACGTAGTCGACGTTCCCATTCTCGAAACTCACGCTCCTGTTCTCTTTCTCTCGCACGACGAGAACTAGAATGGTGCACATCGTCAAATGGGAAATCGAGATCAATATTTAATCTGTCCCAAACAGATTGCCAGACCCGAGCCCAACTTGAGGAGGTAATCTGATTTCTGTTTCGAAACCGTCTTCGCTGGCCGATGGTTCGGCGATCTGCAGGATGATGGGCGCTTCGAGTAGGAGAGACTCCCGGATCAGATTCTGCAATAGCTCGCGATATAGCACAAGGCTCGCAGTACCAGTGACCCGCGGGAACTTCACGTCCCAAACCAGCACAATATGTATGGCAGGCATTGCTGCAGGCATCACAAAGCAGAAGCAGTTCTTCCTCGCTGTCATCACCGCAAACGATACAAGGAGCTGAATCGGAATCGTCTTCTTCCTCAATAAGCATCGACGGGTCAATCTCCGCCACTTGAGTACGGTCCTGAACGGGATATGACGATATCACAGGGCCTATGTTTTTATTAGATCTCAGTTATTTCATGTTCGAGCGACCAACGCTTACCTCCAACTGTTTGAACAAGTTCAACGGAATTGAAGCTCCGACGACATATTGGACAACTGTTCGCTCGTTCCACCCATGGTCTTAGGCACTCATCATGAAGGTTGTGTCCGCAAGGGAGAAGATGAGCAATAAGAACGCGTTCGCCTTGCTGAGGAGAAGCAACCTTTGCCTTAGGGGGAACTGCTTCATCTGAGCTAGGGGAGCTGATACGAGCGGCGAGCGGCGGGAGTTCATCCCGCTCAGCTTCAAGATCACCTAAGCAAACGATACAAGTATCGGATGTTTCGGACATCTCTGGAGTTAAAGAGGAGAAATTTTATCCGGAAACAGCGTTGCGTCTGCATGAAGCCCGGATGAATCGTCGACGAGACGTCTTCGAGATGTAAAGAGATGATCAACTATGTGGGGTGGGAAGCGAGTTTTGTATCACTGCGTAAGTATTGCGCTAAACCTATATTGGTAAGCAGCTTAACGAGTTGGCGGCTTTGGCCGCGCCGCTTTGCCCTTCACCGCTCGTGCCTCGGTGACGATAATTCAATGCATAAGACGCATCAGAGATTGTCTAATCCGATGTGAATAATGAGGGAACGTCTAGATTCGAATGGTCATCGAGAAATATCATATTTTCGAAGCCGCTCTAATACTTGTCAGCGATGCAGGTAGGAATTCAAATTGTGCTTTTCGTGCTCATATCTCTAGAGCGGTCTTTGAGATGGAACCGTTCCTATGATATTCCAGAACGGATTAGCGGCCGCAGAATGGTAAAGCAATGCAAATGGCCGTCAGAAGATGATATATACTATAGATCGCAGTAAATTTGGGAAATGAAACGCCGGGGGTACTCGAGAAACTCTACTCGCAAAAAAAGGCGAACTGTATGAATCGACATATATTTCTTTGGCCAATGAGTTCACGAAGGAATAATCAAGTGGAGTCGACATATGCGTGATAACCCGGTTTCATTGGTAGACGTGAATGTGCTATGGAGCTATCGAGGACCGTGTCGACGATCGTCACACAAAAAAAGGATATCCCGTCCCAGCACGATAATTTCACACCTCCCAATTCATAAACAAAATTTTTTGTTTAAACCTCAGCAATCTCCCTCAGACGACGGATGGTGGAGCGGGAAGCAGCGGCGGCGGGGGTTCTACAAGCGGTCAGTCTTGGCCATGTCGGAAGGTTTCGCAATGTGGATCGAATCCGGAGACGGAAAAACGTACGAGACGGTCCAGGCACCACCAGCAACAGTCTTCTTGCAAGACTTGCAGTCCCAGATACCGACAGCCTGGCGCTTGACGGTGACCTTTCCGCAGAAGGTGCAGGTGTACCGGGCGTGCTGGGTGATTTCCATCTTCTTCACCTGCTTACGGAGGGAGGCACCATATCTATATTCGTGGAAAAATGTACGTCAGCTTCGATTCGTCGTTTTCGTCATGTAAATCGTCGTTGAATATCTGATCCGTTCGTGGTTTTCGATATGCGCAGAGGAGTGTTGCGTTTCAGTCATACCTGGTACCGTATTTACCGGTCACGCCGACCTCTGGAAAATCATGTTAATATCATATCCCCAAGGATAATCCTGAATTCATCGAACAACATACTCTTGGTGCGCTTCGTCATCTTGGCTAATTTGATATAGTCGAGGGTTGACGAGGAGACTACTATCGCAAGGTTGAGATGCGATTCAAGTCGCCCTGAGTGGGATCCTCGCTTAACCCATTCTTGGCGGATAGTGTGCCCTAGGGCTGGCGAATATTTCTTGAGGGAACCCAAAAAAGGCTCGGAAGAGTACGTACCTTGCTGGTATCTGAGCCGCGAAACTCGGCAATTTTGTGTTGCTAAAACAGCACAGACCAGCCCTACGCGGGGCGTTTGACGTAACCAGAGCTGCCTGGTCATGACAGAGGTCGGACTGCAGGGGTCAATTTCAACCTCATTTAGACAGAGCGATCCCTTAGATCTCGGAGTAAGGACACAAAGGGGGAAATTGTTCGCCGGAAAAGCTACGAAAGGAGAAGGAAAGCCTTCAACTAGGGATGATCTGGTCTAGTAATATCACCGTATTCTTAGAAATCAATAGTATGGTGTTAGCTGCTCAAGTGTTATTTTATATAAGACCGTGGCACCGCTTTTTTGGTCTGTGGCCATCAAAAGCGATCAAGTTCAATCCTCACGGTGCAATCTTGCTTTGACACTATGGAAATTGCTTCACAAGACCGCGTATATGAACTTGTACTGTTCGGTGCGACAGGATACACTGGCCAAAAATGTGCTGAACATATCACGACTCACCTCCCATCCAATCTCAAATGGGCCATAGCCGGGCGCTCAGCGAGCAAACTCGAGGCGTTGGCATCAAGGCTTTCGACGTTGAACCCTGACCGGGTCCAGCCAGGTAACATCTTTTGCATTTTCTATCTTCGAATTTCCCGAGAAGTGCATCTAATAGTATCTGAGCTTGTCCGCAGACATCCAAGTTACTGAATTGAAACGCGAAGACTTAGATTCTCTGGCGCGAAAAACGAAGCTAGTCATAAATACCGTAGGTCCATATCACATCTATGGCACGCCAGTTGTAGAGGCTTGTGCAATTAATGGCACTCATTATTTGGACGTGTAAGGTCATTGCCTGCCTTCTCGAGGAGACTTGTACTGACTTGACCCAGTACTGGTGAAAGCGTTTGGGTCCTGGAGATAGTTCAAAAATACCATGAAAAAGCTAAAGCCAGTGGAGCAATAGTGCGTTATACAGTATTGTGGACTCTCATCAATACTGACTATGACACCAGATAATACCTGAAATTGGAATTGAGAGCGCTCCGGCGGACTTATTGACCTGGTCCCTTGCAACGGTTATCAGGGAACATGCGTCAGCAAGCTTGAAAGAACTGATATACTCACTCCATAGCATATCGTAAGCACTTCGCTCATCTTACGCACGATAAGTGCTAACCAAACCCAGAGGTTCTCTCAGCGGTGGGACTCTTTCAACCATATTGAACCTGGCCGATCGATACAGCGTGACGGAGTTACACGAGGCAACAAAGCCTTGGGCATTGTCTCCAGTACCTGGCCATCCTTCCAGTCATGCGCCATCTCTAACAGAGAGAATCCTCGGTGTACGATATGTTCCCGACTTAGGAGTACTGACGACATCACCTCAAGGTACAGCTGATCGGGTCATTGTTCACCGCAGCTGGGGCTTGATGGGCGGCGGTAGCTTTTATGGGCCAAAATTTTATTTCAGCGGATATATGCGAACCAGGAATACCATTACTGGCGCAATAATTAGAATTGCGTTCGCTCTAGGCTTCTTCTGCCTGTTGTTCCCTCCTATCCGTTGGCTTCTTAAAAGGCTAGTATATGAGCCTGGACAAGGCGATTCGAGAGAGTGAGTTATCCCAAAATGGAACACTTTTATGGATCCTCTCGGTTGACATGATGCAGCGTTTCTGCAAGAGACCATATCGAATATAGAGCAATGGGTATTGCGGATCAGGCTGATCCCAACCCTCAACGCGCAATTGCTCGAATGCGATATGACGGTGGGAATTATCATGTTAGCGGAATATTCCTCGCACAGGCTGCAATCACAATCCTTCGAGAAGACACACTTGCAAAAAAGTTGGGAGGAGGGATTTTAACCCCGGCTACGCTCGGTCAAGCGTTTATCGACAATTTGAAAAAGGCTGGCGTTACTTTTGAAACGAGAGTTCTCCCTCACTGAACCCCGCTGGATTTTTAGGAGGCTCGGCTGGATCCCTGTACTGATATTCTCTGATCGTCTTTGTACTCTAGCTCTTTTTGCGGCGCTCACAACAGAGCGCCATTACCAAATTGAAGGTGTAAATTAGCAAACTCACATGATGACTTTTGAAGTAGTTCGGTATGATCGTACTGAAATACAAATTTCGGCTTCGTATGTGGGGTGCCCCAAGCGCTCTCTACAGCACATGAGGGGCTATTTCTAATGAGCAGACAGGAAGAGATTAATCCATTCAGAGATCGTAATTAAGCTGAGAAGCTTGCTTCAAAGCTCAATGTTGTTTTATAGCTATGCTTGACATGTATGTCCTAAGGTTGAGATAAGAAACGCTTCTGCGAACAACATGTTTATTTTCCTTAGATGCGCAAATCGGAGTCGGTTAATTTTGCGGACAACAAGTGCGTGAAAATGCAACGCAATCACTTTCACAGAACTTCCATGAAACTCCTTCTCGGATATGACGAAAAGGAAATGCAGAAATACAAGATGGAGAAATTCGCTGGCTCCCAAACGCCTCGCTTCCTGGTCCCCTTTCCCCACTTTTATCAAATCAGCCAAAAAACGAACCGTAGGTCTCATGATGCGTGTAAAAGCGTTTCAGAAGCAATGGAGATGCAAAGGTTTAAAGTTGAACGGAAAACAAGTTGTACAAAGGACTGAAGACGGAGGGCACTAATAAATGACAGTGTCCTCTTCGGCTTCAAGAACCACCTCGCCAGCGTCATCGCCATTCTCTTTCGCCGCATCGTGCTCCGATACAGGTGCATGTGAAGGCTCAGTAGGCGGAGGGTGGTGTATCTGATGAGCGGTGTCTGCAGCACCGTCACCCTGAGGTCTTGCATCTTCTGTTTGATTAGTATTTGGAATCGAAGATTCACCCTGTTCGATAGGTGGTTTGTGGTCTTCATCCTGTTTCTTCTCGTCGTTGCCGTTGATCTTATTAACGTCTGTGTCTGGATTGGATTGCCGGCGGTCTTCGAATTCTTTGAGTTCTCGTTGTATTACCTCCTCAGCTTCCTCAACCTGCTTCTTGATTCGATCTTCGTCTCCTGGTAGTAACTCCCATGGCTTGTAGTACTGATTTCTTATTAGTGCCAGCCTAGTAACGGAAAGGGAGCTCGAGATTCATTACCAATCGCGGTTCTGTGTCGGTATAGAGAAAATGCGCCATGGCGAGAAGATTTGAATGACGTATTCGCATCTGTATGGAATATAAACAAGAGCCTCTTTACCGCGAGACGGATATACATACGGACTGTTCAGCGAACTTGACCTGCTCTCGTTGCCTTACCACGGTGAGTTCTTCTAACCGCTTCTTTCTCAGTTCATCATATTCTTCGTCTTGAACTCGCAGCTTAGCCTGTTGCTTTTTTTCAATATCTGCACGACGCCTCTGGACTTTGCTCGGTGAATTCTGATTAAGGGCGCCGAGAAGCGCTCCAAAAAGTCTCTGGCCACGCTTGCGTTCTTCAGCTTGCCCGCCTTTCCTCCGCTCTTCTCGTCTTGCATCCGTTGCGTGATGAGGCGAGGTCCGATCACCCTGTGTGCTGTTTCTTCTGTCGTCCTCGAAACGTGGTCGTTTTGAATCGCCTTCAGAAATCGAAGATTGTCGACGCTTTGCAGCTCCTGGGGGAGAGTGCGGAGGCTCCTCGGCCTCAGGAAGCACGACGGCAGATGCGATTGGTCTTGAGAAAACGCCGTTAGCAGAAGCTCAAGACGATAAGAGGTATCTACTGACCCGTGGGAATCCGACATTGCGAAGCTCTTCCGAAGACCACACCCTTTCAATCGTACCTACGTTGCTGTAGATGCGGAATTTGGTCCCTTTTCGCCGCAAGAAACTCGCAGGAAACTAAGCTACCCACATGGGATCCAGTTCGCGGTCTCTATCAGCCATGGCTTGCTCCGATTACGCTAGTCCGTTATAGGATGAGCGTGGATCTGACAAAGCGCGACTCTTTCGGATACCCTACCACTCTACCAGAAATCACTATCATCTTCTATTTTGCTCTCTAATACCTTTACATTCGCCACAAACTCGACTTTGAACATAAATTACCTTGCAAAGAGCGTGTTTCAGCTTCAATTTTACATTTTGACGTTGTTACAAGATGTCTCGCCATCACCCGTAAGTTCCCCCTCAAATATATTCCCTGTAAAGCTTGCGCATAGCTAACTGATCAGTGATCTCGTAATGTGCCGCAAGCAATCTGGCATTGCTATCGGACGGCTCTGCGACAAATGTGACGGCAAGTGTCCTGTATGCGATAGCTACGTGCGCCCAACTACTCTCGTACGCATATGCGATGAGTGCTCCTTTGGAAATTATCAGAACAAGTGTGTTGTGTGCGGCGGGGAGGTGAGTTACGCTCGTTCTTCCTAAAATCTTTCGTGATAACTGACATTCTCCTTCTAGGGTATATCTGATGCCTTCTATTGCTTCGAGTGCACAAGATTAGAAAAGGATCGAGACGGGTGCCCGAAAATTATAAACCTAGGAAGTTCGAGGACAGATCTGTTCTACCAGAAAAAGAATTTCAGGAATCATTAGTATTTCTCGGCCGCTGGGTTATCCTCCAGTGGGTAACAGCGGCTGGATATCAAAAGTCGACTTCATCTGCTTGGTTGCTTGGTCTTAATGGGGTTCAGACAATGCAAAAAAATTGGTTCCAAAAAGAAGGCCAAGATGCTGGTATTGGCGGGCGGCAGGGGTGACTCGCAGAACGCACGACATGACTTTCTCTCTGTATCTCTTCTCAGGATTGATCAGCAGCGGCGAAGAGACTGGACAGGGAAGCCCATTAAGCGTGTTGTAATTGGGAGCCCTTGGACAAAGTCAAAGCTCCAGCTCCGATAAGGAAAGGTTCTTCGAACAAGAATGGAATACTCGAAAGGCAGAGATGCTTGGGCACAGCGCTCCAAGACCAGAAGTCGTCTTGTCCAAGTGCAGAAAATCGTTGGACGATTGGAAATCTGCAAGACGACTCACTACTAGAAGTTACCTTTCCGACTCTGGCCTGGAATTGCCTCGCGTCCTGCGTCGTTGAGACTCTCTTTGCAGGGTTTGCCGGGAATAGCATACAACCATCACATATCTCCTCAGTCCGTCCATGTCTGCGCAGCAGATCTTGTATTTATATTTACACTCCAATATATCAAATATAGCTGACCTTGACGCCCATTCCCACTGTACCCTTGATTTTATCCCAGCCCGACCCAGTTAGCCTACGTATTTTCTCCCGGATATCTCGCCGACTAAATGTCAATATCAATCCCACAAGGAAAAGTATTATTCTCAACAAAACCATAGGGTTGCCGGAAATTGAATGCCCCATCTCCATTATCAGCTTTTGCAAAGAACCCATCATCGAGGTGGCTCGTCGATAAATGCTGGGTGGAGACTCTCTTTTTCGTACGGAAGACCTAGATTCTGAGTTCGGGGAAACTTGAGGCCGACTGGCGGAGCCAGGTTTCGCAGATTTACTGTGAGGGAGAGCACCAGCATTGTTTTCTCGAACCGTGGCTGAGCCGTTGGTGGTCTTATGATTTATTGCAAAGTCGCCCCTAGAAGCCTCTCTGCTACTCTTAGCCTTGTCTTCAGCACTCCGTGCTTCCGCAACTCGGCGAGCCTCTGCTTCTTTTTGGTCCTGCTCGAGGCGCTCTTGCTGTTCTCGGAGCAAAGCAGCCTCATGTTCCTTGTCCCGGAGTGACTCATCCTTCAGACTATGTAGTGTATGTAAAAATGCCTCCCGGCGCTCTTCGTCGAGATATTCGCTTATGCTAATGAGCTGCTCTGCATAATCCCACTCATCATTTCGGGGAAGGACGTGCAAGGTGTAGATTTCCAGAATTTTGATACGCGAATTGAGTTCACGGGGAGAATTTGCGCCATTGCCCCTCGTTTTCGGTATCTCAGAGGCAAGCCCTGCATTGTCTAGCGCCGCAAGTTGTGATGTAAAGTCCAAATTAGGAACGGATGCAGATGATAGGTACGTTTCGAGACGCTCTTGATTGAGTGTCTGTGTCGGCGCATGGCTCAGAAGAAGGGTCGCCCTGGAACAAATCAGCATTGGGAAAATCTTGATTGGCCTTGATTGTAATACAGATTTATTACAACGTCTGCGTCTACGTCGCCTTCTCTTCCTCCGTAACCGTTTGTGACTACTTCCTCCCATATGCTGCCATCCCTCGCCTTACCAGATAAAGTCTTCCACTCCTTAACGCCAAAGACGGCTTTCCCATCTTCAGGCCCCAGTTCTATAATCGCATTGACGATACTTATATAGAGGCTCCAGACCTTGACGCGAGCGCCTCTGGAAGCTGTTGCGATGGGAGGAAGCTCGGCAATATTATTGCCGTAATTGTTCTCTGCTGAGCCGTCGGTATGATTCTCGACGGCAGGTCGATCAACTATGGGTTCAATGGTAGCTAGAGCTTCGCTCAGGCGCCTTGTCAGAAAAAGCGTGGAAGCTTGGCGGTATGCTTTTGATATCGATGATGATCCATGTTTGGAAGATGACAGTAAGTGCGACGATGACAGCTTCTCTTGGTAGGTTGACGATATTGAAGAATCGGAAGCCTCTAAGCCTTCTGCCATATTCGCGTCTATATCCTTGGCAGTAAATTTCGGTGTCCGTGAGGGAGATCACATTGATAAAGTAGTTTACGATGGTTCGTAGCTATCGAGATAGGTCGGGGGAGGATGATGTCGGTTCGCCGACACCTGCCGACCTCGGTCCGCAGCCAGATCTCGGAGCTAGATTCCTTCGGAGAAATTCCTAGCTACAGCTTCCCTAACAGCGAGTCTATGTGTCATGGACACCACACACATTGTCAAAGCTCAACACAACCCTGAATAGCTCTGTTTCCATATTGCATGGAAGCTATCAATCAATAATATTGTGAAGCTTTGTGAGTTAAACTTTTCATGTGTCATTACTTCGATCTATTTATCAGCATATGCGAGGCTAAAGAAGCGACATTATGATAAATGACCGGGACAGTTAGTGTGAAAGCAGAAATGAATGAAAGATGAAGCGTTCCTCGACAAGAATAATATTTACGGTTTCTTCACCTCTTGCGGGCTCCAGTCACTAAGATCACGCTTCAAATTTATCATATACCAGCGGGCTTGTTCTATTTCATTGCTTAGGTTCTGTTATTGTTTTCTTAGAGCCGCACACTTGATTATTACTTGCTGCTCTGCCCTGCAAGATGGAAGTTGATCGGTTGTCGTTCTATCCTCTACTTCCCTCCATGCTTGAGCTGATATCAAATGCCCACTTTGTGTCTTTTGATCTAGAGCTATCTGGCATTCAAAGCAAACAGCCATTCAGGGCCGGTGCGACAGA
Organism: Xylona heveae TC161; assembly: GCF_001619985.1. Taxonomy (NCBI): domain Eukaryota; kingdom Fungi; phylum Ascomycota; class Xylonomycetes; order Xylonales; family Xylonaceae; genus Xylona; species Xylona heveae. The sequence continues at coordinate 205,400 of NW_017264199.1, read as the reverse complement.
GGGTAGTGCAGACGGGAAACAGTCAATCCAAGAACGTTATGCAGAGACAAAAGAAGCTGCCGAAAAGTATCAAGTTTTGCAAGTGGGAATAACATGTATCGAGCAAGACATAGAGAACAGTACGGTCAATTGAAAGCTCTATAGATGGAGTTTCGCTTTACTTACAGCATTAGGTGTTTATATTGCTCGGCCTTTCAACTTTCACCTCAATCCGGTTATGGAAGAGAAATTAGAAGTTGAGCGCATCTTCTCTTACCAAAGTGGAGGTACACCATCTCTGAACCTCTGAAACAAAAAAAAATTCTCTAACGCTTTCAGCTGTGGAATTTCTCATGAGCCACGGATTTCGAATGGAGGCCCCGTTCACCCAGGGAGTGCCATACCTATCGCGAAATGAAGAGGGTTTGGCACGGAAATTGGCCCTAGAAAGGCAAGAAAGAGCAGCAAATATCGCTGATATCAAGATCAAGACTGATGATCTCGATTCGAATCAATTTATGGATCGTGTTCGAAATGAAATCGAGGCCTGGAGAACGAGCAAGTCGGTAAGTCAGAAATGAGAAGCGGGCAAGCTTTGTACTAAACGGAGGGCTAGCCAAAACCCGACTTTCTCAATATCGCTCCAATTGGTCATGATGTGCAACTCGACAGCCGCACCGGCTTGACAAATTTTCAGAAACGCCTGGTGCATCAGATTGTTCGTGCGGATTATCCAGAGCTTGTCACGATCAGTAAGCCTCAATTCATTCAAGTCATATCTTTTGATAAGGATCGCGAGGAAAGAATCAAAATCGCCAGAGCAAAGCGAATAGATGCCCAAATTGCTCGACAAACTGGTCTTCGGTGGCTCTTCGAAGCGATGGTTGGGGGGGATCTCGCGGGCATCGATCCAAGAAGCACAGCACGAAACCAATCCGGCGACCCCGTCTTTGTCGATTTAGAAGCGACCAGAGGTCAACTACAGGCATTGAGAAAAAAGCTGCAAGATCGCCCTACTGTCTTGGTTGGACACAATCTATTCACTGACCTTGTCAATTTATACAAATGCTTCTTTGGGAATTTACCGGATCGTGTAGAGGATTTTCAGAAAAAGATCCATGAGCTATTTCCCGTTATAATTGACACTAAGTATGTGGCGACTTATAAAACGGCGGCAATAAATCCAAAGTCATCGTTGGAAGAGATAGATGGAATGCTCTCTAAAGAGGAGCACCCTCTAATCGGTACGCAAATGTTCACCGTAAATTGGACATCATTTTAATCTTTAGTAGAGACCGACTCTGATCACCCTAAATATCTCATTATGAAGCCCTACCATGAGGCTGGATATGACAGCTTTCTGGCGGCTAAGGTCCTTATTCGACTTTCTGCAAAACTTAAGGCAGAACAATTGCCGCGGGACAGAGCTGGGCATGGTTCAGACTACGATGACCACCAATTATCCTCCGAAGGCGAGGGTGGGGTATCTATCCGGCCGAAAGAGAACACGAATATTGGGCAGATTGATTGCATTGAGAATACACCGTTTGATGCAGAGAATAAGCCCGAAGCGTTGTCGAAGGTCGCAAAGGAGCGGAAGGTCGACAAGCTAATAGAAAGGGCAATCCCATCCGCAAGGAAATCCAAGCCCAAGAGAGCGGTCAAAACAATGCAACCCGCAGAAGAAACCGTCAAATCAATGTTCTCGCATGCTACGCGGTTTGACTCTTTGGTCGACTTGCCTGTTGACGATGACCAGGATGTAAGGCACGATGCGGCAGACCTGACTGCAGACTCTCAATCTACATCTCAGAGATGTTCGCACCCAAGGTCACTAATGCCGCCCTTTGAGGACGATTTCTGGGACAACTTTGCGAACAAACTAAGAGTGTTCGGGACTGTAGAGGGTGTATGTGCTGTAGGGGAGTAATGCATTTGATACCCAGAAGGTTTATAGCTCTTTATTTAAGTTGTTGCGAATAGAAATCGCATCTATCCCAAACCACTATTTCACTGCGGAATAATAATTTGTGCTAAAATGATCTTCATTCAATGCGATGGCATGATATACACATGACCTCGTCGTACACAATTGCACTCCCATATGGAAAAGCCCGATTGCAACATAGCAAGTGCCGCGACTTTTGTCGGGAATGTATGCAGTGACTATCTAACTGTACACCTTGGATAATACGAAGGTACCGCTAGCGAAAAAGACTGCATAGATTAACTCTCGACACCAATAAAATGATCAATGAGCTGTGGTGCAAAGAAGAGAGCTATTGATGATAAGGAAGAGGTGCCTTGAAGAAGAAAAAGAAAAAAGAAGTTGTGAGGTTCCGTGCTGGCTTTTTAACTCGGGAGCGCGGCTAAATGCGGCTAGTGCCAATCCCCCTACCGCTTGGCGACGTGCTACCTCAAGGAATTTCGAGACTCTCTACGACTCCAGAGACATTGACGGAATTGCAATAAGTCGGCATCGCCAATAGCGCAAGTCGCCAATGGGTCCGGCTTCACATAATGCGAGGCACTTCGCCTCGCTGATAAGTGAGTACCTGTCCTTCACTCGTTGCGAAAATCAATGGGTGTGCAGCCTGCTCGTTCATTCCATCGCTAATCGTACCTTCAGAGCGATCCGCAAAGGACTCCAGCGTCTGCTGGTCCTGCCGGGAGACAATCTCCAGGAGACAAAACTCGTCTGCGTCTGCATCCGCGGTTGCAGAGCCCTCCAGTATCGTCTCTCAGATTCCGCCTGTCACGCAAGCGGCAGCTCCCCAGCCTGCACATGCCCTCAAGGCCGGTGTCGTCCTTTCGCGGCCTCCGATGATTACTCGCGACCTGACTTCATTCGAGAAAGCCTATTTCTTTTACCAAAAACGGCTGAACGAGCGCCTTGCTCTCCCTTTCACGAGATATTTCTACTACAAGAAGGGCACTCCACAGGATCTGGATTGGAAGCGCAAATTCAAGGAGCGGCAAACGCCCGCACGCGACATTGGCGTGTATAACGCATATTCAAAGGAAGGATGGCACGATGAGTTGCTGATGGGAGCCTCTGAGAGCGAACCGGAGAAGCAGGTAGAGGCCTTGTTGAAAGATGCGGAGGTCTCTAGCGTCGGAGGAGATGAGGTTGCCGATCACAAGGCAGAAGTGGCAGAGAAGCCCGTGCCCCGGATCACTGAGGCGGACAAGGCTGGGGATGAGAAGAGTCTGAACAGGCTCTTCCAAAGGACACTCTACTTGCTGGTCAAGGGCCCTGAAGGCCGATGGATGTTCCCCTCCTCTGGTCTGTCGAAGAAGGAGAGCCTTCACTCGGTACGAATTTCCCCTTACTTTGATGGATATAGAGAAGAAAGGAAAAGCAAAGAAAGTTCTTTGAGAGAGGTGCTAACTGGAGCATGTAGGCCGCAGAGCGTATTCTTGTACAGTCGGCCGGCATTAACATGAACACCTGGGTCGTCGGAAACATCCCCATTGGCCACCACAACTTCAAATTCCCCCAACCTGTGTTCAACAAGGTGAAGGGTGTTGAGGAGGTTGGCGAGAAGACTTTCTTCATGAAGGCCCGTATTATGGCCGGGCAAGCCAATCTCGCAGAGAATCAGCTTGGCCTGTCTGACTTCAAGTGGCTTTCTAAGGAGGAAATCGAGAAGGCCGTGCCTCAAAGATACTGGAGCTCTGTCCGGGACATGCTTTCGGACCGTTGATTTCACATTCCCAAAAACTACATTTACGTCATCCATCCCCACCGTTTGGTGCAAAATCATTCCGCCATGAGAATTCAAGTTCATTGTAATATATATCTCGGTGTACATTTAGGATATAAAGGTTGCTATTTTCCATAGAATCAACGCCCCATGCCATGCGCTTTCCTTTGTGATTACGATCTCCCCGTGTACTCCCCTTTAAACGCCTTCGCAAGATTCCAAATATGCCAATACCCTTAATTCGTCCTCTTCATTTCGATGAGTATTTTTGACCTTGCACCACTGGAGCACCTCCCGATGATTTTTTCTTTTCCGTTTTCCCGCAACTTGCGCATGCTATGAGATTCTCTAGGTTAGGCCCAAGGACTGAGATTGACGAGAGGGTGCAGATATTGATGATACGCACCTGCAGCTTTATATGCGCATGGCTGGCAGTACATATGCCCTTGCGGTGTCTTTTTCTTGCATGTTTTACACGAACTCCCGTACGCCAGCATCGGATTCTTTGCGGTCTTGCTCAAAAGCTTGCTCTGTTCAGTTCGTCATCGTATTAGCTTTGCTTTATTCAGACACAACGTTTTCTCGCGGCAGGGATGAAAGAAAATGGCTCCAAAAAATTATTCAGGAAGGTGAACATACCTTTCCGATACCGTTGCTCCCCAAGGTGGCGGACGAGCTCTTATCGCGAGAAGACGCAGATGAGGTGGCGGGCGAACCGTAATACATTTCACTCTTCCTCTTGACGCCGGGAGTGGCAAGTTCGGTTTTCTGGAGCTTCTGACATTTTGAACAGACCATATTCAAGAAGATCGTCTATATGAAATAATTAAAAAGAAGGAACCAAGGAAGGTTGCTTTGTTGTAGAGATATCTGGGGGGTTATTGTGATATCGATGCCCTGTGCTATGGATTTAAGGTTGAGTACGCCGGAGGCTCGGGACTGTATGAGGTAACCGACCTCTGCCGATTGGCGCCGCAAAAGTGACAGAGATTTAGTTATGCTTTGCCTTGTTGTTTACATGAATATCACAATACTACGTAGTGCTATGAACATAAATTGTCTCAATCGTAGAATACCACTGGCCTTTCATCCGATCATTATCCTAATACCCTTAGCTGAAGTTCCTGACAGACAAAAGATCGCACACAAATTACTGTTGCCCCCATTCTATGGAGAGAACTTGCTTCCTTTATCTTATCTAGATCATCTAATCGTAAAGAGTTCCTTCCCGCTGTCCAAAAGATTCGGGAAGAGTTCGGGCAAACTCTGACTTGAAGGCCGTTCTTCGAATGCCTTTCCATGCCAAAGGGCAGCTCGTTGGACAATGGCTGCGGGGCAACTGACGGCACGACTGAGATATCTTCAAGAGACAGCGCACGCGCTTGCGTTGACTTCCCCCGTCGTTTCGGCCCGTCTGCTCTCACAGTATCAAGATGTCGCCTTTCATAACGATCTCCGCCTGCCCGACTCACTCAAGAGGGATTACTGTCATGGATGTGGCAATATCATGATCCCTGGACTCTCCTGTCAGTTGCAGGTTGAAAATGCACAAGCTGCGAAAGAACGATCGAACAGAAAAAGGCAACTAGCAAAAACAAAGGCCGCTCTCAACGCAGCAACGGAAGTCAAATTAGATGGCGAAGTTAAAGGTGTTTCGAAGGCACCCGCTACGAGCTCAGCTTCTCCACGACTTGATCTGCCCACCCCGGCTCCAGTACCTTCTCCTACCGCCAAGGTAATGATATATGATTGCCATAGATGTGGCCGCAAGACCCGTCTTCCTCTGCCCGCACCTAAACGGGCTCAGCGTCCTCGGAACGCCCCTGCGAAGAAGATCAATAGCTTTGCAAATTTGTCACCCATGCCGGATGTTGCATCCAGTGACTCGTCTTACGGCGTATCATCAACAGCTGAAGCTTCAACTTCGAACCCTACATCGACAGCTAATGCGAGCAGTAAGAAAAGAGCCAAGGCTCGAAAGCAGGGTGGCTTGCAGGCACTGCTGGCAAAGAAAAAGCAGGAAGAATCTGCCTCGAAATTTGGGGGGTTGGACCTCATGGATCTGATGAAGAGTGCTTAATTTTGGAAACACACGGCCCCGAAAGCTTTATTATAAACAAGACTCACATACGAGTACGACATTGCCAGTCCATCTATCGATAGACCGCCTTTACGATGTGGAGACATTTCTGGCACATCGGAACGCGCTCTTGACGCTTTAGTTCATGCCATGTACGAGGGAAACAGTGCAGCCAGCATTGAAATTTGGCCATGCCCTAGCTTGAGGTTGCGGAGCACTGGATCCTAGTCTAGGTCTCAACCACCCCTGTACAAGCAATGAGCTTCACCAAAGTGTTCGTCAAAGAAGTCCATGCATTGTCCAGCCACGGTCAGAGGCTGTAAATCATCAATTGTCTAGAGGACGGCCTGTCCTTGGTTGCATATATCCATATTCGACATTCTAGCAAGGCTCCGCCCCCAGAGCTGTTTGCGCACCAGCTTTTCCTTATCATGTGGTATACGGAGTAGTCTCATTGCTATTGGCAACTCGCTACTTTCAGGCAATAATGTACGAGTTGTGCAAGTGTGATTCCTTTCCCTTTCAGGAGGTTCGACGCTTGCTCCCATATTCCGCACTGAAAAGAAAAGACCCGGGGCGACCGCATGATTTGCTATAAGACGAGATGGCAACCTTCGGGTACCAGTAATTGAATGAGATCACATACTGGTCTGAGCCTGCATTACTGTTTGTACGAACATTTGGCCAAAATATATGATAGTAAAATAACATAAACATCTTCAATAAATTTCGCTACATCAATCCTCTGGACTCCGATCATCAGAAAATGCAAAGTGGCCTGCATATCTTTCTCGAGTAAAGCGCAAAAAATGGTATGTAAAGCATGTATGAAATGCTGATTGTAGATATCATGATCGTAATCCGTTTACCTTCCATAGCGGAAAGAATACGGACTGCGGCGGAAGAGCCAAGTGGTGGGTATCCCACTCCCTGTCACGTCGCACACCAAATCACACCGTCAGCCCCTCAGACCGCCATGTCCACTCCATCTGCCTTTGCACTGTTGACTTTCTTGCCAGTATTCTTGATCGTCTGTAGGACTTTTTCGAACGGGACTGATTCCTCAGTAACCACATCTGCGGTCTGGGCCTCGCGCTGAATGTCGAATGACTTTACACCTGTCTCTTGGTCAACAGGATGGCTCAAATAGCGCTGGCAATCAAACATGTGCATCTACGGTCGCACAGACGGACACCTCAAAATAAGCATTGTACTAACCTTCAAGGCGTCCCAAAACACGCTTGATAGCGTTGGAGCAGCCGTCACAGGACATGGTGACGTTGAAAAAGTACTTGTGCTCAGCCATGGTTTCTCGTATGAAGTTTCCGATAGACGCCGAAATCTAGTAATGGGAAAAACTTGGGGCAAGTGTATGGAAGTTTTGAATAGATTGGCCAAAAAGGATATTAATAAAGCTTGATTTCTAAGCTTTGTTAAGAATGAGCAAGAGCACCGAAGGGGCGAGTACTAAGGACACACGAGGGACCCTGGCGGGGAATGGAGGGGAGAGCATCGATGGGCGGGGGTGAGCTATTCGGGGAGCGACGGCAGCCGCAAAAGGGAAAGAAGGTTTGGTGCGAGCGAGTGTCAGTTACCGGACACCTGTTTTGTACCAAAATGCTTAACTACAAGGTGCGACAACCAGAGCGATTCTCTGTTATACAGTGGAGCACCTGCCTGGGGCATAACTGTAAGCTCTCCGATCTCGTTAACTACAAAAAGGCCAAGTTTGATGATTTACTTGCACAGGGACACTCTATGGTCTGCCATGGCGTGCTCGGTGCATCGGGATATCGGAGATATCTCCGCCGGTGCTATCGCGGGTCCCGCAATTGTAAATAGAATCTCCGTCTCTCGTCATCTTGTTCGCTGATAGAGCCCTGGGACTTCTTCAGCCAAACATTCTGCAATTAATCCGATAGACAGCAGAATGCGTCTAGACAAGCCTCGCGATCCGATCGCTGGCCCTGATGCAGGCCCTGAGGCTCCTTTTCCCATCAAAGTCAATGGCAAAGTGGTCAAAGGATTTGGGCGGGGCAGTAAAGATGTGAGTCAGTCCAGAAGATATGCCAACGTTTTGCACTTACCTGAAGAGTCACCTTGAGACTGACATCAAAGCAGTTAGGAATTCCCACGGCCAACATCCCCATCGACGGTCTCAGTGTCGGCGGTAACAGCGATGTTGAGAGCGGCATCTACTACGGATGGGCAGGCCTTGAGGATCCTCCGGTAGCCCATGATGCGCCGGGTCTTTCCCGTGGTATTTTTCCGATGGTGATGAGCATTGGGTGGAACCCGTTCTACAAGAACGCTGTTCGATCAGTGGTACGTTCGTTTGTTTCGCTCTCCTCTGAGGATGAATCTTTACTGATACGACTTCTGAACATTTAGGAGGTCCACATAATGGCGCCGTTCACGGGAGACTTTTATGACCATCATCTCAATCTCATCATCCTTGGCTATATTCGTCCCGAATATGACTACATTAGCAAGGAAAGCCTCATTGAAGATATCCAAACAGACATTGAGGTTGCTCGACGGAGTCTTGCTCGAGAGGCATATGCCAAGTGGACAAATGATCCATATCTTCATGATTTCAAGAATGCGACTGATGCGGCCCAGTGAGCTAAACCATGTTACTCGCTGATAACCTTTACATTGACCGTGGATATCTCAGGGCCAGTCCCCCGAACGCAGACTTCAAAGTGCGTCTGTGAATCAGGAAGTTTTTTTTTTATATATCTATTTCTCCAACGCTTGGTCTTGGAAATTTTGACCGAGGGCCATGTATCTGCCGGTCTTCCGGCATCACGACGCAACGACAGCATCTGATTATATAGATCAAGCATATTTTTACCCCGCTTGTAGCGAAATTTGGACTTTAAGAGGACACCAATGGTGGATATCCACGGCATACACAGCATAGAGGCATGGCAAATTTATTTTGGATACCGATCGGGCATTAGACAATAGAATGGATAGTATTCAAATTTCAATCCACCTGTAATCGTAGTTGCGATTATCTCTCGTTCTGCTGAGGAAGTTGAAATTCATGGTTTACATCATGCAACATCGCAAGCGAGTTCAGAAAGCAAAATTTCTGTTGATTGAACACGGGTGTGAATGCGACCTGCATTAAGTTCCCCAAGTGTGATTCACGACGTATAATTATATTAACGGAAATCCTGAACTGAAGAGATTGGTGCTTTTAATTGATTAGAATATATCGAAATACGTGCCCGCGTCTGTGTCGCACGAAACCCCCACTCTGGATTCCCTAGCGGAGTACCGCAATCCCGTCATTGATCAATATACTCATGGCTCTACTGGATCGAATTCCCGGCGATGATAATATCTATATTGGAGGGTATGTATTCTGTCTACTATTTTCCTTTGTTTCATTGCAAATCTTCAATCGTCGGGCTCTTGCACTGCGTTATCTTGCTACACGTGATTCTGTTGATGCTCGTTGCTGCGCATACTGTCCGTGTTTCGACCCTTTAAGTCTTTTGACATCTTTGCAGTTTATTTTCTTTGCAATACTTCCTTTTATTGTTTATATCTACTTTTTATTTCTTTTTCTCCTTTATTATGGCAGTAGTGCATCCGAAAGACCGGGCTGCGGGAATACCTTCCACGGCTATTTCAAGCAGTCGACCTTGTCTTTGGATGAATGACTAAAAGAAACATGACTTCATTCTTTTCATTTCCCATACCTCCAAATCGACTTCTACGCAGCACTGACATGTTTTGGCAGCATCTTCTCCCTGCGCAGGAGAGAGGCGCTCAAGGAAGCAAACATAACACACGTGGTGTCTGTGCTTCGCATGCCCTTGGAAGAAGCCTTGTTTCAACCCTACAAACACCACGTCGTCGAGGTGGACGATATCGAGGATGAGAACCTTCTAGAGCATTTCGAAGCTACGAATAAATTCATTCAAGATGGACTAGATGCCGGCGGAGGTGTTTTGGTTCACTGGTAAGCGCCCAATTAACTTATCTCTTTTTTCGATGCAATGGGCATCCATATACGAGCACACGATCTTCTTCGTCACTTGGTCTCACCTCTCTTCTATCATCTTGGATTTCTAATATTGTCATACTCCCCTGAAATGCTCTGATGGAGATGCTCTGGGTGATCGCACATACTAACGTCGAGGTACGGAGTAGTGCCATGGGAAAATCACGCTCCGCAACATGCGCCGCCGCCTTCCTGATGGCGAAATATCACATCAGCCCATACGAAGCCCTTGGCCAGATCCGCCGGGGCCGGCCCATGTGCGAGCCCAACCAGGGCTTCATGGCCCAGCTCGAGATTTACGACAAGATGAACACTCCTGAAAACGTGGCAGAGAATCCGATTTACCAGCGCTGGCTGTACAAGAAAGAAGTCGAGCTGAGCCTTGCGTCGGGGAGAGCTCCCGAGGACATTCGTTTCGAAGACGAGCAGACCCCGAAAGAGGGCGAGGATCCAGCACAGTTTGACCTTCGCTGTCGGAAGTGCAGGTGAGTTAGCCAACTTACGCCTTTCATTAAAAAAAAATGGCATTATGGCCCAGTCTGACGTTACATGACATAGGCGAGCCCTGGCCACTTCACATTTCGTGGTAGCACATGAGCCCAAGTCCGGCGCAGCGACGTCATGCGCGCATTATTTCCTTGATCCGCTGTCGTGGATGCGTTCGGAGCTCGAGCAGGGTAAACTCGATGGCCGATTGGAGTGTCCTAAATGCAAGACAAACGTGGGCAAGTACGCCTGGCAAGGCATGCAGTGCAGTTGCGGCGAGTGGATTGTTCCAGGAATCAGCCTGGCCCGCGGCCGCGTCGATGAGGCCAAGATACGAAATATCCCAGCGGGTGCCGTGGGCGGCATCAGGCTCCCGCCGGGCGCGTCAAAAGATGGTCATTCATAGTTTTCGGCACAGGTATACACGCAGGGGTTGTACAGAAGATGGCGTTAGGGATTGTGTTCCAGGATACCTTTTCTGGTGTAATTTTTGAAAGAGGAAAAAAGGTATCTAGGGGGGGAGGGGGGTTCTTTTGCATAGTAAACACGGTCAGAAAAGGTGGTTGTAAATGACTAGACAGCTTGGATATACCAGGAATACGGAGTGTCATATTCTTTTGAGTGTTCTATGTATTCGTGAACTATTGCGACAGCTGAGCGGGCAGGCCTGTATTGGATATTATATCCTTTTCGCTATAAGTCGCGGAGAGAGTGAGGGCCAAAATGGAGCATTTGATCGACTGCTCATCCCTTTTGGCCAAGTCTTTTGTATCTGTACTTCTCGAAAGCGGTTTGGACAAGATTGAGAATGATACCGATCCTCCTAGACAGGATGCGGGAATGAAGGTTTATATCCTTCCCGTGCTCTTCGCTGGTGTCCTGTGCCTTTCCTCTTCACCCTCCCTATCTCAGCCCGGGATATTCTCGAGCTTTGCATATCACCCATCTCACAATGGTACTGATACCCGAGTGTACTCTGTCGAGCAGAATCTGCTGATTGACACGAATTCTCAGTCAGGAGGTATATCAGGAAGCTGAGGCAGTACTTTCCGGTACTGAGCAGTATAGCAATAAGCATGCCCATGCACACACTTATCATGGTCCAAAAAAGGCGCCAATCTCTTCATATTATACCAAACACTCATGACCCAGTGCCCTCAGGTAGCTCCAATATCCGCTCTTCCGTGAGAGGATACATTTCCTCCGCGCCCAAGAGTTTCCCAAACTCATGCGCAAACACTGCGCCGACTTCTTCGACCGTCTTGCCCTGAACACCCTCACGTTCCAAGCTCGTCGTCTGTTTGCCTTCCAATCCGCACGCCACTATGCGATTAAACCACCACAGGTCGGTATTCACATTGAGTCCAATCCCATGACTCGTGACATTGCGCCGCAGATGCACGCCCACCGCCGCAATCTTCTTGTCTTCTGTCGTCCACACGCCCGGATTATCTGTCGTGAAGCCCTTGATCCCATACCTCGCCAGCGTCGCGATCACGCTGTTCTCCAATAACCTCACATAGCACCGCGGCCGAATATTATGTTCGCGTAGATCAATGATGGGATAGGCCACAAGTTGCCCGGGACCGTGGAACGTCGTTTGGCCCCCGCGCTGGGCTTCGACAAACTGCGCCTGTCCGTTGGCACGCAGAAATGCTTGCTGCTCGGGGCTGATGGTACCAATTTCCCGCCGTCCGCAGGTGTATACGGGCTGCATCTCAAAGGTGAGTATGGATGGCCCAGGTGGGATGGTTATGTTTGTGGTGCCATGCGGGATTGTAAGTTTTGGTGCTGCTGTGGACGATGTGGATGATTTGGAGGCCAGAAATGCATGGACAAGTCGGGATTGTAAAGCTGCGGCGTGCTGGTAGCTGGTCACGCTGGGGACGTGGAGGTGGCCGAGACGCAGGCGCATTGTGTCAGATAGGTGCCGATTGAGTATGATCACACTTGATGGACTTTCATGTCCTATAAGAAATGGAGAAATGGCGGTGGAAGTACGTTTAAGGGGTTGAAATTGTTCGGAGGGTCCTTTTGGTTTTGCCAATGACGCGGTGATTTAATGTTTAGACAAGCCGGACCGGGACAAGAAAGACAGCTCCTCGGTTGTTTTGGCGCGCTTGTTTTTCTGCCAGAGCGGCAGGGCGGTGGGCCAGTTGCAGCTCCGATAACTTCGCGGAATTCAAGACAGCAACATATTATTTCCTGACCACTGGGCGCAACTTTTTCATTGTCGCTCCACCAGGAATTTGCCCCACCAGAAAATAGAAGATTTGGTTCATATTCCTGATATGCCCATGATGACACCTAAAAGAAAAGAACCCACACCGTCAGACAAACTCCAGCGGCTCCCCTCAAGTACGTTCCTTTCATGCTTTACAATTCACCCACACAACTTCCCACCTTCCCCTCCCCCTAGTTCGCAATGACCGCTCCATTTTCTCTTCAGCTGGGCTAACATCCATCTCACCAGACTACCGCGTTAAAAAGCGACCCCTGATGCACGCTCCCATTGCCTCACCCTATACCGGCCGCCGTGAAGCAAAGATCGTCTACATATCGACCCACACACCATTCATATCAGCCGTGAAGCGCGTGCGCAAATTCCTTGAGCAAGTGGACAAGCGTACCATGGGCAAAGTCGACCTGCTCGGCCCAGGCAAGGATGCCGCCAAGATTGCGCAAACCGGGCGAACAGAACAGGGCGAGCCAGAAGAGATTTTGATCAAAGCTACAGGCAAGGCAATTGAGAAAGCGCTCAACCTGGGATTGTTTTTCCAGGGGCAAGAGGATTGCAGAGTCAGAATACGCACGGGCACGGTGGGCACTGTCGATGATATTGTGGAAGTAGAGGGCCAGCAGCCGGCACCGGTGGCGCCGCGGACAGACGAGATGGAAAAGGGAAAGGGAAAGGGAAATGGAGACAGCAAGGCCGATGTCGAAATGAAGGAAGCAGAGGTCGACGCGAAAGAGGAGGAAAAACAAGAGGAAGAAAATGAACAAGTGCCCGAAGCGCAGATTCGGATGACAAGCATGGTTGAGATTGCAGTTAGTTTACGCTGAGCTTGTTGGATGACTCGGTCGGAAAGATTATGAACAAAACAAAGTCACGACACACGATGGAGAGCAGCACAGATTTGTTGCTGACTTTTCCTGGGACATATTGCCTTTTGCTCACTATCGCGGAAGAAACGATGCGCCTTTGCGCTGTCAATACTGGGCGACGCGTCTCCCGCTCTTTGTGGCGCGCCGGGGTGATTTCCCCGGGCCCAGAAACCGCTTGCTCGCGAGATGATGGGGAGTCTCGTGGATACAACTGGGGATTGATCCTGGGGTGGAGCTTTGTGCTGCCTTCGGCAACTACACTTGCTTTCGGGCCCTCGAACCAAAGATAGCCGGTACTATGCGGGCTTCATATTGGTTTCTTTTATGGCTTCATTGCCGTTTGCATGGACCCAGTGTCCAGATGCAAAAGCCAGCCCACGGTTCGGTGTTTGCACACACTGGTATCGATAGGAGTCTGCGCAAGGAGAATACGACTCGAAGGTCTATCTCTGATCTCGCAGCACGAAAATACCATTCTTTTTGCTATGGCGCCTAGATCAATCAGGGCATTGAATTGATGCTACGAGGAAGCCGTGGAAGTTTGGTCGGGCGGCATATATACATGAGAGCCAGATAGACGCATCATCGAGGCAAATTATGGATGAAGCATCCGAAAAATCAGAAGGTTGTATATATAACTTTTCTCGTACGCAAGGTATCTATAGGGTTGAAATGAAATGCTTTTGGCTCTGGCAAGGCAACGGGGAAAATGTACATGACAAAAATCTAGAAATATCCAAATTCAGACAGGCCAAATGGGTAGATGTGACGCTCTAATATCGTTTAACAAAAAGTGCATGCAATCCTTTGATAAACCTTATTTGGCAAAGACGGCTTGCATTGCATCCGCCAAAATGGTCATGCCCTCGGCAATTTCCTCTTCGGAGATGACAAGAGGGGGCACGAAACGAAGAGTGTTACTGCCGCAAGTGATGATCAGCAAACCACGCTCACGCGCAGCCGTGATGAGCGGGGTCGGGTCTTGCGAGAGCTGCAAACCGAGCAGGAGACCGCGGCCACGGACTTCCTGGATGATGTCGGGGAACCGCTCCTTGAGCGCGGCAAAGTGTTTGCGGAAGATCTGTTCCTTGGCAAGCACAGACTGCTGCAGCGAGGGATCGGACAGGCGGGAAATGATGTAGTGCGCGAGACGGCAAGCAAGAGGGTTACCGCCAAATGTCGTACCGTGGTCTCCAGTGACAATCTTCGAGGCGACCGCTTCGTTGACGATAGTAGCACCAATGGGGAAACCGTTGCCAAGAGCCTTGGCAGTGGTGAGAATGTCAGGATGAGCAGACTCGGGAAGAGCTCCGTGAGCCCAGAGGGTACCGGTTCGGGACAGACCGCACTGGATCTCGTCGTAGATGAGCACAGCGCCGACCTCGTTGCAGCGGTTGCGAAGAGCAACAAGGAAGGACTCGGTCGCCTCGTTGACTCCACCCTCGCCCTGAATAGGCTCGATAATGACACCACAAGTATTCTCGTTGACGAGCTCGTTCAGAGCAGCCTCGTCATTCAGATTGCCATAACGGAAGCCGGGGACCATGGGGGAGAATGGCTTTTGATATTTCGGGTTCGGCGTGGCGGAGAGAGAGCCCATGGTACGGCCGTGGAAGCAGTTATGGAAGGAGACAATGTCGCTCTTGGATCCTGAAGGTTCGAGGATCTTGCCGACCTTGCGGGCGAATTTAATCGCCGCTTCGTTGGCTTCGGAGCCAGAGTTGCAGACGAAGACTTTTGAGGCTGTGTGCATGCATCCTGCTGCGACGGTCTTTTCGACAAGAAGCTTCGAGAGGGCACCGGTCCATTGGTTGTGGTAGAGGTTGGAGGTATGAATGAGGGTTTTGGCCTTTATTCATGAGCAGAAGAATATCAGCAATGCTCCTTTCTCTCTCGTTCAGTGAGGGAGCGTACCTGGTCCGCAAGCACTTCCACCATCTCGGGGTCGGCATGGCCGAGCGCGTTCACTGCAATACCGGAGGTGAAGTCGAGATATTTGCGGTTCTCAATGTCCCACATGTAGCATCCCTCGCCCTTGGAGAACATTGGCATGGGACGAACATATGTCGGCACCATGTAAGGCAATTGATCTCCAACGAGAGCAGCTGTTTGTGAGTCACTAGCAGGGTCTGCGGCCGGGAGAGAAGCCTCCTTCTTGCAATTGAGTTAGACAATCCAGTTTGGCTTTCAAGAAATATATCTCATTCTAGATACTCACGTTGATTGCATCTTTCAGCTGGTTAGGGAGGCTCGAGGTCGCAGTGGAGGCGTATCTTCTATAGATGAGCGGTTCGACAGCGGTGGTGCGGGCCTTGAGGGCCGCACTGGCGCGGCGAAGCGCCAGATTTGAAGCCATTGGAGAATAAGTCTAGTAAACAAAAAGAGCAATCGTGGTTTCCTAAAGCAAAAGGATACAATGTTTGAGCGACTGAAGAATGAAAGAGTAGAGGCGGGAGAAGGTGTCGGCCTGGGGTTGAGGTCCGAAAGTCGGACGAAATAATTCCAATGACTCGTATCTTTTTATCGCCTCTTATCTTTCCACCTGTACGGCGGACTACAGAGACTTGAAGAACAATAGTCACCATGGTAGTATGGGATGCATCAGAATAGTCCAAATTGTAGCCTCTTGAATTTCATGTCATCAATCAATACTCTAAGGGGAGTCTTGCCTATGTCCAAATATCTTGTCACTTATTTTTGCTCTTCTTTATCAGTGGCTTTGTCATCCTAGTGATTATTTAGGAAACTTTTCTTTGGAAAAGGAAAATATAACAGAGATACAATAAAATTGAGGTTAAAACCAAAATAATAATAATAATAATAATAATAATAATAATAATAATAAAAGAAAATCAAAGTTACAATGAAACATATACTAGATCAAGTTCAAGTAAGTATTTCAAAATATTCCTTTGTTAGATTGACTTCTGGTGTAGATGAGAAAGAATGTAATGTAATTAAATATGGGCTTCTAGCCTTGGACAGAAACAGTGAGCCCCTAGGCTCAATTCTCGCTAAGATATAGTTGAAATCTTCCCTAGGTATAGCTAAGAAAGGTCCGTTCTAGAGAGGGAGAGCAACGCGAGCGCTCGCAAGTATTTGACGGATCAGTCCACCAATCGACCAAGGCTCCGTTCCTAGGGTTGTCTTGAAATTCTTCCCAGTTTGGTTTATCAATTTTGATGTTATAAATTATATAGACTATGGTTGAACTCTGTCTCATGAAGACGGTACAATATCTTTGTATCCCTTCATAAAGGATGTAGCTGATATCTAGCCAATCAAATCAGAGTATTTTCTGCAGTGCTGGTCTAGGGGGAAATGAATGTAATCCAAGCAATTGGCATCGAAGCCGTCCTAGCCCAAAAGTAAATATTTCAAAATGTCATTGCTGTTGGAAATTAATTGAGGCGGAATAAAAATTAATCACTCCTTGATATGGTGGCTCCCTGGAACAAAATCTGGGAGGATCCGAGGGATCGCTTGTTTGAGCAACGTGCCAGGCTCCGAGCTCTTGGGAGGCTTAGACTTCTGACGCAGCACAAACGCGCGTTTTGACAATCGACTTATACGCAACCCTGAACGACGTGCACCTTACGATTGACATTTGATGGCTATTGCATGAATGACATTGGGTCTCTTTCTCTACCGGTCGTGACCGCGCGCTTCACGCAGACGTGCGCGCCGTAATGGCGGGTAGGACATTCGGGGGTTCATCCACCTCCGCTGGAAACAATGAAGGCAATCTTCTCGACCTTGACGATTCACGACCTGTTTACAGTTCTGGCGAACGTCCGCCAGTAAATGACGATCTTTTATTGCAGCGATTTGATATCGATGATACCGAAGAAGCCCAATCTCGACCTTCCATCTCCTATGATGACTTTGTCGGAGGAGGGCCCGGCAGAGCTGCCGGCGCAGCTCCAACAGGGCCTGCAACCGTTACGGGAGCTCAGCCTTCTGGGCCTTATGTTTCTGGAGATCGCGATCGCTCTTTCTCACAAACCTCTGGTTTGAACAATTACCAACGATATTCGGACTTGGACGACTTTCCCGACGATCGATCGATGCAAGGCTATTACAATGCGGGTGGGGACATTGATGAACATGCTCTGCCAAATGTCATGGGCGGCAAGCCTAGGGATCGAAATAGCATTCTCAGCTTAGGTGGGGGTTTGGTGGGCAGGGCCAAGAACATGCTGGGCATGGGCGCGAATTATTCGGAGATGGACCTCCCCTTGACCGAAGCAGGCGCGCGGGCATCGCGACTGGAACCAGAGGGGACGGACGAGGGGGTCAAGCCGACCGAGCACAAGAGGCGAACGGCTGGGAGCTTCAAATTTGGCTTTGGTCGTGGAAAGGTCGATCCATCGACTTTGGGACCGAGGATCATTCATTTAAACAATCCTCCTGCGAATTCTGCCAACCGATACGTCGACAATCACGTCTCAACTGCAAAGTACAACATCATCACCTTTCTTCCCAAGTTTTTATTTGAGCAATTTTCCAAATATGCCAACTTGTTCTTCCTTTTCACCGCCGTCTTGCAACAGGTTCCCAACATTTCTCCCACGAATCGATGGACAACAGTGGGGCCGCTAGTCATTGTGCTTTTGGTCTCTGCTGGTAAAGAGTTGATAGAGGACTTTAAACGGAAGAGCTCAGACAAGTCGCTCAATTATTCGAACGCGCGAGTGCTTCGAGGCTCGAAATTCGAAAACACGAGATGGGTCAATGTGTCCGTGGGCGACATTGTCCGAGTCGAGTCTGAGGAACCGTTCCCAACAGACCTTGTGCTGTTGGCCAGCTCGGAGCCGGAAGGTCTCTGCTACATTGAGACCGCAAACTTGGACGGCGAGACCAACCTCAAAATCAAACAAGCCATTCCGGAGACTGCGAATTTGGTTAGCCCGACAGAGCTCAGCAGGCTGGGCGGAAGAGTGCGTTCCGAGCAACCAAACAGTAGCCTGTATACTTATGAGGCCACCATGACCATGCAAGCTGGCGGCGGTGAGAAGGAGCTTCCGCTGAACCCCGACCAGCTGCTGCTTCGAGGCGCTACACTGCGAAACACTCCCTGGGTGCATGGCATTGTTGTGTTTACCGGTCATGAGACGAAACTCATGCGCAATGCCACTGCGACTCCAATCAAGACAACAGCTGTCGAGCGAATGGTCAATATGCAAATTTTGATGCTTGTCGGTATCCTGATTGCCCTGAGTCTGGTCAGCTCCATTGGCGATTTGATTGTTCGAATAACCGCACACTCTAAGCTTTCCTACCTTTACTACGGCCACACCAATGCCGTGGGGCAATTCTTCTCAGACATATTTACTTACTGGGTCCTTTATTCGAACCTTGTCCCTATTTCCCTTTTCGTAACGATAGAGATTGTCAAGTATTACCAAGCATTTCTCATCAACTGCGATTTAGACATCTATTACGACAAGACGGATGCGCCTGCTACATGCCGCACCTCATCACTTGTGGAAGAGCTGGGTCAGATTGAGTACATCTTTTCCGACAAAACCGGGACATTGACCTGCAACCAGATGGAATTCCGACAATGTTCTATTGGAGGGATCCAGTACGCCGATGAAGTTCCTGAAGATCGAAGAGCAACCCCAGACAATATCGAAGGCGCCGTTTACGACCTCAAACAATTACGCCAAAATCTTTCCAGCCATGAGACAGGTACAGCCATTCACCATTTCTTGGCGCTCCTTGCAACTTGCCACACAGTCATCCCGGAGAGAAACGAATCGAGCCCGGATAGTATCAAATATCAGGCAGCTTCACCAGACGAAGGCGCGCTTGTTGAAGGTGCAGTTACCCTAGGCTACCAATTCGTTGCGCGGAAACCTCGTTCGGTTATGATAAGGATCAATGGCGAAGAGTTCGAGTACGAGCTTCTGGCTCTCTGCGAGTTCAATTCCACGAGGAAGCGAATGTCGACCATTTACCGTTGCCCCGACGGCAAGATCAGATGCTATACAAAGGGTGCCGATACTGTCATCTTGGAACGTCTAGGCAATGATAATCCTATCGTTGAAGCCACCTTGCAGCATCTGGAAGAATATGCATCGGAAGGTCTACGTACTCTTTGTCTTTCTATGCGAGAGATTCCAGAGCAAGAGTTTCAAGAATGGTGGAAAATATTTGAGAAGGCTTCGACGACTGTGAGCGGTAACCGTGCCGACGAACTCGACAAAGCAGCCGAGCTCATTGAGCGCGATTTCGTCCTCCTGGGTGCGACTGCCATTGAAGACAAGTTGCAGGATGGTGTACCGGACACTATCCACACCTTGCAGACGGCGGGTATCAAAGTCTGGGTGTTGACGGGAGATCGACAAGAAACCGCCATCAACATTGGCATGAGTTGCAAGCTGATTAGCGAGGACATGACGCTCTTGATAGTTAATGAAGAGAATGCAGAGGCAACCAGGGACAATCTCCAGAAGAAACTGACTGCGATCCGAAACCATGCCAGTGGTGGCCCCGAGCTCGAAGCTCTGGCCCTAATCATAGACGGTAAATCCCTGACTTTTGCTCTGGAGAAGAGCATGGAGAAGATGTTCCTCGACCTGGCCGTCATGTGTAAGGCCGTAATCTGCTGGTAAGCCTATTTAATCCGTCATTGCCTTATTGTCACTTTCAACCCGAGACTAACTTTTTTTTCCACAGCCGTGTTTCACCCCTGCAGAAAGCCCTTGTTGTTAAGCTAGTCAAGAGACATTTGAAAGCTATTCTCCTTGCTATTGGCGACGGTGCCAATGACGTTTCCATGATCCAAGCTGCACACGTCGGCGTTGGCATCAGCGGTGTTGAAGGCCTTCAGGCAGCCAGAAGCGCCGACGTAGCCATTGCCCAGTTCCGCTATCTCCGCAAACTGCTGCTCGTCCACGGCTCATGGAGCTATCAGCGAGTCAGCAAAGTCATCCTCTATTCATTCTATAAAAACATTGCTCTCTACATGACACAATTCTGGGTTCGTCTTCCCTTAAACCTTCCCCCCCGGCTCAATCATCATTCCTCCTTCTCCTAACTTAACTTTTCTCTTTAGTATTCCTTCCAAAACAGTTTCTCGGGTGAAGTCATTTACGAGTCTTGGACACTTTCCTTTTACAACGTCTTCTTTACCGTCTTGCCGCCCCTGGTCATGGGCATTTTCGACCAATTCATCAGCGCTCGCCTTCTCGACCGCTACCCGCAACTCTACCAGCTCGGCCAGCGTGGCGTTTTCTTCCGCATGCATTCCTTCTTCTCATGGATCCTGAACGGCTTCTACCACTCCTTACTGCTCTACTTTGCCTCTGAGCTCATCTGGCTATACGACATGCCCCAGAGCGACGGTAAAGTCGCCGGCCACTGGGTCTGGGGAGCCGGCCTGTACACTGCAGCCCTGGCAACGGTCCTGGGCAAAGCAGCCCTAGTGACCAATGTCTGGACAAAGTACACCGTCATCGCTATCCCCGGGTCGATGATCATCTGGATGATTTTCCTGCCCGTCTATGCCACCGTCGCGCCCAAGCTGGGCTTTTCCACGGAATATCATGGCGTGCTGGGAAGATTGTTTACCAGTCCTGTGTTCTGGCTCATGGGCCTTGTCCTTCCAGTGTTGTGTCTTCTACGTGACTTTGCTTGGAAATAGTAAGCCTATCCCTCGTCCCTGATTACCCTGGTCGCTCTTTAGTCAGAGGAGAATACTAACATTCTTTGTGTTCTAGTGCCAAACGCATGTACTACCCGCAAGCATACCACCACATTCAGGAAATTCAGAAATACAATATCCAAGATTACCGCCCGCGGTACGTTATTCTACTATCTTTCCTTTCTCAACATCTTTTATTCCCCTTGTATCGTTTCAATCCATTCCTTTATCCCCTTTTATCATTTCAATCCATTCCCTCATCTCTCAACATTTTAATCCATCCATTTATCTCCTTTCATCCTTTCAACCCATTCCCTTTGTCCTGTCCATTTTCAATCCCTCTCAACCAATTACTAACAACCTTTACACAGGATGGAACAATTCCAAAAAGCCATCCGCAAAGTCCGCCAAGTCCAACGCATGCGCAAGCAGCGCGGCTACGCTTTCTCGCAGGCCGACGAGTCGCAAACCCGCGTGCTCCAGGCCTACGATACCACTCGTGGACGTGGCCGCTTTGGTGAAATGGCAAGTTCCCGACCGGCCATGGGCCCGAGTGGCGGCGGCGCAGGCAATACCGGCTGGGCAGACCGTCAAGGAGGAAGCAGCAGTGGCAGTGGTGGCGGAGCAGGTGGAGGAGGAGGAGGATATTCGAATCCATTTTAGGATGTCGATTGTGTTCTAGTTCCTTTCTTTCCTTTCTGTTATTTTCTCATCATGTTGTTGTGGTTTTTTTTTTTCTCATTTCATTTGAATGGGTTGTTATTATTGTTGTTGTTGGTTTTAGATATTCCACATTTGAGTTTCAATATCAGGGCGTCGGTATGATATACATGTCCACTTGTTTCCAGATTTCGTCATGTAAACTCTTGTGTCGCTGCTTGGAAATTATCTCAATCCGTACATGATCATACAGTGCCTCGTGTTCATGTGATATATTCCAGGTAGGTTCAGAGGGAAAAAATTACATTGACTTGTCGTTTCTAGTGTCCTCGTGTCGAAATAAATATATATAAGAGTTATGCCGACTCGTAAAAGCGATTACATGCTATGCGATGTCATATACAACCAAATGAAAGAAAGAAGATGCATGGAGTAGTTGAAATTTGAATGCAAATATGAGAAGAACGCCCGCTGGATGATGATGATGGAAAACGAAGGAGTCAAGATATGTGCTGCTATGCAATGCAAATGATGCGGGACGTATATATGCAAGCCACGCATCTAAACAGTAATATGCAACAAGGCCAGAGAACCAAATTTCAAAAAATGATATGCAACAAAAGGAAGGTGACAACCACCCCCCTTAAGCACCTCCAACACGATTACCCCGACAAAGGAAATACGTCGCGCTCGAGATTTATGTCCTTGAAATCGGGAAACTTGTCATCACCACCCTGGAAATCCTCCGACGGGCCGGCTTCCAGCACAGCAGTCGCAATCATATATTGCTGCTCAAACGCCGTCAGATCGATTCGTAAATTGGGTACCTTTTGGCCGCGAAACACCGTGTCAAAGTCTGTCACGGTTGTGCCCCATCGGGGATCTGCGTGGCCTTTTGGCTGGTCATGGCCCAGGCCCAGGTTTCTGTCATTAGGCTGACTCTGGCTCTGCCCGTGAGGCTGACCCAGGCTCCCTCCCAAGCCTACAGACTGGGCCTGGATCCCTCCTAAGCCCACAAGCTGGGCCTCGATCGCTCTCGGCCCAGCAGGCTTCGGCGGCCTGACATTGCGAAACTCCAACTCCTTCAACCACCCGGCCAGTAACGCCTCGCCGGTCATTTTGATATACGCTTCTTTCAGACACCAATGGGCATAGAAGAGCCGCAGTTGGGCATCGATGATGAGGTTGGCGTTGAAGGTGACGATCCGGCCTGAATGCAGCCGCAGTGTGACTTCGGTGTTGGGACGAAGCGGACGAGCGCCGTCTTGGATGACGGGGGCGAGTTCGTCGGCTGAGACGTGTGTCTGCGTCTCCGGCACAGTCCCTGGTGCCGTCCCCGTCCCTGTTGAGTCCTCAGAGGCGAGGTCAAGGTCAAGGTCAACGCCGCACGCGCAGCGCTTCATGTCGCTGATTTCACCCGCCGAAAAGACCTCGTCGTACATGCTTACCCACTCTGCCATGCCTCCCCGCCGCTGAATCGACTTGTAGTCGTCTCGTTCGTCGACACATACAATGTCGATTCCGACTCTTACTGAGCTAGACGGAATGCCCACCAGCGCGACGAGGCCAGCTTGATGCGAGACATTGAATTGGATGGGCCGGGCAGAAGGGACGGGATTGGAAGAGGTAGAGTTCAGAGAGGAGGGAAGAGTAGAAGCATTATGAGGCAAAGGAGAGGTGACGTAGATGGGTTTGCCAAATTCATCCCGTCCAATGGAAATGTCGGACCAAGAGGTCCCGCAGACGGTTGATATCGCGCTGTACTTGAGCAGATGCGACCCCAGGCTCATCAGGCGGTCCTTGTCGTGCAAGTACTTGCCCACGGCTTTTTGTTCGTCTGCTGTGATTTTGTGGAGTGCGCGTTGATACTAATATCCAAGTCAGCAGGAGCTTTAACATTAAGATTCAGTTTCTGCTTTGTTTTGCTCCACGTAAACAGGGTTACTTGGTGTAATGTATCCATTTTTCATATCATTTCATTTCTCTTTTCTTATTTTTATTTTTTTGACTTTGAACTCCTTCTTTTTCATCGCGTGCACGGGGAAATAAATTATAGGAAAAAAGCACGGATATAACGCACCTGACTGTCAGGATGGACCTCGACTACCCATTTCCGAGTGTCCAGCAGCCATCGGAATAGAGCATCGCTACCTTCGTGGCCCATAGCTGATCCTTTCCCTTCTTTCCCTTATTTTTCTATTGCCTCTTCCTTTCTCTTCCTTTCTCTCCTTCTTTTCTATTCTTTTCTTTCGATTCTTATTGTAATAGGCTTGGACTCCGGTTTCTAACACGTGGTATACTCAGATCACTGCGGAATATCGCAAAGACCTTTTTGTATGGTTAATCTCTTGTAGACTGTTGCAGTAATCGCCCTGCAAAATTAAAATCGGAAAATCCTTAGAATAAATATCTCTATTCCAAGGATCGGATATATAAGTCGACAGGGTTGAATGTGCGGGCTGAGAACGACGTGGTGTTTAAGTATGGTAAAGGAAAGGTAAGCCGAGACTTATTTTCTTCGGGGTCCGGAGAACGGATGGGGTGGAGGGGATTGGTTCCCGCGGCATTTGAATAACCACATATATACCCACCCACACACACATCGAACACTTACACCGGTCCCAATATCAATTGACAGGCGCTGATGGAGATATCGTCATATTTTCTGATATTCTCTAACTTGCTCACATCTCTATTTCTGCTTTCATGTAACATGCTCTCTTCTCGCCATTTTGTGGAGTTGCATATCGGAGTATATCATACTGCTACACAGCAAATGTGCTAAATATATATGAGCGACGGATACTATGTTTTTCTTTAAGATTTCTGGCCAAATACTACTCTGTATATTTATATTAATTCTGGAAGCTATGAAGCTGTTGTTTTGTGAAATGTATTGATGTATTGTCAAGTTCGACATGTAGAATATCACAAACTTTATTACCGGTGCGTCATAATCCATGATGACTTTTGAAATGGAAAACCTGGTACAACCATATAACTCCAAATATGACACAGAAGTAATAGTGGCGATGTCCATCAATCAATAATCTCTGCATGGAACGCCGCAATCATATGCCTGATCTTGGTTTTACCCATGGCCAGTTCAAAAGTCTTCCATTTCTTCTGTAACGCCCGGCAAGTATACCTTCAATCCAGTCATCTTCTCAATGTCCTCCTTGATGACGTTGTAGTCAGTCGCATAAACGGGGCCATGGTCTCTTTTCAAAAAGATCAAGCCGCAAACTCGTCCCGTCATGGATATTGCCCATGAACCCGAATCGCCTTTTTCTCCAAACGACGTTGTTCCCGGTAACCTTATATAGCATCGTTGCTGCAATGGTTTTTCAAACTCGGGTTTATTGATTTCAGACTCGAGAGGATTCACAATTCCGACGCTAAAGTCGGTACTCCGGCCAAATTTGAACACCTGATTACCAACCAGTGGCTTTTCTGTGCCGCTCACAAAGTCTTCACCTGGTATGAAGGACAAATACTTTTTGTGCGGTGCGAACTGTTAAAGATATTCGGTTTGATTAGCTTGTGGCCCATCAGAACTAAGGCTCAAGCCTCTGCAGGTGATTCACCTCATTTGGTTGATCTCCTATCCTCTTCTTGTTACATTCAAGCAAGGCCCAATCTAGGCCTTGATTTTCGAGCGAGGTTCGGAAGCCAGAGGAAACGAACACACGCCCAAAAAGGGGTTCGAATTCTTTTTCTTCGTTTAGTCGACTTTTTAATTTCTCGATTGTATTGATGTGCTTTTGCACTACGCTGTCTTTGCTGCAGTCTTCACAGCCTCGGCTTTTTGCCCTTTCCATTGCATTTTCCAGCAGTCCCTGGAGATGCTGGATAGTAGCCTCGCAAGATTTGATTGTAATATTTCTGTCCTCTAGGGAAGGAGAGAAGACCTGTGGGTTGGTTGGATTCTTCATCGGGCACGCCTCTTTATGGCCAGCTACCATTAAGAACAATGTTAGTCTGTCTCAGGGATATCCCACCACAAATTATACCAGTAACGAAGCAAAAGAATAGAGACCATACTAGATTTGATAACGTGATGGCACGTCATTCCAAATAATTTTTCTTCGCCGTCTACCGCCGCCATGACGTATCCGGCCAGTGATCCTGAAGCAGGATCCTCGCCGGGGAGTGGATTTACTCCAATGCTGGCTCCCAAGGTGCAGATTTGGTATTGTTCCGATATTATTTGATCGGTCGTGTTCAGAAATTCGACATCTCCGTTAATAATAAGTATGGCGACTTCTGGCAGGTTCCTCTTTAGACACTCTTGATGAAGGGACCAAGCGATATCCCGCCAAAATGAGTTCTGGGCTCCCTGCACAACGGTGATTATGATGGATACTTCATTCTTGTGGACGGAGCAATCATAGTATCCTGTTCGGAGAACGTCGACAGAGCGCCATTCATTTTTGTTCTCCTGTTTTAATGTTTCAAGCACTGCGAGTCTTAAGCCATTGTGCCATTCCTTGACCAGTGGTTCGTTTTCGTCGACCACAAAATACACCCTTGTTGCACCAAATCCCCAGTCTTCTTCGGAGTTCTGGGGTTGGGGTTCCGGGGCCTTGGTGCTGACGATCGTAGAGGTTTCTATTCTTGTCTGGATCGTAGATATATATGACGTTTGATTCTCCTCTGTTGCATCGTTCTGTTGTCTCTCGTGGGTTCTGCTGCCGGAGTACTCCATATCGCGCAAGTTTTTCTCCTTCTAGACTGATAAAGTTAACATGGAAAATAAGTCATTCGTTTTGCTGATCATTCATGGAAAAGATTTATTGTGGAAGCCTCCCTTTGGTCTTCAAATAACACATCGAAAGGACAGGTGGCATGGTTATAATTGCGGCTAGACACACGCCCTATTCCAAATAGTGATGCTAATGACTACACCTTTTTTGAACGCTTTGGAAGCTGAAATCAAACAAAATAATGAAAGAATGCAGCTCCACATCCTAAAGTTAAACCAAGTAGGTGTGTCGAGTAATAGAGCAGGTTAACCTGTTTGCTTGTTCTAAACAAGTCATTTAGGCCATAATCTGCGCATTCGCAGAAAGAAGGAATGGAAAGAGGCGAAGAAATTGGCACTGTGAGGCCGACAATAACAATACACAACATCATGATCCAAACGTCTCATAAAGGCTCTTGAAGTCCTTATAAAAGGGATACGCGTCTGGTTGATGAATGGCAAAGTAGTTTCACTGATGAGCAGGGAATATTGCCCAGCAGTGTAGCGTAAATACAAAGAATAACAAATAGTGAAACCCTAAAGAAGTTTATCGTATGAATAGCATCCTTATGAATGTGGAAGGTACGTTCATCTGATAGTGTACTTCTCTTGTGTGGGGTTAGCTTTGACCTACTCAGAGCGCGGAGTGTATATTATCGTTTGCAAAAGTGTGGATCGTGGCGGTCAGAACGGACCTCACCACCACTTACGGTATACATAGCCGTAAATGGCCAGCAATCCACAAAACACGCAATTTCAAGCGCAATGCTTCATATTTTGAGCTAAAGTTTAAATGTTAGATCGATAAAACTTATCACTATAATACAAACCTATTTTTAGGCCTTAAAACACGCGTTTTCGATCAAATTTGATGCGGTAAAGGCGCAAACTTGCTATCAAAATGCCGCCAGCAACACCCGATACAACTCTCGAAAAGATACGAATCGATTTGGAGCTTAAGATAAGCGTACCCAAAATATCAGAGAGACATAATGTTTCGGAGGTGTTGATTCGTCGGGTAAGGCGCAACTTGAAGGTATACGGGTCTATTAGAGCGCCGAAAACCGCGAAAATGGGCCGGCCCAAAACGTTGACAGAGATCATGAAGCTGGTAAGGTTTTTGACGCGTTTTCATGGCTGTTTTGGACTTACACACAACTCAGGAATTGATTGATGTTCTTGCAGCGCGTCCGACGCTGTGTTTGGACGAACTGGCTCACCATCTCTTGGTCACCTTCGGGGTTCTCGTCAGCGTGTCAACGATCTCCCGCACCATTAAAGATGTAGGTTTCACCCGAAAAACGGCGAGAAAAAGGTGAAAAGGTACTTTTTAATGGGATTCTTCGCTGACATTTCATTTGGTTCAGCAGCGGGCCGCCCAACGAAACGAGACTTAAGCGCACCTTGGTCCTCGTCTTTCCCAATCACTTTTAGATCATGTCACAATAGTGAAGGTTCGTGGCACCGAGGCACGTTCCGTCCCTCACATACACTACATCATGATTATAAAGGAGTCAGGCTGCAAGAGGAAGACGTGAAGCAAAGGCTCAAAGAGTAAATAATGACAAGATTTAGAGATGAAAATATATGGCGTCTATTGCATTTGAACCTACAAATCCCGCCCCCAAATTCGATATTGACTTCGCATTACGTCTAATGACGTGAAAACTGGCGCCTAAAGGACTGCTTCGCGACAATGAGCTAAAGTAAAAATCCCCATCAAAGGAAGAAACCCCTTGGCTCGAAAAATGTAGCTTTGAGCAGAGGATGAAAGGCCCATATCCCTGACCTGTTCGCCGTGCTGGAAAAAAATAAAAAAAAGGAAATATAAGGCTTATGAGATATAACGAAAGACTTTGTGAGAGTGGCAAGGAAATAGACATCGTTATGCCCGTAAGAAAAAGAAGAAATATGTTCTGCAATAGATGTATGTTGACCCATCCCGCTCAAAAGAATATGCCTATAACACAAGAAGAGTAAGGGGAAAAGAGAATTTTGATGACATGTAATGCTTTTGTTTCAGCATCAAAAAGCTCCCCAGTGCCAGCTGGGGTAATGAGGCTGGGAGGTCTTTCTCCAATTGCGAACGGTGTAAAGAATAAGCAGACCACTGCAAAGAAAAAAAAAAAAACAAAAAGGAACACATATGATATCCTACCATCACGACGCCAAAGAGAGCCCCTGGAAATATGTAGTGCCGTCAGAGAAAGAACGTCAATAAAGATGCTATAATTTCATGTATAGCTGGAGCGAGTGCTTATGCTCCTACAGCTTGAGGCTGTGGAGATTGGATTCTGGGCTCCTCTGCCGCAACTTGAACTTCGTCCTGCGGTTCCACGGGGTCATGGCAGATTTGCTCCAGCTCCGCAGGAGGCGGATCCAAAATCTTCTTGTCCACCTGTTGAGGCTCATCTGTCATCGTAGGGACCTCTGCGCCCGGAGAATCATGGGGCTTGAAATCCACTGCCAGGAAACGGGGGCTGACTGCTTCATGAGACTTTCTTGAGAATGCATCCGAGTGTCTTGTGTCAACGGCAGCAAGAGGAAACGTGTTCTCTGCAGGCGCGGCGCTCTGCGTCGTCACAGTGCTAGCCGTTCTCACAGACGAAGGCCTGCGCACCGATAATGTGGCTGCATCACTTCCATCACTCAAGGTTTTGTTCGAAGGCAGCCTCATATCATCCGTCTTTGACTGTTTCCGCATCCGCAGTCGCTCTTCAGGAGAGACATTCTGCCATTCTGCCCCAAAGGTAATAACAGAAGCTTTTTTGCCGTGGACAGTAAAGCTGCCCGAGACTCGGGGCAGACCCTCAATTTCCGTGGAAGGAGCACCATCCTCACTCGGCCCCACTCCAGAAACTGGGTCTTTACCCTTGCGGCTTCTGTGGTGGCTCGGAAGATGAGAATCCCTCAAGGTACGATGCAGGCTTCGCCGAACCTTCGACCGGCTTTCCGGTGACTCAGCGTCGTAAGATATGCTCGTGCGCCCATCATCATCCGGTCGCTTCTCATCAGCCGCGCCTAGCCCTGGTGTATTTGAAAGAGTTCCTTCAGGGCCAACGACCATGGTCTCGGCAGGCGCATCTTTGCCATCGTCTTGTCGGCCAGGAACAGGGGTTGGTGACTGTGCATTCTGTTCCAAGGCACTGGAGAACGTATGACTACTATGCGCGCTGGAGATCGATGGGCGGTGGGTAAGACTTTGCCGACTTGGACTGATGGTTGAAGGGAACTTAGCCTGCCCTTCGATTGACGCTCTAGGCATAGTTGCCGGCTCAGCGACATTTTCCGTGCGTGCATTTTGAGACCGATTAGACCGTGTCTCAAATTCTTCATCCACGCTGTGGAAGCTATCCTTGGGGCTGGCGATTGAAGCCGAAGTCTTCGATGCGGGAGAAAGTGGGCCGTCAATAGGTTTGACCTCCTCGCCAACGTGTGCAAGGGTTGCAGGCAACGCTGAAGCAGCTAGGTCAGAGTGAGCAACAAGTTGGTTGCGAGTTTGCATGCCACTCAGAGTGCGTCTTTCTTCATCCAAGTCCATGTAAAGTATTTCCCGGTGACATTTCAGTCGCCAAATTTCCATTCTGAGCCACTTGAGTTTAGCGGACATGCGACCAGCGCTGAGAATGACCTGATCTCTGGTCTTTGATTGTATGGGGGCCAGGATTTGGAGATGCCGCGCATTTCTCAGCTGGGCTTCGAGCTGCGTACAAATGTGGCCCAACTTTTCATCCATCTCCTTGATCTTCTGCGTCATGATCTGACGTCTCGCCGCTAAAATCTGCTGCGCGAGTGGGGTATCAATTTTGCCACTTGTAACAGTAACCTCTCCAGTAGGTGTCTGAATAGATTGCGTTGAGCCGGTCGAGTCCACATTCCGGACCGTTCGATTACGTTGCATTTCAGAATGCCCACCAACAAAGCCTCTCATGCGCACACCAGCCGTGCGGAACGCTGCTGCATAATTGAGTTTACAGAGCCAATCATTCATCTCGTTCTCAGTGTCTGCTAAGAAGGTCTCTTCGAAGCCCCCATGCCGGACAAAGACGAATGCATGTTTGTGCTTTTTATAGCTAGAATCCAGCAAGGCAACGGCATCGTCAGTCGACATTGAGGCGTCAGGTTTGAAGTGTTCTAGCGGTGGCCGAAACACCACTGGAGTTGTCGAATGACCCTGTTTGTGATGCGCGTCATGCTGATGGATTAAGTTCTTCACCCAAGCGGTGTTGCGGAAGAAATATAGCTGAGAACCCGTAAGGATCGCGCCCCACTCTTGCCACGGCGAGCGTGCCTTTTTCTTTTTGATGTCTTTTCGCCAAAGTATGCCGACTTTAGTCACTTTGATATCGACCACACCCGGGTGGGCTTCTTCAGGATTGGTAATCGTATTTGGTGACATGAAAGCTTCAGGGCGAGACCTAGCAGACATAATCTGTAGCACCCCAGACCTAAAAAAAGATCGATGAATGTTGGCGAGGTCTAGGCTCTGGGCAGTGCCCAAGTAACTGTACGGATCCTCCAATTGCATGACATCTTTTAATGTCGGACGCAGAATTCCGAGTTTGTTATCCAAAATCAGCGCGTAGGGATCAACTGGCTCTCTGGATGTTTTTTGAAAGGATAATTCACTGGCAGTTTTGAAGAGGGCCTTTCGCGGTCTTTGGGGAATGATCCTTTCCCCATTGACGTCCAAGTCATCTTCAACATGAATAAAGGGAGTGTACGAGATATTGTCATAGAAACATTCGAGGATATCGTCGGCAATCCCTTCACCACGAGTGTTCTTTAAATAGTCGCTCTTCTGCATCTTATGCTTGTTGTTCTTATTGAAAATGTCGGTATGAAGGATTAAGATGGAAAATGCAATGAAGTACGCTTGGTCTAGAGAAGCCGTTAGACAACATTTTGAATCATAAATGGGCCAAGGAAACATGGGGAAGGGGGGAAACAACTCACCAGGTGATGCATACACTCCAGGGTTGCATTCATGATAGCGATCCGCGAATCCCTGAAGCACTCTGTCGATCTGCTGAGTTTCCTTGGGCAACTCTACCTCCATGAGCAGTTTTCTAATGGCCATATCAAGTGGATCCTCAAAGAAGCTGAAGCTACGCATATAACTTCGGAGAACGGCTTGGGAGAACTCGTCGCCCGATTTGGAGCAGACGCTTGCAACCACACTCCGGCTCACCGCCTCGGTGAGTCGAGAAAGATATTTGGCAGGAGTGTCGTCTTGTTCTCGTTCAGGTATCGGCAAAGGATTTCGTGCGAGGCTAAAGGAATTCGACTTGGGCGTGGCCGTGCCAGACGGGCCCAAGCCAGAAAAGCTTCCGACCCGCGGCAGGTGCCCATCAGAGTTTTCTCGCACGCGGGTAAAAGAGAACAAGGCGCCAAAGCTGCCGCGGCCCGTTGTCGACGTCGAGGTACGGCCGGACGAGGGTCCCGGAGGGGTAGGCAGAAAACTATCACTGTCGCCGTGGCCTAGAGATCCTACCGTCGACGACCGTTCTCTAAAACTAGGTTTCGAGCTCGGGGGTCCTCCGGGCGAGGATCGTACCGAACGCGTCGAGGCTTTCGAGTCCTGTCTCAGCAAGGGCGGCGCACGAGCAAAGAAGCCACCGGAGGATGAAGCCGCCAAGGCAGATTGCGAGGGAGACGCCAGCGGCGAGCCACGGCTATTCGGGCTGCGAGACTCTTCGAATGATGGATGGAAGACGGAACTCGGAGGGGAGATGGGGGTGGCCGATCGATGGTTTGAATCCGAGACTCTAGAGCTACTGGACAGGCGAGGGGAGCGGTTTGGACTTGCGGACGAGCTCGGCGGAGGCAGCTTTACCGGGAGAGGGAAAAGAGGACGGTGCTTCTTGCGACGCGGGAGCCGGAAGAAGGTCGTGGTGGTGGAGACGGTGTGCGTGGTGGTCGTGGTGCTTGCATATGCCACATGATCGCCTGAACTCGTATCAGATCGGGAAGAGTCTGATAGACGTGAGATGGGCAGAGCCAAAGAGGAGTTGGATTCGTCTCCATAGGCCGGGGGTGGAGGGCCCTGTGGCAGCGTGGTCGAATCTCGATGCTGGGGTTGCCGAAGGTTGATGGCGGAGGTGCTGGGGCCGTCCGTTGTGGAGTCTCGCGGTGGTGCCAGCGCCACGCCTTCTCTCTTCCCTCTAGGCTCTGCGAACGAGAAGCGATGTCGAGGGGATGCAGGCGGCCGAGCGTCGCCGAGGCGTCGTGGAAAACCAGGCACTTTCAGCTTCGTTTTTCGTTTCGGAGGAGCAACATTTTGGTCCATTGTAGGAGCGGTGGTAATGATGGCAGGTGCTGAATAGAAAAGGAGTTTAGTATCTAGGTGATTCCATGCGCAATAGCATCAGAGGAGGGAGAGATGAGAACTCACTCGAGGGTACGTCGGGCACGGGGGGAACCGGTCCGGCGGCAGCAGCAGCAGCAGCGTGTTCTTTTGCTCTTTGGGAGAGCTGTGGATCTGAAGCATAACGGAGCTTCAGCATACTAAAACGCTTATGCTTGGAGGACTGCTCCTGGATTGGTGGACTGGGCGGAGCTCCAGAAGATGGTCTGGTCACATCCTCGGATCCGGAAAGGGCAGGCGAGAGGACATCAGTGGAAGGCGTGTCTCCTCCATGTTCCAAGGACGACGAAACTGGAGGGGTTTGTGAGCGCTGGCGCGGTAACTGTTCGCTGTGCCGAGGGTCTTGGTGCGAGGTCTCGACTCCGCTCTGATGGCGGACGTCCTCAGTGCTACGGTGGATGCGTAACCCCTTCAAAGGCATTATCCAAGAGGACATAAGCATAAATCATGAAACGGTCGTCATGAGTGCGGAATGGGCCCAGCCGGGGCGTTTGGTGCTGAAAGCTTTCTGGGGCGAGAGGGGTTGTTGCTTCAGTGCCGGTTGCGGGATGTTATTGCGTCAGGGCGAAGGTGCGAATGTGGCAGCAGCAAGGAATGAGCAGACGCGAAAGGAAGCGGTAGCTTGCTCAGAGTGACAGCCACGAACGGAAAGGCGATAGTTTCAAGACTGCTGTAAGTTGTGTTTGCCTTTCTATTCCGCATCGACCAAGGTGAGCAGGCAAGGGGACCAAGGGGATGATCGTAACTGCGAGGGAAAAGAGTAGGAGTTTTGTGTTGTTTCGTCCGAATGACCGTCTTGGCCCTTTTTCGTTTGTGGGCAAGGTGTTTCCAAGATTGGTGGTTGGAGGTGCGGTGGTGGTCAGAATACAGAGGTATCAAGTCACTTTGTACCTCACTGTGGATTGATTGATTGATTGCCGTATCTCGTCCAGGTACTACTCCGGTATAGTTGGCTGCAAGCTACAAGTACAGGCAAGATGCGTAATGATGCTGTCGTCGTTCTTGTTCCTTGTGTAACTTACGAGTAAGCAACAGAGCAAGAAATGGGACCTTTTTTCTCGTGCTGCTTTGTATCCGGGCGGGCTGACGTCTGAGTATCTTATGTTACTTTTTCTTACGACGACTTTGTTCCCTATTCTGATCCCCTTAAACTCAAACGACCCTCTCTCTCTTTCTCTCTCTCTCTCCTCTCTCTTTTTCCTGCGCTGTACTGTATCTAGTATAACGGGACCTGCCCGTTCCGATCCCTATACTTGGCTTGGGCCTGGGCCTAGGGCGGCGGGTCCACTGTTCACGCCCCCGGATGGAGAAGACACTTTCTGTACGCGTACAGCGACTTACTGATCGGATACTACTGCACAACACTAAGGTGGACCACTCGGCTATTTCCATCGGTAGGGAACTCTACAAAGGGGATTATGCGAGTGACTACGACAATCCCATTCATTCATTACTACCTACCTTAGATTCCTTTGGATCCTTTGGAGGAACGAGAAAGAAGATTTTTTTTTTGGCAGCAGGGTGATATTCAAATCTCGGCTCAGCAATTGAGCGTATGAGGGCCTATGGTATCGTAATAGCTCCCTAGTCGAAACGAAGCCATTGCTGATGGTCGAAAAGGCCTTGGGCTAAGTAAATACGCTATCTTCTGTTCTTGGGTGTCACTATCAGCCCCTTCTAGGATTGTGTGGCCCAATGGGTAACAAATCCATCTGAATTGGGTAGCCACGTCGAGCAGTCGAGCGGAAACCCCCTCGCTCCAGCTCGCCCCGCCTTCTCTTCCTGTCAAATGTATTGTTGCCGGTGAGGGGAGCACCGTAACACCATTAACATAACCGAGCACTTCTGTCTTCCGTACTCGTTCTAGAAGTGCCAACGACTCAAAGACCAAAGACCAATAGGCAAAGAGCTTCAAGAGGGCACCCAGTCTCCAAAGCAAATTTCAGTCTGCAAGTAATTCAAGTATAGCGGTGTGATGGAAATTTATATCTCTGGAGCTCGCCAAATAGAAAGATATCTGTACACGCTCCACAGGAATATTATTATCAAAGGGCAATAAGCAAGGTTCTCGACATTATCACTATCTTAGCTCTCTGCTCTCAGTCAGGGACCTAAACTTTGCTTCACTGCCCCTTGCCCAGTCTTTCCCTCTATCCCGTCTCCGCCACCACAAAAGTAAAGGAATTGCGACCTGGCCGAATTTCGGAGAGTTGGCAGGAGGTTTGATCCTGCTCGCTGAGCCGCTGTCTGCCCATAACTGAAGTACCTAAGGTAGAAGAGCGAGCCTCTGTTGGTCAAGGCAATGAATACGATAAGGCCATTCACTCGTTTCTCCGCCCTGCTTCGCAAGAAACCGTTTCTTATGCCTTCTCCCGGGCCACCTTTACCGCCCGGTATACTCGTTGATGAAGAGATCTCGCCAGTATACGATTCCAAGTACTTCTACCCAGCGAAGCCTGGAGACGTACTCGCCGATCGTTACCAAACCCTGGTCAAGATTGGCTGGGGCGTTTCTTCAACAGTATGGCTCGCGCGTGATTTGCAAGAGTAGCCTTCAATAATTTCTGTTCAGTTCGAAGCTTCTCCCTGTCTCTAACAAATATACAGGCATATTGAAGAGCCAGAGAGCGTCGTGACACTAAAAATCGCTAATAACAATGCGTTCTCCGCTGGTCATGAGCGCGAAGTTGAAGAGCATATTTCCACGACAAACCCATCACATCGCGGTCGCTCACTTATCCGAACATTATTAGACTCTTTTGAAGTGAGGGGACCAGAAGGTTCTTATTTATGTCTTGTATATCCGCCTATGAGGGAGCCATTGTCGATGTATCAGCGGCGCTTTGACGACAGAAAGATGCCACTGCCCCTTATTAAAACATACATTCGTGCTCTTCTTACGGGTCTTGATTATCTGCATAAGGAATGCAGGACGGTTCATACAGGTAGCTTCATCTTCGCTTTGCTTCCCGTCGGTAATACTGAGCCCAAGTGGCTGCCTAGATCTAAAGCTTGAGAACATTATGGTCTCATTCGAGGATTCATCTGTGCTTGCTGATTTCTTGGATTCCCAACTTGAAAAACCAATGGCTTTCAAGATTGATCCGGTGGGGCGACCAGTGTATCAGTCCCGTAATGACTTTGGGCCACTCAAAAGCCTGAGAAGTATACCACAGCTTGTCGACTTTGGCGTGGCAACCAGACTCGAGGAAGACGACGACTGGGGCGTTTGGCCCATTCAGCCAGACCACTTTCGGGCACCAGAGGTGATACTGGGGAATGGATGGCAAATGCCTGCGGATATTTGGAATCTTGGTGTTCTGGTACGTTCCGTTCTTCTGCAGAGGTGTTGCACCCACTAATACCAGACCAGTTGTGGGATATGATCGGAGGCAAAGAGTTATTTCGGCATATTCATGATCAAGAAGGTCGCTACGATGCTAAATTACACATTGCCGAAATGATAGCCTTACTCGGTCCACCTCCTCCAGAGGTCATACAAAGGTATCAGTATATGCGAGAGTACTCGTGGCCGAATCCTGTCAGACGAGAAGACAGCAGATTATGCGAGACCGCGGAGGAGTATTTCTGTGGGCCATTCTTTGACGAAAAAGGTATTGCTAGGTTTCCTATCTCGAACTAATTATTCTCAGACTTACGAGACATCTTAGGTCGCTCCCTCTACGAAGACCTGATTCCTGATCGCAAACTAGGCGACACAGCTTCATTCCTTGGGGGAGAGGAGAAGGAAGCGTTTTTGGATCTCGCCAAGGGAATGCTTGTCTGGCACCCAGATCTGAGAAAAACGGCAGGCGAACTGGCAGGGCACCATTTTCTTCAACCAAAGCAAACAAGCGCCTGATTTCTGCGAGCGTTTGCTCGCGGAATGACTCGACTTCGTTCTTGTTCCCAGTTTTAGCGATGCCATCAGATTACCGGTTGAAGCGTTAATGTAGTAGTCTTTTTGAGTCTTTTTGAGTCTTTTTGAGTCTTTTTGAGTCTTTTTGAATGGCATCTAATAGAAGCTATGGTAACCATTGATAAGTGCTTCCATTTTTGGTCCTGATCTCATGATTTTCAACTGGAGGACGTGTAGATTTCTTTCTAGCCTCGGCGGTGGTTAGAGGTCGTTGGACAATATCGATGTCCCCTAGCGTGTTCGCCGCTGCAGTCGAGGCACGGGGCCCTGATTCGGGTATGAGCCACCATAGGCGCTTAGTTCCCTTGGGTAGGTGGACCTGGTGGGTTGCTGCGTAGGGTAACCTTTATAGCTGTCCTAGGGGAGTAGCCAATTCAGCCATCAGGAAACGAGGAAAGTAGATCTCGGAGATCGCTTCCGAAAGCTCAACTCGTTGCGGGACGCTTCATCGACGCTACATTGTGCTCAATTAAAGGCGTAGGAGCTCAATTGTGAGCGTATTGCCATGCCAACATGCCCCGAACAAACCTAATTTGTTTGTTCGGCGCGCTTCTTGTTTTTGTGCTCGCTCCTTTCGCAGCGGCCGCACCCTCTCCCGCAGGCAGCAGGCCAACCTTTGCAGCATCAAGAATATCCAATCTTATCAATAATCTACATGTTCCACAGCGACCGTGGCTCGCATTACGGGACACTGTGATTCAGAAGATATGGAGATTGCCTGCTCAAAGTTCGGTCGTGAGTAGCCACCGTCGTGAGAGCCTCGTTGGCTCAGGGCCTCCGCCGGAGCTGGTGGCTCGATACGGAGATGACGTGGTGCTCCGCTTCAATGTGAGCACGACTGACGAGGCCAAGTCCTTGACCGAAGCTTCCACCGTTCTCTTTCTCGATGTGTGGGAGTTTGGTGAGAATTGGGTGGACATTCGGATCGCCAAAGCTGTGGTATGCTGTCGTCATTGCGCATTCAGCTGTAGAAATGAAATCAGTCATTGCTCACTTGCTCTTCGCAGATTCCATCTTTATTGGGCCTTCTTCCTCCGTCGCTGCAGCATGCTCATACGCTGTTGATGAACGATCTCGCTCAAGTGATCTATAACTCTTATCCGAAACCGATTCTTCCGGGCCACAGTCTGGCTTCGTCCCAGGACAATCGTATCTTTGGTCCTGCGCTCAAATCAAAGTCTGCAGTAACGGAGCAGAATGTTTTCTTTCAGGACTACCAGCCTCTGTCCGTAATCATCCCATGGATGCGACTTCTACGGAGCCTTTTTCCCTCCCACGTACGGATTATCGACGTTGGTGTGTCTTCCGAAGGCCGAAGCATTCCTGCCCTCCGCGTAGGAGTGCATCCGACCAATTCTCAGAGACAGTCGGATGCGCGTAAGACTATAATCGTTGCCGGTGGCTCCCATGCCCGTGAATGGATTAGCACTAGCACAGTCAATTATGTTGCCTACAGTCTGATAACTGCCTACGGAAAGGATAAAGTTATGACTGAGTTGTTGGAGAAATTCGATTGGATCTTCATTCCAACAATCAATCCGGATGGGTACGCATATACATGGGAAGTCGATCGACTTTGGCGAAAGAATCGGCAAATGACCAGTCTCCGATTCTGCCCCGGCATCGACTTGGACCGCTCATGGGACTTTCAGTGGGACGGTGAGCGTTTCAGAGGCAATCCCTGCTCAGAGAGCTTCGCCGGCGAGGCGCCATTCCAAGCAGTTGAGAGCCAGCGCATTGCGGAATGGGCAAAGAACGAGACAGAGAGTAACAATGTCGAATTTGTTGCGTTTTTGGATTTGCACTCGTACTCGCAACAGGTGCTTTATCCTTACTCTTACTCTTGTGACGCTGTCCCACCTTCGTTGGAGAACCTGGAAGAGCTCGCCATTGGATTGGCCAAGGCTATCCGACTTTCCAAGGGCGAGAGGTACGATACCCTTTCGGCATGTGAAGGAAGTGTCGCCATGGCCGGCAAGAAACCGGGAAGAATCTTTCCACGCATGGAGAGCGCCGGTGGGAGCGCTCTAGACTGGTTTTATCACGAATTGCGCGTGAAATATGCGTATCAGATCAAATTACGTGATACCGGAAGCTACGGTTTCTTGTTGCCGAGGGAGAACATTGTGCCAACGGGAAAGGAAGTCTTTGATGCTGTCAGGTACCTTGGTGACTTCCTTTTGGGCAACAAAGGCATTGAGTTGGAGGGCGACGCCTCGCAAGACTCTATCAAAGAATCTTTGGCGCCAGGCTCTCCTTCGATCGATGAGACGAGTGCTGCACTTGGT
This sequence comes from Xylona heveae TC161, assembly GCF_001619985.1. Lineage (NCBI taxonomy): Eukaryota > Fungi > Ascomycota > Xylonomycetes > Xylonales > Xylonaceae > Xylona > Xylona heveae. The sequence continues at coordinate 166,393 of NW_017264199.1, read as the reverse complement.
AACATGGCCGGCAGTGACGCCGAGGATGAGGGACAAGAAGAAATGATGGACGTGGATTGGGAGCTGCGGCGAAGGCGTAGAAGATGATGGCTGCAATTCTGTGTGGTGCATTTTTGATTTGTTCGACTGTTATACCTTCAACATATCTAAGCCATGGCTTAGCTTGACGACATTTGAGGCGTTTCATGGAGGATTTTTTTCCCGAAGATAAACTAATTGTTAATTGTCACTATTCTTTCAAACATTCCATTTACATTTCTCTATCATTGGTAGATAATAAGATTGTCATGATGGCATAGCTCAACACTCGGCCGGCATATTAACAAGAGATCTTTTCCCCCCTTGAGGTTTCTTCCATCCAATGGAGATGGTTAAAAGTAACGTTGAGTGTCCTCTGGTTTGTGATTGCGTGGGGTCCAACAAACGCAATCACACAGTTGTGAAAATGGCTTGCGTCTAGGCAAGTGGCTGATCCATATCACTCGTTGGTGATGTATTCGATATTGATCATCAAAATCCAGTTGGCAATGTGATGATGCAGAGTGCGTTGATGGGGCCCCTTTTTAAGAATCTCCTCTTAAAGCAACGGAATCTTCAATGGTTCTCAAAGAAAGGGCATATCTCGCTATATCACTTTGTTGTGACACATCCCACAAATGATTGTCAATAGGGGATTGTGACGATAACACTGTACTGATTTGGTCAAAGCACCCCTATATGAGTCTAGCAACTATTCTACCTGTAGCTTGTAATTCGTTACTCCTGTCTCTCTCGAGCACACTTTATCATCACAGCATTTAAGCGCGGAAAACGGTGGCGTCCGAGCTAAACCACAATCCCTGTCGATGTTGGTTCCTGAACGGCTCGCCTCGCAGAGCGCCTGGCGCTTCGTTGACCTCCCCTGCCAACGGATTGGTCGAGAGACCACTCTAGTATACAGCCTCCTGCAGAATCGGCATCTTTGAACCTATGGAAGAAGCTCAGCCATCTTTGACTATGATATATTCATAACATATCGCATTTGTCGTGCTTCAATGGCACGATAGATTTGACCCACCAAGCGTTCAAGCCCAACCACACTTGACGACACCATCTCGTTCAGCCGTCCGCCACGCGGCGAGTGATTATCCTCGTAAAGCCATGCACTAAGGACAAATGCTATGCTGATCTTCTCCAAGGTCCGAGGTCAAAAAAGCGAAATGCCCTGCAACGCGATTATTTAAAGTTGTGCAAGGCTTGGTGATCTCATGTTTATTGGACCCTGCACCCTGCTCAACCCCCCCCCCTTGCACCCTTGAGCGATGTTGTTCGGCAAGCACAGTTGTACTTTCTGGGAAAGTACTAAACTTTGAACCGTCTCTATTTGTGATGTTGGTGTTGCAATCTTCCGTAATGGTATTGTCTGTGCAGCACACCCATCTGCCACGCGGAGATTGGGCCTTTTTATTGCTTTTGCTTTGGTGGACGGATCGATAGTTTGTGCTATTGATATTCTCAACGCATCTCCTTCCTCTTGTCTTTTTTCCCTTTTCTTGTTTCTTCAGGACGGGTGCTTTTTTCTCGCTCTCCTCTCTGTCCTTCATTGGCAGATCTTTGGCATATCTTTGTCAGAGGAGAGAACCCATCTTCTTGGAATCCGCGTCTTCTTCCTCTTGCGAATATTACTATATCGTCTTTTCCCTGCAGAGCTTTAGAAAGGCTTAACTGACGAATGTCAACAATAAAAGAAGAGAAGAAAAAGACCAGATCACGCCCAAGATGTCTCCATCAAAGATCTCAAAAGGGATGATCTCCAACCCGGTGTCTCCTGTCCCCAATTATCTCGAGATGCAAAATCTACCGGCTTTTCTCATCCCCGCGCTGGAGTACATTTCACGCAAGTTACAGGAACGAGCTCTGCACCTGACACTCATCGTGAGTCGTGGCCTCACACAGGACCTGCAGATCATCTTCCCTCAGCGCCTCAGCAGCAAGACGCACCATATCCTTTCCAAGGCTGTGGCAAAAGCGTGTCTTAAGTTCCCCCTGAGCAGAACATGGCTCGAGACTCTACTACTTCCTCCTTCACCTACATCATCTCCTGCTCCTTCAAACACATCAACGGAGCAAAATGACAACTCTACCGAAAGCAATGGCTGGAGAAGGAAGAAAAGCCGATCCCGCGAGGCCAGCAAGCCCGAAGCCAATGTGGATGACGACCGTATCCACTCACATCTCGTTCGACGCTCTCTTATCCAAAACGAAGTCCTCTATTCGGCGGAGGGTCTTACATTTCTCGCCGTCGACTATCTCTACGCTCTCAAGTGCCACTTGCGAGACGTTGCATTGACCCAGTCCCCCGACGCTTTGGAGAAATGCGTCGAGGCACTGCACAAGGTGATAGCTTCTCATGACGGCCATCCCATCACAAAGAAATATCTAAAGCGTACCTATAAACACATTCACCTAACCGATGCCAACGACCACGAAGATGATCTCGAGAGCAACACGGCACAAGACGTCGAAGTAGCCGAGGATATGCTCATGCATGTAGTGCACGACGCATATCTTCTCAAGTACGGAGATATCGGAATCATGCTTGCTGAACCTGAGCCGGAAAAGGCACTGCCAGAGGCAGATTCTACTCCTGTACAGCCTCAGATCCATCAACCCACTGCATCCGCTCGTCGACCTGGGCCTCGCCCTCTCCCTCGTCCCGTGCCGCCTGCTGAGCAGTCTCATCCATCTTCCTCCTCCTCCTCCTCCTCCTCCTCCTCCTCCTCCTCCTCCTCCTCTTCTTCTTCTGCTACTTCTCTTCGAGATCATACCACCGCTGTTCCACCTCCACCTCCACCTCCGCCTGCATTTGCACCTCCACCCGCATTAACTTCGCTCGTTCCTGTGTCAAAGCCCAAGGCGACAAAGGCCACTGGACCTGACTTTGCTGAAATCATTCCTGAAGAGGAATACTACACCTCTCGAACCACGATTCTTGCCGCCAACAACAACAAAACAAATCCTTGCCCTCTCACCCAGTACACTACCCTTCTCCCCCACCTTGACGTGAATTATCAATACTCTTTGCCGCAACGGCAGACCTGCGACCCGATTACCCCAAACTCGCCGAGCCAGGTCACGCCAATTACGCGCACCGAGTGGAACATCTTGATCGGATTACAATGTTGAAGAGGGTCGTTCAAAGATCACCGTCTATCTTGTACTTCACAATTACTTCACAATTACTTTTTCTTTTCTTTTTTCCGGGTCAACTTCTTTTCATCATATTTATTATTAGTATCTTTTCATTTCTTTCCTCCTAGGCTTTTATTTATTATTACTATCTTTTCATCCATTCATTCATTCATTCATTCTCTCTTTTTTTTCCCCCTCTTTTCTTTCTTTCTTTCTTTATTTCTTTATACTAATTCTTTCCTTCTTTCTTCCATTCTTCCATTCTTCCATTCTTCCATCCCCCCCCCCCAACCTTTCCCCCGCTCCTCAAGATTGTAGTCAATTCAACCCACTCATACACTATCCACTCTTTTCTTCCCATCCACTGCCGCAACACGGGCTGGATTGTCTCAATTCTCATATTGGGCCTGTGATAATGTGATAATGTGACAATTTCCCTTCTCTCTTGTGCTCAACACATCAACACATCAACACAATGGACACCTCGCTGCTGCTTGAACCCTCGAATTGTCAACTTACAATATATTGACCCAGACGAAAAGTAAATAACCTATTGTCTGCAAAGAAAACCTGACCCAGCAAAGCCCCAGAATCCCAGAACTCCAGAACCCCAGAATCCAGAGCCCTCGTAGATTCGTAACCCAAGGGACCGACATGGATATAAATTAAGCACAAGAATAAATCATGATAAGATGATGACACTCTCTCCTTAAACGAAGATGGCTAACGTGACATTATTGGACATCGCTATCCTGAGTAATCTCTACAACATTTTTCGGGGTTTATACTTAATAATTAGGATATGTCATACTACTAGTACAGCATCACTTGCTTATACGTGTACATCTGTAATTCATCCGTAACAGGTATTCATACAATCAACCCTCTTAGGAGCCATTGATATGCTCATTGCTCTTCTCCTCTGCATGCTACCTCCCCCATTGATATGGTATATCTCTCCCAACAACAAAAAAATGAAATAAAACAACACAAATGGAAATGGAAATAAAAATATAAAATGAAATAAAAATAATAAAAGGGAGCCCGGTAAACCAAGACCAAGAAAAGGATCCAACCACAGTATCCTGGACCAAACCTGCATATTTGCCAAAAACGTAATATATACACTCACTTCCCTACGATGGGCCTGTTGTCCAATCATTCCTCATTCTTCATACTTCCCCCCACCGACAAACGCAATATTACTATGTTCCAGCTTATCCTTGATAAACTCATACACTGTAAACGTGACTGCCTGGCCGGGGGCGACGCGCATGATTCTGGGCGTTATGCCCTTATAAAACGCGCGCGAGCCTTCCTGCTTGAACATGTCTCGCGTAATGGTCGTGATGCGCGACATGGCAGTTTCGCCAGGCAGGCCTGGCGTTTTCTGCAGGCGGGTTTTGATCGTGTCAATGGGGGCGTTGGACAAGGGGCCCATGGCGCCAGAGATGAGACCGATGACCATGGTCTGGTAGGACGGCAGTTCTGTGTTTGCGTACGCGGGTTGTGCTTCTTTGAGCCATTGCTTGAAGTAGCTGTATGCCGTGAAATTTACTGTTGGCACCAGACGTAATCAGCAGAGTAACTTTTGGGGGGAAACAACATTTCACCCCGTTTGACTAAAAAAAAAAATAAAAAAAGAAAGGGAATTGAAAGGTGCATGGGGACAGCTGGACATAGGACAGAGGATATAGTATATACCAGCTTGATTTGTTCCTTGTCGCAGCGCTGTCAGTGTCACACCACGGTATAACGACCCAACGCCCTCTTCTCTGAGCAGGAGGAACAAGGCGTGTGCGGCGTTGCGGTATTTTGGAATGTCTAGTGGATCGGCCATCGAGTGATGTTGTGCTTGGAGTCGAATCTTGACGACTTCCATAGGCGTCACGACGGCCACGGCTTCTGTCACGCCTGCCAAAAGTCCAGCTGAAAGGAGTAACCAAAATTGCGTCAGTCAGTCTTCTCGTTCATTTACGCTCATACGATCACAAACAACAAAGGGGGATACGTTCGCTTTTCAAGGGAAGAAATTCTGCTTACCCAGAAAGGTCGCTCGTCCGCTGACGACTTTTGTCTCCTTATCTGCTAACAGTTGTTTATACCATTCGTACGAGGTGAATCGAATCGCCATTTTGGGTACGATTCCCGTCAGAACGGCTCCGAGACCTTTATATAATGCTAGTGGTGTTTCTTTGCGGACAATTTCCGCGCCAGTCTTTATGAATCCACGTCGTTTTGTCTAATGATTGAAACACGTCTTCTCTTAGTGTTTGCGTTTCTCGTGGATTATAGTGCTTGTGCGGCTGATGATAACCTACCCCTGGTGCTCGTCCCCGTCGTGACAGTTGCATTCGCACTTTTATCGTGTCTTTTGGATAAATCGTCAGGGAAAACAGTTATTTAGTTGACTTGAATAATATTGTCTCTCACCGAGCGGATGACATGCCAGCGCTTCCATCATACCTGCTGCTCCACCGGCTGTTTATGAGAGTCGCCATGTCAGAATCGTGTATCGATATCGCGCAGTTGCAATTCTTCAAGAGCTATTCCCACTCACCGATGAAATTCGTTGCAGCTGATGCTGGCTGCTTTCCATTTTGGCTTCTTCCCGCCATAATTACTCAGAGAGCTGCTGCGCAGCAAAATCACTCTCGTTACTAGCTTTTATACAGAGCAACCCAGATATCTGGAAAAGAATTACATGCGTTCTTCACCGACATATAGTGGGGAAAGAAAAGGAAATGAGGAATGACTCAATTTCTCTCTGAGAGAGAAAAAACAGCAGGACATAAAATCATGGGCATGTGCTATAATACAGTACAATCACAAGCTCCTCAAGCAGGGTGCCCGGGAAGTTTAAAAAGCAGCCTTGGGCCGAGAAAACCCCAGAGTCCAATGACCAGACTATGGCCCGGAATGGGAACACCTGCCGGGAACTAGGGGAGCATGGGGTAAAAGGGCAAAAGGGCTGCAAATGGGCGAACGGAACGCTGAAGATTCTGCCAGGCACAACACGGCGTCCAAGCACAGCGCCTCAAGACGAAAAGGGGACCTGAAAAGACCGATGACATATTATGGTCCTCGGCATGGCTGACGATGCGAAGGGACCAATAGCGAGACATTGCTATGACAAGTGATGCGCAACGACTCTTGTCATCGTATAGAGGAATAGCAAAACCGTTCAATAGGGCAAAAGCGCACATGGGATCTCAGGGTATCTTCGTCATTTGGTCGGTTGCGGGGGAATTTGGGGGGAGAGACCGCCCCGGTTAAAGGGAGGACTATCGCCTTTTCGGTAATACGCGGGGGTTTCTCCGCAATGCCGAGGTCCGCACGTGTTGTGTGACCTGCAACTGAATGGGGACAATAGTGGCTTTCTCCTCAAGAGTATTCTAGAGTACCTAGTTTGAAGTATGGAACAAGAATTTTTAGATACTAGCAAAATGGCGGATTTTATTTCTTCAATGCTGGGTTACTCTATTCTTTGCTGCGCCAAAATATAACACTACATGACGAGCTCATCGTCGTCCCGGTCGCTTGGGTCTGGCAAAGCCAGTCTTTTGTTCTTGTTTAGGATGGAATTCTTCATGCAATACTGATGCACTTATCTCCGAGGGTTCTGATGCTTCGAGCTGTCTCATTGTCAGTTCCAACTTTTTACAACACAAATTGACACCTCTGGACGGCCTTACCTTCTTCGCAATGACGAGACCAGCGTCTCTTTCGGAAAGAATAATCATGCTGGCACGAGACGTCGAATATACCATGCGTTCTTTGATCTTCGACGCGCCGGGGCACGTATATATGAAGACAATCGGCGAATCCTCCAAATCTTCCGAGCCCTTTGAATATCGATAGAATGAATACCGGGGTTCGCTGCTAGAGATGGTGGCACTCAAGCCATCTGGATCTGTAGTGTTTGTGTCGGCCAGCTCAATCGTTTCTCGGGGCACATCGATGCGCTATGAAACATCCCCAAAATTTAGCCCATTGTACGGAGATGAGGTGTTTAGCATCGATCCTTACCAATTGTACTAAATTGAACGATGCGCTCTTCAGGTTCTTCAAGGCGTTCATCGCCTCATCCGAGACAGGAAAGTGGACCAGCGACTTGACGTGGTTTGACCGTGCTGTTGTTCCACCGCTGATTTCCGCCTCGGCTTCCTTGACGATTTGCAGCGATTGCTCCTCCTCCGTCAGAGGCGCCTTTGTCTCGCCATGTTGATCATGTCTCTTCCAGCCTTCAGCCGTCAGTTCTTCCTTTGTTGTTGCAAATAGAGTCTCGCGAAATCTCTCCGTGCCCAGCTCCCTCACAAGAGTTAGTCTCGTAGAAGCAAAGAGCATCTTCTGCCGAACGTTTGCCGTGTCGGGAACATAAGTGACGGCAACGAAACCGTCAGGGGCATCGTAGCGGCGGAGAATCACGTAGGCAGCCTCCTTCTCTTTGAGCAATGAGTCGAGAGACGAGACGTCGGACAAAAAGTCGGGAGTCGTCAGAGGGATAGTCTGAATAGGGACGAGCTGTTCCCGGTCGATGCCTGCTAGCAAGCCGCGCTGAGAAGGTGACGACACAAGCTCATTGAAGGCTTGTTGGAGCTCCTTTGAAGCTAGCACATTGTTACTATCAGAAAAACTAAAAAATTTGAGAGTATTTCACTGACCAGAAATTCCTGACTGCATCTTGGACGTGACTTCTCGCTGTCCTGGTCGTAGATGTTGACAGCAAGCGGTCTGGAGGTTGTGACATTAAACAATGGTGGGGTAGTCCCGGCGACAGGGCGACAGGGCGACCGGACGGAGCTCTCGTTCGCGAGCCTCCGTTGCGCTCAAACTGGCTGTGTTGCTCCGAGGGCTCGTCACCCCGCTGTGCTGCGACCCTGAATTGCGCTGCACCATGCAAAAGAAATACGGGCTCTAATTGCAATATCCTATCCTTAAACCATCGAAAAGGATATGGAGAACCTTAAAATACCGCCGGGGACGTTTATCCCCCCATTGCGATTCGCAGTGGTCGAACCGCATCTTTATCGAGGAAGCTATCCCCGCCCATTGTACGATCTCATTACCGATCTTTCAAGGACTTGGGGAAAGCATGCTGACAGTGTAAACAAGGAATCTTGGATTCCTAGAATCACTTAAGCTTAAGACCATCATATCACTCACGCCTGAGCCATTGTCGCAAGACATACAGCGCTGGGCTCACTCCCACGATATATCCCTGGTTCACTTTGCACCAGTCAAGGGCAGCAAGAAAGAGGCGCCGCTTGACAACTCAGAGGCTACAAAAGTGGTGGAATTAGCTCTCAATCCAGAAAATGCGCCCATGTATATACACTGTCTGAATGGAAGCGGTATGTCAAGCAGAACCCTTCGGTGGGTGCGGGGCTTTTACATTGTATTATACTGACCAGTTCCTTGTTTGTTGCTACACAGAAGTTACTTCGATTGCAATTTGTGCGTTGCGGAAGCTTCAATTTTGGTCTCACCCCGTCATATTTTCAGAAATGATACGGTTCTCGGACATACATTCGTACTCGGAGAGATTTCTTGAGAATTTTGGCGGCGTAGATACTGGTGTTGATATCGTGATACCCAAAAGAAGAGTTGCTTGGCTTTGGCAAGGTCTTGTTGATGAAAAGGGGAAACTACCGGAAGCTTATACTGGCCTAAAAAATACAGCCTGGGCAATGAACATACGATACGAGGATGAGCAGCTAGAAGCTGAGCGGGTCGCGATCGAGGAGAAAGACAACGATACATATGAAATGACACGATGGCGATCTGGCGTAAACGGCATAACCATGATCACGGAGAATCAATCGACGGCAATTCCAGACGGCGACACTCCGATTTTATAGGAAATCAAGCTTTAGGGGGAAAGGTATCAATTCAACCGGTGAACGAAGCAGTAGTCCAACGGGATGCGATTATCTAATGTCATCCTGATGACGAATTTGAGTGCTCCATAGGCACTCCCCAAGGAAATAAAGAAAGCCAAGAAAACCCGGCAAAACGAACGAGGTAATGAGTGTATCCGAATCCATCCGGCCCGAGCGGAATCATTGAAGACGATAGAATGGAAATTGACCCGGGTGCATCATTGTTTCGGTATGGTAAGTGTGCTCCTGCACAATGAGTTTTAAATTGGTGGGGGCGCGGCGCTGATGATAGAACTCGCCATTTTAGTAATTGACGTAAACAAAGGATATCCAATGGCTAAAGGATGAGAGATTCCAGCGTACCTTTATCCCACTGGCCTTGCTTGTCAGCCCCCTTGGACACACTTTGAACAGTTGCCGCACTTCAGGCTACTGGTCAAATCACCCATGTTGGTCTCGCAGCGACAGCCGATTTTGTACGACTTGACGACTGCACCGCAGGAATGCTTAATGTTGTTATAGCACATTTTGAAAATAGAATGAATTGACGCAATTCAATCAATGCTGCTGTCTGAATGAAAGATTAAGAAAAAGGAATCAATTGCGACCTGGAAGAAAATATTTGCGCGATGTCGTATGCTCGCGTCTTGTGGGGGTATCTCTGAGGCAAAAGTTTTGCGTGATATCTATCGTCCGAGCTTCGATTGATGGTCGAGGTCTTCGTCGGAGAGAGAGGCACAGCCTGGTCTTTGATGATGAACTTTGTGTGATGGCAATAATAGTAGGAAGTTGCTGGTGAATGAAAGTGAAGGACTAGGAGGAAGAATTGTGAACGTTGGGTTCAACTCGACCGTCCGGCGGTAATTATGCGTTCTGGTCCCTGGAGAATTGAGAAACAGAACATGTCAGTTCAGTTCGGACAGTCCGCGACAATGTGATGCCCGACGGCGTGCCGAATGCTCGTGACAACTGCTGATTGCCAGCAATGCCAGTGTCCGCAAGGCAGTACCACCGGGCGTTTCCGAGAGCCAGCTCCATACCGTGTCTCCGGGATCCCCGCAGCGTTGAAGAAGAAAAAAGATGATGAGCGTTTTCGGTTGGTAGTAAAGGAGCGACGATGGTTAATTGTATGGTAGCAATGCAACGGGAAAAAGAAGGTAAAGTTTGCAGACGTTTCAAAAGAAATGGAAGAGGGGGTGGGTAGAAAGGGAATACGAAGGAGCCACATGCACAGGCAGAAAAGAAAGAAACTTGCTACGCCTCTTTTCTCTGCTAAGCCTTGCTGGACCAGGGTGGTCTCTTCGCTCTCTTCCTGGGAATATCATCCATCACGGTAGAGTAGCTCTAGAGGGCCCGAAAATTTCCCAAACGATGGGGCCGCGGGATGCTGACGCACACGGCGCGACGCCCTAGACGGCCCCAAACGCATAGACGTAGAGTAGACACATGAGACACTAGGTCGGTATCCGCACCAACGGTTCACCCTTTGACGAACCCAAAACCCAACCGGGGCGGCATGTCCGGCCATCGAACCTTTTGGATCCCAAGGGCGGTGTATTATTCAGTCATCGCCCAAGTGTGATTTGGGGAAAGTGCGGTAAAACGGTAGGCAACAGCCGGTGGGATCCAACAGGCGGGCGGAGCTACCTCATCGCCCCCATCCAGCCCTAGCCCGCTAAGTTTATAGCCCGAGACGAGGAGACAAGCCACCACACAGGGGGCCAGGCCATAACTAATGCCCAACTGGAAGAGCCAAACGAAACGTGGATCGTGCAAGTGGAAGTTCTAAACCCACCGGCGTAGTTTAACTGTTCACTTCTCACTCCCACTCCTGCTTCTACTGCGTTCCACGGACACGTTCCAGAACAGCAACAGACCAGAATTAATGTGCTCATAAATTTCCTTTTCCGCCCACTTATCGTAGATGCTCCTGGACATATATTTGGGCGTGTGTTAGGGTAGCAGTAGCACAAGGCATTCCCCTCGGACCAGAGAACTATTGCCAAAAAAAAAAAAAAGAGAACATAGAGAATTGGAAGGAAAACCATTCGACGTGCTTCACCGCCTGATCATCGATGCATGCTGTAGCGTGCATATTGTCTGCAAATCATCAGTCGGATCCCTGACCGTGAGTCAATCTTATCAGCAAGCCAGCCGCACCCTGCCGCATGTTCTCAATGCATGTCAATAATGTACCTTGAAAAGCCCGGCTTTTCAAAGCCACAGTAGATGCATATTAATAATCATAGAAACCGAATTGGAAAGCTTTGCTTTTCTTTCTTGCCTATCTCTTTCTCTCGATTACTGTGTCGTTCGCAGGACCAATCCTGTAATTTACGGCAGTATTGTCGAACGGGGAAATCACCCCATTTTCTCACTGGATCTGGTCGCTAATTAGCAAATCGATCTTGGCTGCTTCTCCACCCACAGGATTGACTTTTTTTGGATCACCAATAACAACACTCGTAATCATACCGAGGAGTCTTCCTATGACCAGGAGAGCGGAAACACGGATCTGTGTCCGTTTTCGGGAGGCGCATCCCGCGTCCGTCTCTGTGCGTAGCGAACCAGGCCCGATCGGACGCGACTTGCGACCTACAGTATCCCATAGTACAGAACATTATCATCATAGCACTTTGCGTTGTTTCAAATCGACATCCTTCTGGCGTCATGTGCCCTAGGATTGGCAGGCAGTCAAATCTAAGGAACAAGTCAGAAACTCAACACAAAAAGGCTATCATACGAGTATTGGATACTGACAACGGTTGAGATACCGTAACCTCATTTCATCGTTGGCGTAACGCTTGTTGTGGTGCCCGAGTGGTACTGCGAAGAAAGAATGATACTGATACTGTCAGGCTGCGCCTTACATGAATGACCGTTGATGATAACGAATATGAGCTCATATGCATATGAAGCTGCTTTCAACTCTTTGAGAGATTGTGTTGCGTCAAGTGTCATCAAAGAATGTAATGCACAATCCGAGATTATGAGGCTGTGGCAGGGTTGCATGCAACTACTGTAGCTCCATGTACAACAATCTCTGATCGTGCAGATTTTGTCAAAATAACGCATCTGCAGCTGATTTATGGGGGTGTGTGCCCTCTTGGGTTGACATGCGTGCGCCACGACGGCAACTTGTTTCAAACCCAATCTTATCAGTTGTTGCCCTGTCACTTGATCAAATGCATCAATTTGACTACTACTTGTCACTCCCAGTATTTGATGGCGGAGAATGTTCCGGAGCTGCCAGATGCGAGAGAAGGCATCCAACACTTGTTTCCTCTCATAGCATTTAATCTGCTACTATAGTCTTGTATGCCGTAACAGTGCTGCGTCCAATCGAATGGCTAGACGGGCGGGCGGGCAGTCGGGCGGGAAAAGGATCAGTAAGAAAATACGAACCCCACGGGCACCGCCACGAAAGAGGATCACCTCTTTTTCGTTTCCTGATCGATCATACCCTGTACCTATGGCCTTGATCTTAACTATTGACCACTAAACACTCAACACATCTGTCAAGTGCCACCAAATAAGGAATCCTCAACAACATATTCCCGCAGATGATGACCACATTTTGCTTACTTGCTAAATCGTCTGTGAGCTTGTCTCACGTCGAGTTTTCGCTCCTCTTTTTTTCCCCTCTCTTTCTCTTTGATAGTGATCTGCAACGCTATGATGCAATTTCTGTCTCCATGATCTACTCGCAAGTCCTTTCGGGGAATTGACTTTTTACAATACCGCCGTAGCATTTTCCGTGAGCATCCAGTGCAGTAGTATAATAATCCAGATGACCGGTTTATCGTTTTTTTGCTTCGGATAACTGGGGCGCTCAACGTCCTGTAACTAAAATGCCCAGCTAATCGGCTCTAGCTTCTTAACTAGCCGAGTTACGAAGGTACTGTATTCGTCTAGTAACCAATTAATTCGCGTTCTTGCTTTAAGTCAGGCACCTTACTCTTAGGTAGCTATTCCACCTATCCTGACTCTAGCAAAGAACGAGCCGTCGTTTCCCCTGAACTACCATCCATGTCCGCCACGATACGATCGCCGTCGGCTGGGCTGAAACACAAGTTGCAAAACGGCGGTACAGGACTGGACTCCGTTCCCTTCCCCTCGGACAAGCTCCGCTAATTGAACTGTGGAGCCTTTTACTTCTCTTCCTTTCATCTTTCTATCTGCCGTACGGAGCTCTGCTTTCTTCTTTTTCGCCTCGTTCCATATTCGCCTCATTAATATTTGACTCGAGCACACAAGCTCTCCTGAGTCCCAAATGGAAGATCCTTTTCTTTTTAGGTTTGCACGTACCACATTGCATCATAAAATCATAGCTTCATTGCATCATTGCACGCTTTCTCTCATGCTTTAATAATGAGGCGGTGAAGCAGGTTTACACTGCCAAGCCTCTTTTTTTTTTCTGTCTCGGAAATTTTATGTCCTATTTCTCTGTCAAGCCCCACAAATCCAGAGTAGGGAACAACATTTACAAAGTACAGCACTACAATATTTGTCTCGGTAATATATCGGAGTATAGCACAGTCCGATCGGAACTGCACTTCAGGCACCCGTGATGCCAAGAGACGAACATGGGAATACCCTACAATAGTAGTCTGCGATACGATGATAATCCCAGTCCAGCCAGGGGTATCCTCCTGTCAGTTCTAGAGGCTCTGTTTAGGCAACAACGTTTGACCTGATCAGAATAACGAGGCTGAGTAGGAATATTTCCGTACTGAAAGGATGAATGGTGAGATGGCATATTGAGCCAGATGATCCAATTTTGGTCCCGATAATGAAGACCAAATGAAATGAAAGGAAATAGCAGGCTCGACACTTTGAGTAGTCACTGCCAATGCTGCCACCGTAGCTCGTTGAAATTGTCGCGGAAAATATATATACTTTCCTACGACGCAAAGATTGTTGAGGGTCTGCCCGAAACGGTATCATGCGTCTTATCGATATTCCATCCTGGCCATATATTCACAGTACTTTTTAATTCTCCTCTTTTTCAAACATTTGAAATTCAAAATCGATGCCATTCTCAGAGATTATTCCCTCCGGAACGGTCTCGCCCACCCAGCGCTCTAGTTGCGCATGAGACGCTTTCCGCCAGCCCTCTGAGGCGGACATTTGGAGCGGGAAAAAAGTATCGCATTCAAAGGGCGTGGTGACCTCTGTGAGCAGCACGCGTCGCGTGTATGGGAGTTGTGCGGCCAGTCTATACATTTCTGCGCCGCCAATTACGAAAACTCGATCAATGACGGTAGTACTACCGGCAGCAGGTGTTTCGGGTTTTGTTGATGTGATGGTTGTGGTAGCGCCTTTTGAGCTCAGGCCCGAGCCATCTATCTGGCCATCCTGCTGTGCTCCTTTTCCTTGTGCATCATTGCTGCTCGGCGGAGTAGCGATATCTTCTGCTGCACGAGCTGCGGTGAATGGTCCAGATGAGTCTGCGGATGCCGGAACTGTAGATGCAGAGGTAGATTGCTTGAAGACACCAGTCGTAGCTTCATTGACGCTGAGCTCGCGCTTTTCGTTTCCTGCAACATTCTCATGCGTCTGTCCATCCTGATGCTCCGGTATGCACCTCCCTCCCACCATCTTCAAGGCCTCTTCCAGACTTCCAGCGGCAATGGCTCCCTCGGGCAAATTCCCTAGCTCGGCCGGACGCCGCGACACGACAACGTTGAGACGATCAGGAAGCGGGCGAAACCGGGGCGGAATACTATCCCACGTCTTGCGACCCATGATTACAGCGTTGGTGAGCTTCACGGTGCGGTTGCGATGGGATTGCAGGTTATGCTCGGGGCCGTTGTCGCTGGTGGTAGTATTGCCTCGTGGTGTCCGTTTTGTCACACGCGCAAAGTATCGCATATCGGAACGGAGTGATTGCCATGGCAGGCCACCTTTGAGGCCAATGCCTTTTGAGAGCGTCGCCGCAACGATGAGGGTAAGCTGCGGCGATGCAGGACATGAGGGCGTGTGCGGCGACATGGTTGAACCGAGGATTTCAGGCGGTGAGTTGGGTGTATATGAATCTTAGAAAATTTTATAGTGTAACACAGGCCAAATAATAGGTATCTTGAACAAAAAGGATTTCCCGGAGAAGTCGTGTATGTACGGGTTTGCAAGCTCAGGGTCTGATAAACTTCCAGCGGAAATCCATTTGTCTAGGCGGAACGAAACTTGACGCGTACCGACGCGACAGAGCGAATGAGTCGATTCTTTAACCAATCTAGGCGAGCCATCGCGGGGGATAATCTTTGGACAGCTCACCGAGAGCAGTATCTGGAAATCAATTTTGATCTGCTTGAATTAAAATAATTTCCCCCATTATTTGATCAAATCTTGCTTATTGGACAACCATTTTCGTCCTCTGTCTCTGCGACAAGGGCATGGCAATGACGGGTGGGAGACTCTTCATAGAGTATAATTAGAGGATGATTAGAGAACTACTTGAACACCAGGCTAGAGAGAGGAAAAGAGTCTTCAATAATTGTTCGCGATTTTTTTTGCTGCATCAACGTGAATATAGTACTCTGTCCATTACCGAGCCGTAAAATACTCCTATAGCGGCTTGGATAGGGGAATGCGGCGGCTAAATGAACTTGGCCACAAATGCGCTCTCCATTCCAAGATATGGCCGCATCTCTTCCGAGGTCTAACGCGTGAGGGTCGTTTTTACGGGTATGCAGACCTTCCTTTGACAAAGAAGCCTCTGAGAAAAGGACTCATCCATGAGAAATTGCTTAATTTATTTCCCCATTTTCACGATGACTTCCAGTCTCCGTATAGTCCGTCTTCGCTCTTCAAAAGCCGAGTGGCTGCCTCGCCAACAGCTTGAGCGTTGGTCTCTGTCGTGGCGGCAGCTTCGCTTTCACCGATGGTCTTCAGCTCTCCAAACAGCCATGCTTCCTTTAATGAGCGTGTTAATGACAACACGTCTTCCGCTGCGCGAACCTATTCATAGACACAAAGAGGCAGAAAGTCAGCCTCCTCCGTCACCGAGAGAGCGCAATGTTCCTATCGAAGTCGGAGCACAAAGCGTTTCATGCACGGGGTGGCGAATAAATTTGTTTTCTCCTCGGGACCCTGATAATCGAAAACTCACCAGTGCAGCAGTCTCCACTTCCATCTGGTATGCTTCCATGGCAGTGCCATTCCTGTCTTTGCCTTCGATCTTTATTTGATATCTTAGCATATGAATCATATCATGCCAATGCAGCGCAAGGAAGGCTTTAGACGAAAGAGGGGCTTGAAGAAACAATGGTGATCTGAGCCTCAAAACTCCCAGTATTATTTCCGGGATGGAAGACTAGATGGAAGGAAAAACTTACAGGCGCGAGAGCAATAATATTCTCAAATCTTCGTAGAAGCTGAACAGTATCAACTCCAACTCGGTCTAAGTTATGTTAGTCTAATCATCCGCTTCTTTCTTCTGTGTGATTGAGAATTATGATCGAATTTTCAGACAAAACTGCTTTTTGGATGCAATATATA
Source organism: Xylona heveae TC161 (assembly GCF_001619985.1). Lineage (NCBI taxonomy): Eukaryota > Fungi > Ascomycota > Xylonomycetes > Xylonales > Xylonaceae > Xylona > Xylona heveae. The sequence continues at coordinate 149,840 of NW_017264199.1, read as the reverse complement.
GCTTTTGCAATCCCCTTGGCGGGGCTGTTTCGGTGTAGCTAGATATAGAACCTTAACCAGCCTCAAACCGCGATCAACAAGGACAGAGAAAAGGCACCCTAACCAGAGCATAAAAGACCAATCTGCAAAAGGATTCTCTAGAAAATACCAGACAAAATCTACCAAGCTACAAAGGAATAAGGAAATATTGCAATATTTCTTGACGAAGAACGAGTTGGAATAACTCACCCAATAGGACACTAGAGCTCCGTGCCGTATCAGCCATGATAAGGTCTATCACGAGATGGATGATCGTTATGGAGCATAAGCAGCAGTGGCTAGAAACTATACTATGACAAAGATACTAGGAGAATGATTATCCACTATCATGAGTTGAAATGTTTTATTGGGCCATGGTCGTCGGATTCTCCTGTCAGTATGCACCGATGGGAAGATCAGAGGAACTCCGAGCCGCCGACAGGCCGAGAGTACTACGTAGGTTAGGTAGTTCGCGTTACTACAGTAGTACGAATCTAAGCGAAGTCTCGAATGGCGATCGAGCAATCAGGACTAAATACATGTAGGCAAGGATATTAAAGCATTATATTTCATGGTTTCAGCATAGCCTGATACAATTATATGCATTACAGCTATATTAACTACAGGAGGGTGTACTGTTGAAAACATGAGGAAATGAAGGAAAATTTACTAAGTAACTCCACATATATATGCCTTGCAAGAGTTAGAGTTACTTTTACTTTAATATTTGTGCCTTGGAAGGTGAATACCTTCTTGTAGATGATATCCCTAGGCATTGGATATATAGAGAATGGTTTCTCAGCATTTTGAATGGCTAATTGTTCAGGATACAGCTTGGATCTTTTACATACAGGCCAAAAGCACTCGAGCCCCATGGAAGTTCCATTGTCTGGTTCGAGTAATATCCACTCCCCCCCTCTTTCTGCACAGAGAGCAGAAGCACTGTATACGAGTCTCTAGCTGGCATTATTAATTGCATCACCGAACAACCGACACGAATTTACTTAAGAAGCAGCTTTCCCAGAATAAAGCGATACATGATTCGGTACTAGAGAAGCATACTTTGGAAATTAACTGGTATTTTAATGCCACTGACTACCCGTCCACGGCATGGTATTAATATGACCAAACGATTAAAATATATTAATTTCCGTGACCGCCATGGCGTCATCTAACGATTTGGAAATCGTAAGGCGTGCTGCACAAGCGTCGCAAGAGCGTCGAAAAAAGAAGAAGGAGGAGGAGTCACTGAGGATGCCCAATGATGAAGAAGTCGCGGTGATGGAACGAGCGGCCACGAACTCCCAGGAGCGACGAGCGAAGAGCAGAAGCGGCCAAGCTGGAACGAGTGATAGTGGAAAAGGAAAGGGGCGATCGGCTTAAGTTCGGCCTAAGATTTACGTTAATCTTCTATTATCATACTGAATTCGACAATTACCGGAAGAGGACGTTATCCGTACATTATGACAATATTGTTAAAGCACGCTCCTAATTGTGACCGTAACTATGCATTTTTATTTGTTGCTTTTCTGAAACATGGTCTTTATAAAGGCCTAGCCTTAGGTAGGCTCGTATATACGAACCGATGGTTGCGAAATATTCGAAGTGCTCTGAGTTATATAACAAGGGGTGACCGCTACATTCTTGTTTTGGCTGCAATCAGACAACGATTTACTTCTTATTCTCGGACTCGTTATTATGGATCTCGACGCGCTCGCACTTGACAAATCGAATCATACCTTCACCACCTGGTTGACAGAATTAAAGAAACCTGAATCAATCAAATTCCTTGCGGGTATCGCGGCTGAGGTTAGAGGGGAACATCCATCGTCTTTCAAACTCCTGATAGGTGCCTTCAATGCTTGTCTAGTCTGCCACTTCGAAAATAATGAGGAACTCGATACTGTTATCCGTTTTCCTCAACCGGGAAGGGTCCGGTTTCCAGAGGAAAAGGTCCGCAAAGAGGTGGCAGTCCTGCGCTTCATCGAACAATATGCGTCAATTCCTGTGCCACGGGTCCTTGGTACGGGCAAATGCAAGCTAGGCCCCTACATCATCATGCCCTTTGTACCTGGCATCAATCTATCCGATGTGCTACAAATGTCAGAGGCTGAATTTGTGTTGAAGGACGACATTGAGGAAATCGTTCTTAAGAGAGCCTATCGTGTCATGGCGGATGTGATGGTCGAGCTTCGTCGCTTTGCATTTGACAGGATTGCTTCCATTACTGAGAATGGTAGCACCGAAGGTCGCCCACTGACAGGCGACATGGTGTTTCTGGCAGAATGTGGCAATATCCAACCCATCACACAGACAAATGAAACATTTTCATCCAGCCGCAGCTATCTCCAAAGTTTGGTTGCGCAGCTTTTTCGACAACTCGATACGCAACGCCATGATATTGTTGCAGATGAGGCCGACTGTAGGCGGAAATATATTGCGCGATGTTTATTCAAGAGGATTGTCGCATCACTGCCACTCGAACCTGATGGTCCCTTCTGCTTAGCATGTGATGATTTTCGGCCTTCGAATGTACTCGTTGATGAGGAATTAAATATCACAGCAGTCATCGACTGGGAATTTTGCTACGCTGGACCTCTTGAGTATGCGTATAGTCTTCCGTTCTGGCTACTCCTTCAACGACCAGAGAGATATAAGCCGAATCTGTTGACCTTCGAGGCAGTCTACAATTCGAGGTTGCCCATCTTCTTGGCAGCACTACGAGAAGCTGAATCGTTGGCAATTGAAAGAGGCACTCTGGCTTCCTCAGAGCGCCTGTCAACGATGATGGAGAGTGACGTGGCTAAAGACCGATTTTGGATCTTTTACGCTGCGAGGAACAACTATGCATTTGACGAAATATACTGGACATTTATTCACGGCAAATACTTTGACACAGAAAGAGAGGACGAATTGTTAGAGCACCTCTCAGATGAGGAGAGGCGAAACCTACCCGCGTTGGTTCAGCGCAAAATGGAAGAGCAAAAATCATCTGAACTAGCCGACTGGGAGAGCAACGAAGAATGGAAAGCAGACGGCCTATAATGCCCTAATAAGAGGGGCGTTGATGGGATCACGCTCGTCTTGCGCCATGTTATAATATTGCATCATATGAAGAAACCTTCGTTTTCTGTCTTTTTTTTCTCGTTATTGGTAGCATTAGCACTAGAGTCGAGATCGTTGCTCTAAGGTCTTTTGATTATTCCTTGTGACCTTCTAACGTTTACATTACTAGTCTGTGTTGTGAAGAATTGACGTTTCGCCTCCACCTGCATTCGTTTTAGCTTCCGTGAGTCCGAAGAAAGGGAGGGGTTTCCCCAGACTCAGTCGGCCCCTTGGTTTATTATCGGCTTATGTACTTAAAACCCGCAACAATCTGGGGAAACACTTGGTTGGCTTACACCGTCCGGCCCCAGACACACAAACACACAAAACCACCTCGGTACTCGGTTCATCCATCTGGCTGCATTGCATATGCCATTTTACTCTGTGGACGACTTCTACTCGGCATCATCAACGACCTTTACTTTCCCGACGTAATACATAGAGTCTAACTTCTCGTTTCCTTATATCCGTATTGACATATAGACCTCGGAATTTCTCGTCTCTTCCTTTCCCTCTTTGATATTTCTTTTATTGACAGCCTGGCCAGCGCCTTGGCCTTTGTTTTGTAATGTTTATCGCGCCTCTCCGATTTCGGTTCGCTGCTTCAACTCTTAGAACTAAATTCCCTGCCCCACCGGCTGCTCTAATCGTAAGATCAATATTGGTGCTGCTTCAAGTCTGTTCAGTGTTTGGCTGACTAGAGGTGCTCTTCAGACATCCTTCATGGCGCCCTCCAGAGCTCGGAATCATACTGCGGCTCTTCCCGCCGGTTCGTAATATCTCTTTTATTTCTCTTTGGCTGAAATGCTGCCAGGGCTCTGTTCGGGGAAAGGAGACCTCGCTGACGTTGGGTGTGCGAATATTTCTAGGCTATAAAGAGGACCTGTCAAAGGGTCCTATGCTTCGTTTTGAAGATTCACTGCCGCGCCTACCCGTTCCGACATTGCAAGAGACCGCCGAGCGCTACGTCAAGTCCGTACACCCGCTGTTGACACCAGAGGAATTGAACCGGACCAAGAGCGCTGTTGCCGAGTTCATTAGCTCAGGCGGCATTGGAGAAGAACTACAAAAGAGACTTGTTGCGCGTCGCGAGGATCCCAATGTGAAAAATTGGATTTACGACTGGTGGAACAATGCAGCCTATTTAGCCTATCGTGACCCGGTGGTGCCGTATGTCAGTTACTTTTATTCGCACCGGGACGACCGGAGGCGGCGCAACCCCGCGAAACGTGCGGCAGCTTTGACCACGGCCGTGTTAGAATTCAAGAAGCAAGTGGACGGAGCAACGCTGGAGCCAGAATACATGAAGAAGCTGCCGATTGCAATGTCCAGCTACGAATGGATGTTCAATGCTTGCCGTATTCCTGCAAAGCCTGCCGACTATCCTGTCAAGCATAGCCACACTGAAAACAAACATATCGTGGTGATACGCAAGAACCAATTCTTCAAGCTCATGCATGAAGTGGATGGTAAGCAGCTGAACACGAGCGAGCTGGAACAGCAATTTCGCAGAATCTACGAGACCGCCGAGAAAGCGCCAGCAGTGGGAGCATTGACATCTGAGAATCGGGACATATGGACAGACGTAAGTCCCATACGTGAAGAAGAAAATTAAAAGTCTCTGGATTGAACGGGTCATTGAATTGTTCTCTAGGCTCGAAATCTACTAATCGCCGCCCATCCGTCCAACAAATCGGCTCTCGAGACCATTGAATCTTCGTCCTTTGTAGTCTGTCTGGACGACGCGGCTCCAGTCACTCTCGAAGAACGCGCGCACCAGTACTGGCACGGCGACGGATGCAACCGGTGGTTCGACAAGCCTCTACAATTCATCATCAACGACAACGGCACGTCCGGCTTCATGGGCGAACACTCCATGATGGACGGCACACCGACACACCGTCTCAACGACTATGCCAACATGCTCATATCCCACAACAAACTGGACTTTGAGAACCCATCGATTCGCTCAAACCTACCAGAGCCACAAGTCATCAGATTCCACATTACGCCCGAAGTCCAAGACGAAATCACCCGCGCCAAACGCGACTTTGACCACGTCATGGGCCAGCACCAGCTCAAGGTCCAAGCATACCAAGGATACGGCACGAACCTGATCAAGCAATTCAAGTGCTCGCCCGACGCCTACGTCCAGATGGTCATCCAACTAGCGTATCACAAAATGTACGGCAAGAACCGGCCGACATACGAGTCCGCCGCCACGCGACGCTTCCAACAGGGCCGCACAGAAACCTGTCGGTCCGTGTCCGACGACTCCGTCGCCTTTTGCAACGCCATGGCCGACCCATCCACTCCGCCCGAAACATGCGTCGAGCTCTTCCGCAAAGCAGTCGCCAGCCACGTCCATTACATTACCGACGCGTCTGCCGGCAAAGGCGTCGACCGCCATCTCTTCGGCCTCAAAATGCTCCTGCGCGACGGCGAGGCCCTGCCGGCCATTTATCAAGACCCGGCCTACTCGTACAGCAGCCACTGGTTCCTCAGCACCAGTCAGCTCAGCTCAGAGCATTTCAACGGCTATGGTTGGAGCCAGGTCGTCGATGACGGCTTCGGCGTCGCGTACATGTGTCTCAAGGATTCCCTGCAGTTTAACGTCGTCAGTAAAGGCCTCGGCAGCGACAGGTTTAGTCATTTCCTCAATGAAGCCGCGGGTGACATTCGTGACATTTTGCTGCCTACTCTTGAGCCTCCCAAGGCAAAGTTATAGTTTTTCTAGTCTTGTTTTCTTTTACGCCTCTCTATTTCTTTTTAGCCCGCTTTACGTTTGCTTGCCTCGATGCGCTTTTACGCTTTACGTCCTGTATGTCTCTTTCATCTCTTTTGGCCTCTTTCATCTATTTACATCTCTTTATCTGTGTGCATCTGTCCACGTCTCTACTATGCCTGTTCTATGTTCATTAGGCAGGGCAGCTGTACCTTATTCTATTGTAGTGTAGTATTAGAAGCTGTCAAGTGGTTGATCCTCATCTACAAAAAAAGCATTTACTCAAGGACACGACGTGCAAGGGATATGTCACGACAAAATCCAATAAACAATGGCAATCTCATGTTCAAGCAATGAATAAAGTTTCATTAAGCCTCAAAGCAACGAGCTAAGCAGGTATCATTAGAGATAAATAGACCCTTGATATTTCGGGTGGATTTTTCAGAAAAGGAGGGGAAAACCGGTGACAAGGGGATATTTCACCGTATTTAGTAGTTGGAGTCGCCGTAGCTATCGCCGCTGCCTTGACCATAGCTGTCACCGCCCTGGCCATAGCCAGCCTGCTCGCGCTTCTCGCGGCCCTTGTTCTCGAGGCCGGAGTGGTGGAAGATACCACCGGCCTTCTCGAGGAACTTGCCAGCCTTGGAGTCTAACAGTAGAGAAACCGTGTTAGTTGGGGAATGCACGCGCGTACAGTAAATTAGGGGGGGAAACAATTATTCAGGAATTGTTAAGAAACGTACCACTAGAGCCGCTGTTGTCATAGTCGTCATTGTTACCGCCCGAAGAGCTGCTCTTGTTGCCATATCCGGCTCCACTAGTGGTGCCAGATCCGTACTGGTTACCAGAGGACTGGTTTCCAGATCCATAGCTGTCGTTGCCGCCAGAGGAGTAGTCATTGGAGCCGCCACCTAGGCCACTGCCGGCGTTGCCGGAAGAGTAGTCGGAAGATCCTCCTCCAAAGCCGGAGCCGGAGCCGGAGCCGGACTAAGCTATTGTCAGTAAAACTTGCAGTATTGCAGGTCCATCGGGAAGGCTCACCTGGTTGCTGTCGTTGCCGTAGCCACTAGACTTGTTACCACCATATCCACCGGAGGTGCTGTCGTCTCCGTAGCCGCTGCTCGACTTGTTGCCGTATCCGCTCGAGGTGTTGTCATCGCCGTAGCCACTGCTCGACTTGTTTCCAAAGCCGCTCGAGGTGTTGTCATCACCGTAGCCGCCCGACTTGCTTCCGTAACCACCAGAACCACCAGACGTGTTGTCATCTCCATAACCACTCGACTTGTTGCCGAAGCCACTGGAGCTGTTATCGTTCCCATAACCGCCGGACTGGTTTCCGTAGCTATCATTTCCAAAACCTCCAGAGGATTGGTTGTTACCGAAGCCAGAGGAGCTGTTGTCGTTTCCGAAACCACTACCACCACGGCCAGAGGACTGTTATCATCCAGAAAACGTCAGCACTTGGAATTGGTATTAGAGTGGTTTTATTGCACTCGGGGAATGTCATGTCACGTACGCCGTAGTTGTCACTACCTCCGCCGTAGCTGTCGTTTCCGCCGTAGCCGCCCTATGACACCGTACCAGTTAGCATTGATTCAGTTACGTGCGTAAGATCTCTGGACATTCGACGTCGTGAAATGCTGAAAAGAAGTAATCTAGGCTCAAAAGTGATTCAAAATTCCACAGGGCTCAAGTGACGATGAGCAAAGGTAGCTTGAAAATTAATCGAGACTCACCGAAGTGTTGTCGTTGTAGTTGGACATTATGACGTATGACTTGATACCTCAAGTAATGTTTTACGAGTTAAGAAAAGAGTAGGTAGAGAGATTCGTAAAAGAGCTTGATCCAGGTGGAAGTAAAATCAGAAAGGAAGAGGAAGAAGAAAGAAGCAGGAGAAGTGAGGTTCATATATATATGGTGGGGGTGGTGTAAGATGCGTTCATATTCTTATGACGAAATACTAGAGTGGAATGGCATGCAGGGCAGCAGGGTTACGGGGGGGGGGAGGGGGGGAAAGCTGATGAGAAGCTCCCAAGGTCAGCATTCAATTGGTTCCCCAGGTGAAGTGAAAGAAGAGAAGCGCCAAAGAAAAAGGGTCAACATGTAGAGCCAGGGTTTCCTCAAAGTACTCTGTAGCTCTGGACCCAGTCCCACATGGGGGGTTCCCCTCGAGGGGAGCTATGGAAAGTAGTTGCAATAGCCCTCAATGGCTTACTTGTCTGGGTCATGATAGGTACATTTGCGCTACACAGGGCGACGGATCCCAGCAGGTTTACCAGTAGGTAGTATATGGTTCGATCATTAGTGGGGTGGGAAAGAAACAGAGCGATCGAAATGACGGAGTCAGCGAAGAGGCAAAGCTGCCCGGAACCGCACTGGTGTCCCATCGGAGCACCGGATGGGGGGAGAGGGAAAGGGGAATGAATAGAATGGAGCTGGGTCGAGAAAAGTCGATCAGGGAAAAAACAACATCAAGGACCCTTAGCGGGATCGAATGGAGGAGACGACCCGCACATCAAGCCACCGTCAGCCCTTTTGACCCCGCTTTGCTCTTTGGGAGCTCGAGATAGGTTTCTATTCCAGGTAACCAGTAAACCAATACTACTGGTGTTCCCAATTCCTTGTTTTTTTTTTTCCCTTCCCCATTGCTTGGAATTGCCTTTTAATCAACTTGTTCCATAGAATTGATGTGATGGGCAGTTTTCGTGGCACAGCTTAACAAGTATATTTTGCATTGATGCCACGTCTCTTACGATTTTAAAGTCTAAAAGCTTGGTTTTTTAGCTTCAGCTTCACAGCATGCTAGGGTAAATGTAAACGGGGGCTCTCCATCTGATGCTCGACTGTGGCCATCCCCATGACGAATCATCTCTGCGGCAGCCATCCCGTGGATCACCTTATGGTTACGCTGAAACGGTCGGTTACAGGAAACTGGTTCTGTAGCACATTCCAACAACGAAACAAGGTCATAGCAATGCTTCTCAGGGCATAGAAGTAGCACATTAAGATATCCTGGAAGCTGGAGACATAGCCAAGTTGGATCATGTGCATTTACCCACCTGCATGTATAGGACCTACTCTGGCCAATTGATCACACCGGAGAAATTAATCGAGACGACTTTTATGGTGCTGAATCAAGACGAGGGGACGGAGCTGAGCCCGGGCACTACTCAAGTGATGCTGGTTCATCGCCGACGGGGAATAATGAGAAAAGCTTGTATCACCAACTGCCGCGTACATCAACTCAGTTGCATCATCGCAGCCACCGTCATCATCCTAATCATCCTACCCACGGCCCTTGCCGAGGTAGATAGCCGACGGCAGTTTCCGGTGTGAACAAGCGACTTAAGTCTAAGTTACTCCGTACCGGTAGCCGCGGTGTCTGCAATCCCACCACTTCCTTACCCATGAGCTCCCTGAAGGAATATATTCCACTCTCTCAAGGAATTGATATACTTTGTAGGCTCGTAGTTTTATTCTTTCTAGATAAGGTGGATATGTCATTGTGTCGGAATGTGGTTTCCAAGAGCTCCGCTGCGCCCGCATCCACTTTGGCGGCAGGACTCGGCCGTAACCATCTCAGCTGAAAGCCAGGGTCCAACGGGCCCCGCTTCCTGTGTTTTTGTCGAGCCGCCCTCGATCCGGCTCTGCACTGGTTGTTTTCCTTTACACACTCATTGCAAATGTCGTATCTGGTGGGGCTATACAATTGAACTAGCATCTCCTCCGACAGCACTAGGATCTGGCATCCCTCAAACTTGGGTACTGGTCCAACACATCGGAGACCCCGAACCTGTCTAAATCGCCCGGCACAGTCGGCCGAGGTCGTCTTAAATGAATGATCCCCTGGAAATGCCGAGGCTATCTTGATGATATCCAGTCCATTGGGTGATGGAAATTGCAATAGCCAAGAAGCTGACAACCAAAGAGGGAAAAAAAAGAGTCAGCACTAGGGTTGTTTCAAATTGTTTATTGTCAAGTAATCCGTCCAAATGCAAGGGACCAATCTAAACTGAGTGCTCCCTGTCCAAACTCCGCGCCAGACACAATCAATATGGCAAAAGACAAACGCGCCGAGATGTTGAGATGGAATAATCCTCCTTGAGACAACTTGCACCTTAACGCACGTATTTACTCTGTATCACCCAAGGTTAGTAAAATTCGGAAAGCCAGTATTAGACGAGAGAATGGGAAGATTGAATGCATTTGTCCCTACACATACCATGAAGCGCTTGTGGAAATCAGAACGAAGAAGATCCTGTATAATTGTCAGATCAATCACCAATATAAGCAGCATAATAATCAACGCAGAAAAGCAACAACAGGTTGATACTCACATTGACGAATTCCTTCTTCCGTTTATCCTCCGTCCCACGGGCCTGATTCTTGAACACGACATCGTCATCCCATCTTGAATCATCCGTTAGCATCAAGCCATCACAATCTGATTTCAAGGGCAGGAAAGACACAAGGGTGAAATACCTTCTCTTGACGCTAAAGTCCTGAGGGTTCAGTAATGGATTGCCGCGTGCAATGTCAAATTCGCGCTGCTCCTCAGCCGCCGCAGCTTTCTCACGTTCCTCTCGTTCCTTTTGCTCTGCTCTTTCCTTCTTGATCTTCTCGAGTTCTCGTAGTAGCTCTGCCGTCTCATCCTCTTCATCCTCGTCACTAAGGTGAGGTTAGCGGCTCGACCCAGTGACTGATCCCGCCAGACCCTTTGCTCCTTCGAAAAAACTAACCTATCTTCATCACTATCTTCACTCCCACTTATATCCGAGTCCGCGTCCATCTCTCGTGACTCTTCTAATATTCGCCTTCGTTTTGCTTGAGGATCCTCTTCCCCATCTGCGGCGTCTGCTGATTCGGGGCCGCTTTCAATCTGACGCTTCGCCGGTTCCGCTGGTATCTGTTCATCGTCGGCGCCGGCTATTGGTGTGCCTTTAACTTTTGCGAAATGCGCAGCTTCGGCTTTCAGAAGTTCCGCTCTGAGATCACGGACTTCGGCTTCTCGCGCTGAACCTTGTCCAGGTTGTCTGGGTCTTCTCAGCCACAGGATTCATATGCATAGAATACGAATACCCATACCGAAATTTGAGCTGCGTGTGAGCTGGTAGCAACCGTTGGTGGTAGGCCGGTCCCCTTTGGGCCTCCCTGCCTTGGGCCTGAAATTGTTAGTTGTTGCATTTGGCAATGGACAAATGCTGCCTACCGGGTCGAACGTGGGCCTATGAGCTATAGGAAGTTAGCTATGCATTAAATAAGCACCTAATTTAAGATGGTTCGTACCAGTGGTCATTGCAGTGGTCGGCGATTGTTCTGTTATTTGTTCGCAACGATTTAGTGGTCAACTCGAAAGAACCCACCGAATGGACGTCAAGCGTGGACAAGGCAACGCGGAAAAAGTAATTATCCGAGACGAAGTTTAGCCCGCGCAAAATGGACTGTAGGTGGCAGGTGCAGGCTGTGTCTGAACATTTTACGAACCACGAATTCTGCGCGGCTGAAAATGTAAAAAAATTATAAATAGAAAAAATTAAAAAATAATAGAAATGCCCCCTCTCCTAAAAGTAGTTTTTCATCCGCTTGTGTCTTTTTGTCAGTGCATTCGATCAAACAGCTCTCTATCCTAAACTCTCCACTGCAGGAGTCATAATTGTTTCAATGGCTCGTTCAGATTCATCGACAAACTTCAATTGTAGAGGCTCATTCCCATAAATGCGTAGCAAATATAGAAGTTGAAATGTATGTATATGGGCCACAGCTAATATATAAAGCCACGCATAATCGACTGCTGGCTAAAGAATGCAATGCCCAGAATACTCCGCTTGCTGTGCTTTTCTCCCTTTAATGCGCTGTAATCTTTGTGCTGAGGACTCGGTTTACCCGGAGAAAACTGACTTCATAAGTCTCTTCAAAGTGTTGAGAAGCACAGTGTCTTCCCAAGACTTGACTTTGCTTTCACCTCTCCATTCATCTTTACCAGTGCCTAACAATGGCCTTGCATCGACATCACAAACTGTTTTTGGGGAAGGAAGCTCTCCTGTTTGGAAATAGTTACGCACAGTCTTGGCAGTACATAGTGACGGTGCGCTCAAAGAGCAGTGCTGTAGAAGAGTTAGTCAATCAATATTTCTTGATATGTTCCCCAAGTACGCAAGTGAGGGATGGAAGAGAAAAACATACACCTTCGGAATCTTGCTGAAGGACAACTGAATTGGCATATCGAGAAGAGACATTGAAAGCGCTGGCTGTGGTCAGTTGAGTAAAAACCAAAATCTAGAGAATTACTCACTTGCGGAGAGGCGTGACTGGGTCGAGCGTATTACCGATCACTAGCATTGGGTGTGCCGTCTTGCCACCGAATGGACCTGAAATAAAATCTTTAGCAAAGTGTTCAACCAACAAAAAAACAACACTCGGTCGGACAGTTGGAAAAATACCAGTAAATCTCCACTTTGGCCGCGGATCCCACCCAACGCACTCCAGTCGGATATGTGCCCAGATATCTCCTACCCATTTGCTCTGACGACGCAGCTCACTCAGATATGATTCAAAATCCTCCCTTGTATCATCGAGCAGACTCTCGCCATCAGTGCAAAGAATACCTGCTTTAACTTCAAAATTATTTTCTCCGGGCCGCATACACCATTGAGAATAAGGTTCGGCGCGGCGGCATTCAGTATTGGGACAGGCGGGCGATCTTCTGCTGCGCTTGATTCTTGCCAAGGAAGTACCATTTCCCTGCTCAGTCTCCAATAGGATTTGGGCGACGACTGGAAACTGTTCATAAGGAACGTATAGGGAATTCATAATGAGAACCCTAGCATCTGTCCAGGTGACAATCTCGGCGCCTTCCGCAGCGTTGGCTGGTACCCCAATAGGCTGCTTTTTGAGCGACGACAAAACACGCTCAAACCGGGTTTTAACGCCTTCAGCTCCCCCTTCCGTATAGAACGGACAGTGATCTGGGCCAGCTTTAGAGCAATATTCGCAAAATTTATCGACGATGAGATCGGAGTCCTGGAGGTTATGAAGCCAGCCGCCTTGATAGTAGTCCGGCGTGTCGACAACGCCGTCGATCACGACTCTTCCAACGAGGTCAGGATACATTGCAGCAAACGTAGCGCCAATCACCGTTCCGTAGGAGAAACCCCAGTACAAGAGCTTTTCTTCACCCTTTCTCCAACGCGTCCGTTCCAGGATGGCCTCTCTGCTGGAAGCCATGCTCTGGTCCTTGAGAGACAATCGCGTCCCTGAGTTGGCCAAATAATGTCTGGCTTCCGTCTCACGCCATTCTCCATGGCGTTCAATGATCTCGACCATATCTCTTACCACGGGTGATGTATTCATGAAATTTTTGATATTTCCATCTTCGCCGTTAATCATAGAGCGAGAACAGCCCTCGCCAAGTGCCTTAGCCCTAGTCCAAAGAACATTTGAGAGGTCTTTGGATTCACCAATAATGCCCTCTGCTTCCAATTGCGTTTGCCAGACCTGCCTTGAGAACGCATCAGGAAAGCAGGAGAAATGAGGAGTAGTTAGATTGACACCTCGAGGGTCAAAGCCTATGATATCATAATAGAGTGAGGAGCTTGTTGTTATTTGGCTTGGGGATTCGGCGGCGTCGACAACTGTTTGGATGTCCCGACCTGATCGAATGGCTAGATATGTTCCGGAACCCCCAGGTCCACCTAACAGACACTCGTTGAGTAAAAGACCAATTCTCCAGCTTTTCCAGGGACGTCTCTATCATACCTGGATTGATCAAAACCGGCCCCCCATACCTTGAATCAGTTACTGGCACCTTGGCGGGTATTTTGACAATTGCAATGGCTACACGCGCTCCTTTCCCATCGGTGCGGTTCCAGTCCATAGGCACGTCAAGACGAGCACATTCCAGACCATCGTAGCACGAATGATAGATCAGATGACGAGTTGGCGTCACCTACTCGAGTGAGTGTCTATAGGGATAAAAACATCAAGAGACTTACATCATCCCACTCAAACTGTTCAGAGCATTTTTTGGTGCATTTAATATCCCAGAGTCCTGTACGGTGGCCGCTAGAGGAGGAACACCGGGCAACCACCCCAGTCCAGTCAGTAAAGTAGCCCAGTAAGAGCCAGGCCACAAGTCCGGCAATGCCGGCATAAATGATTGAACGACGAAGCATTTCCAGTCTACGCCGCCTCATCGATCTAGCCTCGTGATAATGCAAAGATACCCGCGGGGTAAATTCGTCTGTATTGGTGTTTTTTATTGACTTTGTTGACTCGTCCATGACGGTAGAGCTTTTGGAGAATGTGAAAAATGTGCAGAATAGAAAAGGCGTCAAGTGGTTATAGGCAGCAAACAACGCGCAAGCAAGAAAAGCAGTCCCCACCGCACAGAACAATCAGCTTGTGAAATGTCTTGGCAACACTGTATACCTTCACTATTCAAAATTGCTCTTATATCGGTTCATAAATACCTCAGATGAGTTGGCAGATACGCCATTCAAAAACTGGATCTGGATTTAAAAGGGATCATTTGACGCTCATTCAAAAGCTTCTTTTGCCTGTCGAAGCTTGGGCATTTGGTTACACCATGTACAATGCCAGTTACCCCTCTCAGGTGACGTCGCTTAAAGTGACAGGTAGCGAGATAGCTAAAAGACCCCTTATGTTCACCTAGTTTTCTCCTGAATTGCAGCCGTGACCGTTAAAGTGACTTTGGATGAGGACAACCGACTGATGGACTCAATTTTTGAGGATTGAGACAAGGGGGAAATGTTCAAGCCAGCTTCACGGAATCCGAGTCTACAGTACAGTACGCACAAACACGACACAAATATAAGGTAGCTACTCCGTAGTACCTGTTGGTCGCCGCTTGGGTTCTCCGCATGAGGCAGCGCCTGGCCTCAGTAGTCAGCAATCCTTACCAAGTCATCGAGGGGACGTTAAGATAGCTAACCACGGGCGAAACAGGACGGAAGAGCCACTAACATAACGGTGTCAGATTAGCCACCAAAATGGTACAGCCATGACAATTGACGGGCCGTGCCATATCGACCCCCTTTTTTCTCGACAGATTATCTGCCGAAGGAGAGCTTTTAAAGATTAACCTCGCTGCATTAAAAAGAATTACATGCTCGGAAAATTCAATCTCCATAGCAATGTTGGATTTCATAATCCAGCCTTGGTGCCAATAGGCTCCCCGTGGCCTGTCAAAGAGAAAGAAGCTACTAAAATAAGCGTGGCAAGGATGCGGCGGTTAACCAAGTGACAGTCAGATTGCTAGTCGTGTAACTTGGATGAGTCGAACATTTTCAACAGCCAATCAATGCAAATAATACGCGTCGATCAAGCAATGCACTTTGGGCAACTAAACAAAAAGGAAAAGCACCCTTCATCAGCGAGTTGGATCCGCCCCCACGGTCTGCTAACCCAGGAGAGTGAGCACTATCATGGCTGTTACTTTTCCTTTAAGCCATCCGCGACCCTTTTCTTTCCATGTTTTAGCAGCACTCCACGCCATTGTCGACGTTTAAAAATGGGTTTCCAAGGGCATCTGCAAACCCGCATTTGGTCGGTATTGTTTATCCTGCTCATATGTGATTTGGCCTCAGTGACAGGTTCCGCTACATGCTACTACCCTTCCGGTGATGTTGCGCACCGAGACATGCCATGCGATCCCTCTGCAAGACAGAGTTCGTGCTGCGGCCCGCTAGATATCTGTCTTGGCAATGGTCTCTGCTATGATCAAAGCAGTGATGGTCTGATATCAAGAGGTTCCTGCACAGATCAAACTTGGAACGACGGCAGTTGCAGTCATTATTGCGCAGATGGTAGGGCCATGTCCCGGTTACAATTCCCAATTCAACGAAATTAGCTAACCATATTCTGTAGATGCACCAAATGAAGGATGCGCTGTTGTGGTTTGCGCCCACAATGAATGGTGCTGTGGGGCAGGCTGCTGCTCAAATGGTACCGCATCAACTTTCTCCGTCGCCGTTGGGACCGTCATCGGCCGGCCTACAGACCTTGCCAATCCGAGCAGCACTCTTCCTGTAACAGTCACTACGACTGCAACTAATGCAGTCACGATTACGGCCTCCCCCTCAAATTCATCACATACGTCCGACTCGAGAGACATTGCAATTGGCGCTGGAGTAGGCGTACCTCTTGGCTTGGCTCTCCTTGCGGCTGTCGGTCTGCTCTTCTACCGCGAGCGTCACTACAGGAGGATGTACGCTCTCCCTTCCTCACCCGCTCCATATGCTCCCGGCCAGGAACAACCTTACGACATGTCGCACCTTAGGGTCGCTGAAGCCGACAGCATTCCCAGGCATCGGTCAGAAATGCCTGGAAGTCAACCGACAGTTACATATCTGAAATGATTCTAGGAATGGGCTTTCCGATTGAATTCATGATAGAGACGAAATTAGATTTCCCTCACGCGGTAGCTGAGACCGTATTAGCTGAAATTTACACACCTTATGCTTTCCAGCCCCGTGAACTCCAGGCGGGCTTATATTGCACACGAATCGGTGAGGACAGCTCGCGAGTTGCATTTGAGACAGAAACTCAAATTAATGCTATAAATACTGGATCGTAATATCTGCCTAAAAGGCTCAGAAGATTCTTCTGGAGACTGTTGAGCTTAATTAGTTATTATGAAATTTTCAAATGCCCCAAAGCAAATACAAGTGTTCAGAACGTGTCGGAGTAAACCGGCGCAGTCGGGGATACGCCGTAACAACTTTTCTCCGAGCCGAGACCTTCAAGGTCAAAAGTTCCCCCAGAAACTCCAAGCATGATATACATTTTATCGACTAAACCATGCCGCGGGAAGCAGAGCCCTCGCTCAATGAGCGCGCATTTGTGCTACAAGCACTGCAGGAGGACATTCGCATTGATGGACGGGCACTAGATGAGTTTCGAGGCATAGACTTGAAGTTCGGCCCCGAATATGGCGTTGCAGATGTGCGACTAGGGAAAACAAGGTAAATCACATTTTCCTTAACTTTATCAGAGGAGCGGCTCTCCTGGCGCTCTTTTTCGCACAGCTTTTGCCAATTGTAAATTTTCAAAGTTTTTCATGATTCTAGGCTATAAATCTTCTAGCTAACAATGATCAAATTTGCCTTTGAACAGAGTCATTGCTCGTATTTCTGCCGAAGTGACAACACCGTTTCCCGACCGAAAGTTCGACGGCGTCTTCACAATAGTTACGGAACTCAGTCCATTAGCATCCCCTGCCTTCGAAGTTGGTCGACAGACAGAGCAAGAAGTGATTCTCTCTCGGATCCTGGAAAAAGCTATTCGACGGTCGAACGCCCTGGATACAGAAGCGCTCTGTTTAATTGCGGGTCAGGCGGTATGGAGCATACGAGCGGACGTGCATGTTGTTGACCACGATGGTGGACTAGTGGATGCGAGCTGCATCGCAGTTATGGCGGCACTGAAACACTTCCGACGACCAGACGCGACGGTGTCGGGCGAAGGCCATTTGACAGTCTTCACCATGGCGGAGCGAGTCCCCGTGCCGCTCTCGCTGATGCACGACCCGCTATGTGTGAGCTTCTCTTTCTATCATGGAGGTGAAGTGTCGCTTGTCGACGCAACGCTGCAAGAGGAGCAACTGCGCGAGGGTGAACTCATCATCAGCATGAACCGTCACGGGGAAGTGTGCCAGCTTGCGAAGCTCGGTGGGGTTCCCGTCGATGCGCTCACATTACTCAGTTGTACAAACACTGCGTTGGTTAAGGTCAAGGACCTGACCGCTCTCATCAATAAGAAGCTCGATGAAGATGCTAAGAGAAGAAATCTGGGTGGTCTGATGACAGAACTCAGTGCCGAGAATGAGCGATGAACCCGTCTCAGCTAAACTTGCGGAAGAATAAAAAGCATTGGGGTATTGTGAAAATCCAATGCCTTTTGTATTGTGAAATCAGATACCACACCGTTTCTAGGCATGAGTATCAGAGTATACTCACCAAGAGCGCTCCCAACGATACCTGAGCTATGAGTGGGGACGAAGGCTTCAAAGCCGGGGCAAAAGTGGTGGATGCGTGGAGTTTGGGTTTGTTACATTCGGGAATCACGACGAAGCAGAATCAGTTCTTTTTCAAATGCTATCGAAGCGCTATGCTACCAGAGAATGCCATGAGGCCCACAACAAAATTTATGCTTGGAAGAAAATCAGCGCATCAAGTCGCTCCAAAGGAGCAGTTGTTAGTGATCAAAACATCGCCACAAATGGCATACTACCAATACAATGAATGAAATCGAAACGCTTATTCACATACTTTACGACTCCAATTCTCTAGTGTACTTGACAAACGCTTTCTTGTGAACCTGAAATTTTATTAGCCGATGACCTCACCTCGTTTTCCAATTTTGACTTACCAAGCCTGCATACTTTCCGTTTCGCAAAACGCAAATGTATCGCAGTCCAAGCTTGACGAAGCACTCGTACACCAGATCCATGGGTGATCGTATGTCCAATGCAACAGGAGCCTGAGCAATTTGTGAGTATAAAGACGAGCAAAAACGGAACACTTAACGTACCGGATCTATATACGGAGTGAAATCGGTGGGATCAGCCTCCTCGTCTTCCTCTTCAGCCACTGCTCCTCTCCATTGAACATCCGTGGCCATCAAACAGAGCGTTTCTGGGCCATCGTCGAGCTTATCTAGTGCAAATTCGAGGTCCGGCGCAGGTATCAGGCCGACAAGGATACCATGTCTAACTATCGGCAATCCTCCATCGAGTTCACCTGCCATATGCAGGCGTTCAAGCTTTAGGCGTAAGTCTGCAGCAGGTATCAGTGGGGAATCAGAAATATCTATGATCCGATCCCGCCGTATACGAGGCGTGATATCTCCGAGATCCGTCGTGAATATCGGTCGGACTTTATTGTCTAGGAATGGATATGAATTCATTGACGTCAAAAGATCCTGTTACATTGAAATCAACAGCGCGCTCTCAGGTTAATATATCCGGGGTGTTTGAGAAGGCAACATACATAAATGCTGAGAGGTTCTAGGGCATCTGCCGTCCACTTCGAAACAAGTACCGCGATTGAGAAGGGCAGGACATGGTCCAGACTGCCAGTAAGCTCAAACAAGATGACGGCCAATGCGACGGACAGTCTGGTGACACCGCACATTGTTGCGCCTGCTGCGACCATTGCATAAATACCTGGGGTGACACAAGATTCTGTGCCCTTTCCTTTTGCACAAGCACCGAAAATGGTCGTATTCGGATGCATCAGCACAATATATTGTACGGTATGGCCAACAATCCTGCCAAGCAGACCTCCGACGACCATCGATGGTACATAGATACCAGCTGGAACTTTTACTCCGAAAGTGATAATGGTGAGGAAGCTTTTGACAACGAATGCGATGCCAAGATAACGGATGACTTCAGGGATTTGTTCCTTGGAAGGACAAAGCCCCGATCCCTCAATACCCTTCGAATTGCATGGGCTGGCAAGCTCGTAAAGAAGCTCTGTGACGGCCAGCTTGGTATATCTGTTCCAGTATCCCACGAGCCCAGTTATGAGCGCCACAAGTCCTACTTCCAGCATTGGCCATTTTTTGATGAGCTTGATGCGGCGAAAGCTTGTTGCCCAGATTCTTGATGCTTTAATGAACAAAGCACCAGCTGCGCCTCCAAGCACTCCGAGAATAATGAAGACGATCATTTCAAAGAATTCCCAATCCGTCAAATAACGGACCTCAAACAAGACAATCTTGTTCGTGCCGTACGGGTTCAAAAATTTCAAAAACAAGGCAGCAACCTGATTCCCATGAGTATTGATTTCCAAAAGGAAAGAGAGCTTCCACCTAGAAGGACTTACAATGCAACAGAAAAAGGTACGAAACAGGGTTTTTGGTGGAAAATAATAGCTTTTTATTAAGTGTCAGTTTCGGCCAATAAGACAGGATTTCAACCGGAAACCCACCTCACTTCTTCCAGACTAAAAAGGACGCCTCCAAGTGGTGCTCCAAATGCCACAGCTACTCCACTAGCAGCACTGGCGCTGAGTACTTCACGTCTTTTGCCGTCATTGTGGTTGTATTTGGAGAAGATTCTGCAGGCAATGTTTCCAACGCAGGTTGCAATATGCACATATGGGCCTTCTTTCCCCAGGCTTAGTCCAGAGGCAACACTGAGGATCAAACCCAAAGTTTTAAGCACAAGAGTCTTGACGCCCAAGTATCCGTGCAGAACGAAGCCACTAAGAATGACTTTGACTTCTGCCACTCCGCTCCCGGCAGCGGCATAATATATCATGGTCGAAGATTGCTGCACTTCAGTATATTTTTGCCGAGGGCTTACACTTCCAGAGCCGCCAGAATCGTGCCGTCGATTCTCATATCGATTCTCTGCACCCAAATTCTCGTCCAGAGTCGAGAGGGAAACCGCTGACGGTACGACAGTTTTCGTACCAAGTGTTAAGATGCATGAAATAAGAGACAGGAAGACTCCTGCCAAAACATAAATGAAAAAGTCCAGTCGAGCGTCTTTAGTACGAGACGGCCGTAAGGCCTCGGACCAAGAAAGCCAAGACGGGCACACATGTTCATCCAGGCCAGCACAACATTTTTTCTTGGAACGGTACCAGCCAATTGTGCAATAGCCATCTTTTAGGTCGAATATCGGGGTCTCTGTGATGTCGACAAGATAAGCAATGGCAGCTGTTATGCAACCAATAATGGCTACAAGAATCCACCCTTGCGCTCCATCAAACCACGCGTATACTCTACCCCGCAGATCCTTCCGGTTCCGCAAATCTTTCACGCGAAAGGCATCTGCGATACTGTCGTGGACCCAGTCCGTAGACGTGAACTGATCGTACCATACGCGATCATCTCGGTAAAATGATATTTTGGAGTCCTCGAGATTGCTGTCTTGCCATCCATCTGATCCCAGCGCAGCAGCGAGCCGCTGTCCGAACGACCCTTTGCGGTGGTGGTTGAACTTGAAACGACTGTTGCCGATGTTGCTTGGCTGCCTCGATAATCTCTGGCCCGGAGTGGGCGGAAGTGTCCTATAGGCTCTGCCAGCGGTATCTCGTTGGCTCAGCAAGCTAGTCTGTTCGTCCGCAGCGCCTTTATTGCGCGGTCGACCACCACGCAGTTCGAGATCCGAAGCACGAGATGAGTATAAACGGCGGCTGGCTGTCGGGGAGCTCGGAGTTGCGCTTTGCTGTGAGGAATCGATACCCTCGTCGTTATCGGCCGGCGCATCTTTCCGAGACTCGCTCGGTGTTGTTGAAGACATTATTGAACACTGGGCCCGAACGCATGGGTATTTTCAAAATAACAGCAACGCTCTAAGGGATTCTCATTCTTTATTCGGAACGGCAAGGATACATATGCTCATGGGATATTTTCGTGGAGAGTAGTCTAGGCAAGGAATGAGCTGGTAATGAAGCACCGGACCGGGATGGGGCGCTGTTTAGATAACTGATGTAGGCTGTGGGGGAAGGTGGGCACATGGACAGCGACTTCCTCCGCAAATGTTTACGGATGTCTCAGCCAAGACGAAGTCCAAACAGAAACGATCGGCAGCGGCAAAAGGCGCAAAAAATAATACTATAAAAGCCTCCTGTGCTTACCATGACCCATCTCCACGAGGACAAAAATCGAGGTAGACGGCGTTGCGATATCTTGGGGGATAATGACATGCTGCGGGCTATTTCGGGGGTTCCACCTGTTCGGCTTACTCTACAGGTAAACCGACGACTTGGGTGAGACTTCACGCGAAGGCGGTCAGGGACTCATGTCGCACAGTAACCGTTACCGCAGTATGCGCGTAAAACGTTTGGCTGTTGCGATTAGGGACCCGTGGTAACCGGGCTTTACTACCACCCAAAAAGGAAAAAAATAAGTTACAGGCACCGGGATGTCGGGGGTTTGGCCTTAAACCTCTTTGATAACGGGCGGATCATTCGGCCTTCATTTTGGGGCAGTCGCTTAGTCATCTCCAAAGTCGTTGTGTTGCTCGCATCTAAATTCAACCAAACCTCCGCCAAAGGCCAAAATATTTAAAAGCTTTGGGATAACTTGCAGTATTCGATATACTTCTTGCGTATTGTTAAAATTTTAATTTTGCTGCTGCTCAACCATCTAGATAAAACAATTGTTCTCGTCGCTCCTCCAGAGTCTCTCTGTACAAATTGAACTGGGCCATGGCTTCATCATAGTCCTCATGAGAGACCCCGCCATCTGCGCCCAAAACCAGGTCGCGCAAGCTCTGAAAGTCGACTCTAGCATCTCCCCATTTATCTGCGACTTTTCTAGCTTCACTGATGCCCTCTTCTGTGAATGTGACTGGGCAGGCGACATCCAAGCCTCTGCTCAGACAAATGCCATCCCATTTCTCGTATATCTGGAGCAGCAATTCCTGAAACGGAACCGGTCCATCCTGCCAGATCCGCCCGGCCAAATGCAAGATTAAGATGCTCGGGTCAACACTACATAGAAACCTGGAACGCATAGCCTTGTACGCAAGAGGATTTCCAAGCTGTAGGCACGCCATCTCATAGAATTTCTTGAGTCTTTGGACGCGGAGTCTGTCCTTTGCCGTTTCCTTGTCGGCTTCGGACAGAGTCTCGTAATCGTCGGGCAGTTGCGGCATGATCGTACCCCACTCATACGGCTCGGTAGAGTATGCTATTGCGGGAAATCCGGCTTGCATGAAGAGAGGCGCGGCATATATTCCCTGCCAATCAATAATTCCAGTTATTTTGGTACGGTCCGTCTCGTCGACAAATATATGATCAAAATAGAGTTCTTCATGCCACAGGACTGCGCTGGTAACCTCCTCTACAGGCGGAAGAATGTAGGGTAGCAGTGTGAGATAGAGCTCAAGCAGTTGCACATGTATGTCTGGAGAACATAGCGATGTTTCGGTGAGTAATGTAGGACTTTGAGGTTGGTGACGTCCGATTTGCTTAATCCATGTAATCTCGCGCTTTGCAACGGCGGCAAAATACTCCTCTGCAGTATTCCCTACAAGTATATGAAGAAAATATGTCAGTTAGATTATTTGATCACAGTTGTTCATTGAATCATTGAACCATTGATTGAAGGAATTGAATAAGGTTCAGATAAGAGAACGGAAATAACCTACATGGACCACGGTCGATATCCAGATCTCGCTTTCCGTTCTCCCAGAAACAGTTGGCAGCGACAGGGCCAATGATGAATCTGGAGGTGTTCTTTGTAGTTGCGTCAGGAATAGATAAAGTACTACAATTATCGGTAAGCATCCCAGTGGGATGAGCGTCACGGTAGTATATGCTCCCATATTTTGATAATTTTGCTGCCATCAATTTCTTCTGTATTTCAACAATATTCTCGACGAGGTGAAAGCGCTCGTACTCTGGCATTTCTGGCCATACATCGGCCAATTGACGGCCCTTGACTTTTTCCATGAGCATATATTCCGCCCCGACTGGATTGGGAGATGAGGCCACTTGATGGCCCGTACTCGATTTAAACACTCGAGGAACTGGGATTTCCAAAATATTGCGAAGCTTTAATTTGCTCAGGTTTCATGAATTAGCTTGAATCTTGATATGAAAGTATGATTGTAAGATGAATAGTCGACACACGTACGAAATCCAAAGTAGCAGTCTCACTAGCCACGATGTACTCTGCAGGGCCAGCGATAGGGTGCGGTATCTTTGCAAGGACCTCTTCTCCATTCTGCATGCGTAGCAGGAACACCTTGTTGGAGTATCCTTCGCGGAATTTGGTGAGTTCTTTACAAGGAGAGCCAAGTGCATCACTAGCAATCCGTTTCAGCGCATCCACGTCGAACTTCACATATCTTTCTGCCAGTTGCCGTGGCTCATCGTACAGCCAACGGCTGGATGTGTAGCGGAAAAGGTCGTTTGATTCTTCATGATGGGCTAAAGGATGAGTACATTAGTTGATGATTTCCCAATAGCAATGGACGTACAAAACACACCCTGGACAGTGATCGATACTTGGTTTGGTGGGTTAGTAGTAGAGGAAAAAGGCTTTTGCACTCTCCGGAGTGGATTGACATATTTATATAGCTCTTGAAATCGTCTCATCTCGGATGAGTAGAAATTCAGCAAGAAATAGGCGGTACAGGAAGAGAAATGCTTATATTGCGCTGCTTGATCACTTGGAGAGCAGAGAGCAAGATCAAGTAAGATATTTTAGAGGGAAAAGTGGCAACTATATGAGTAGGGCTAATATCATTTCAAATCGGACGACTCGAATTGTCTGTGTCAGCTGTCTACAGTAGAAATATGCATAAATACACACAATAGTGAGCACAGGTGCACTCCATTGTTGCATGCCATCACTGGACGATTCAAATGTCAATTAGATCCATATGTCGGAAGGCTGATACTTGGTATATATACTTTACAGAGGATTGATGGTGAAGTTTTCTATCAAGAGTGTCAAGTACGCTTGTTGAAGATGTGCTGACTAATGATCAAAGTGCACAGGAGGTACGAGAGCTCGAGACATGGGAGCAGTACAAATAAGATTGATATTACCGGGATTTGGAGGTTTAATTCCAGGATGTCATTAATATATTCATGGGTTTAGAGGGACTATTCATTGAAATAAAAATCAATGACATTCTCTATGAATTAATTTAAATTCAATTTTATTTTTGAAATTTTTATTTGTTTTGTAATTAATTTGCCCACTATATTTATTGCTCATTAACGTTGAGTCCCATAAACTTTTCCAATAAGTATTTCCAACATGCTCCAGATTGAAACAAAATGTTTTCACATTGTTAAATGAAAGTTTGACATGTATCATCTTGTGCTCAAGGAATTGACCTTACGGGGAGGGTCCTCCCTGGCGAAGCCCAGTATAATAAGCGGAGTTGTGAGCGAGGAGGTAAGCGGACCCAAGTCCGAATCAACACCGACGGAGTACGTCATCTCCAAACCATAATAGAAATTTCGCAGAAGATATCAAGCTGTGGAATACAAAAATTTAAGACCATGGTAAGTCCAAAACCTTTACTTGTCTGATATAAAACTGTTTTAGTCCGGGAAAATCCTATCTACCGTACGGTGCAGCACAAACATACTATAACCGGTGATGGATATACCGAGTAAAGTGACGCTGACATCAAACACAGTTTCCCTACGACATCTTCTTTCTTTTCGGAGATTCGTTGACACAGCAGTCTTTTAGCCAAGCAAAGGGTTTTGGATTTGGGCCAGCGCTTCAAGATGGTATGTATCGGGGACCTTTTCTTTTTATTAAATTCCATCCAGTGCAATGTTTTACTCGATCCACGTCTTATACCTGCCCCATTGCATACCCCCGCTTTACAATAAATGATCTTAAGGTGCAACAGAATTATCCGGCTGACACAGCTTGTATCCAGCATACATTCGACGTCTTGACGTCTTGAACCGGGGATTCAGGTACTAGAGATACCAGCATTATTTGTTCCAGGCTATCATATCAATTTTATACTAAGACGTACAGTGGATACAACTCTGCCCATGCACTGAAAACTCTAGACAAAATTGTTCCCAATCCATCTCAAGGCAAAATTCGTTTTCTGGTACGGTAGTGAACAACACTCCTCCTGCGTTAGTATCATCCTCCAG
The DNA here is from genome assembly GCF_001619985.1 of Xylona heveae TC161. NCBI lineage: Eukaryota > Fungi > Ascomycota > Xylonomycetes > Xylonales > Xylonaceae > Xylona > Xylona heveae. The sequence continues at coordinate 124,373 of NW_017264199.1, read as the reverse complement.
GGATAATCTACGGAGCAATTGGTACGCTATTATATTCCATTGACTACTGACATTAAACAATTCTTCGTACAGACTGTCTTTTTGGGTGCCAATGATGCTTGCCTTGCTGGTGGCCCTACACGCCAACACGTTCCAATAGAAGAGTATAAGAAGAATCTTAAGGCCATTATTGCCCATCCTCTCATCAAAGAGCACAACCCGCGCATCATTCTCATCACGCCTCCGCCAGTCGATGAGTACGGCTTGACACGCACAGACTTGGCCAAGGGAATCACAGACGTGCTTCGCACTGCAGAGCATACAAAGTCGTATGCAGACGCTGCCAAGGATGTTGGTAAAGAGCTTCAGCTTACCGTACTCGATCTCTGGACTGCGTTCATGGAAAGAGCTGGGTGGCAGCCTGAGCAGGAAGTCTTACCTGGATCGAAGAAGTTGGGGCAAAATACGTTGCTGGCAGAGCTATTCCATGATGGTAAGTGATTCCTTCTTGGACGACGACATCGACTGCAAGAATCCTCCCCGTTGAGGTCTGACGATTAAACGCTGACTCGTGGTGGTAAGGGCTTCACTTTAATCCTCCGGCTTATAAGATCCTCTTTGATGAACTCATGAAAGTGATTGCGAAGAATTGGCCAGATCAATTACCGGAAAACCTTCCATTTGTCTTCCCTCATTGGGAGGAATTAACTCGCTAATACCCTATTTCCTGTGAAGATCTTGGAATATAATTTCTCGATCAAAGCAGAAACATCGATAGATGGATTTAGATTTCGCTTTAGATTACTCTATTGCTGCTGAAATGAACATTGACATCATATGGTTTTCGTACATGATATATATACAAAAGTTTTTTTGCGACATTGAGACTTGCATTAAGCGGGCGTGCTCCACTGATGGGTCCCGTGTTGCGATCTAATCACAGATATTTCTTCGGAGCGTTGGCGCGCCTGCGCTTATAGATGACATAAGAAGCTGCCAGCAGCAATTGGAAAACGACGACAATGAAGATGAGTAGACCCATCCGAGGAGCCGAGGACGTCACAACTACGAAGCAGGGTTAGTTCGGCACCCAACATGCGTGTTCAAATGTGTATCTAGTGGAACTTACTGTGGCTCAAAGTCTGCGGTAAGCTTTCCACTATACTGCTATGAGTATCTCTCAGAGCATCCTGCAACTTGGTTAGGTGCTCCTTGTAATCCTTGCCTTCAACATCTTTTTGTATTCTTAGAACAACATTCTCGATCGCCTGTAATCTTCTGTCCATCGTGTTTAACTGCTCATAAGGGACGCTCTTGCTGTTTAGCTCAAGATGACGCTCTTCCGCCTTGGAAGATATGTACGCGACTTCCTTGTACAGCCTGGTCATCTGGTGGTTAATGAGCTGTAGACGGTTGTGGAGGTCGGCGAACTGCAAGTCGGTCGAAATCGAGGAAGCAGCTTGATCGCCTTCGTCGCGGAAAAGAGTAGCAGCTTCCTCTTTGCTGGGCGCATCTGCACTGCGCGTTGTTGGGGAGGTGGTCGTGACGAGGAACTTGTTGACTTCAATGGAATCTGGATTCTCTGCCGAGGCTGCAGAAAGGCCGAAGCGGTAGTTTGCAGGGAGTCGGACCTAAGTAACTGTGAGCCATCCGGTAGTGCTCTGTGATCCTGTAGGGACAGACCTTATCTGATTTGAAGCACAGCTTATTGTCAACTTCCACCTGGAAAAATTCCGACGTCTGCTTGACCTGAATGTGTGATGGTCGTCCTAGGTTCCGATAAGGATAATCGCAGTGGCCAAATGCCAGCGAGTCGACGCTATGGTGGTTCTTGTATTCTGTGCTTCCATCGTTCAAAAACCCGCGGATACTTCCTCCCTGTGAGAGTAAGTCAGCATTGCTGCTATAGTTATGGCGCCGCAGATAATCCATTGTACCTTTCCCCCATACGGGTCCAACACCAATGCCAAGCCATCAAATTTACCCACAGTGTAGATGCTTGACGTGCCAATTTCCGACAAACCTTCCTGGGTATACCAAAGTTGAAGATTTCCATTTCCGCGGTCTGGGCCAGTGGCTCGAAATTCGAAGTCGACCGTCCACTCAGTATGGGGCTCCCTTGAACAGCTTGCGTCAGTATGCGTCGAGCTCAGCAGGTATCGGAATATACGAACTTGTTGACTGCCCAAAGCGCACCGCGGCGATTGCCAGGGTAGGGTGGAGTTAAGACGATACGGTCTGAGAGCTGTTGGAATATCATTAGTATTGCAACGCAAGCTTGGATCTTGGATCAAGAGAATGACAACTTACAATTTGAGGCGGATCACCGTCTCCTGAAATTTGCCAGCCCTCTATCGTTCGTTGATCGCGAGATATGCTAAGGCAGTACGATTCATCATCAGTTGGACTATATGCAGACTATGAACGAAAGCTTATCGACAATTGACATACCTCGGGCCATATCCAAAACTTAGTCCCTCAACAAGGTATTGAGCCCGGGCGACAGAGGACGCAAGAGTCAACCACAGGAGGGATCGCAAAGAGCGTGGCGAGGTCTGCATCTTCACGGTAGAGGTGTTAGGCGCTCTTTGGAATCGAAGATGAGTTTTGGCATCTACTATCAAGACGGGAGTTCGATAAAGTCGGGCAAAACACCGTGTTTCAGCTCGGTCGGCGGCGGAAGTTAAGGATACTCCTCACAATAGACGCTGTGGTCCAACCCAGTACGGCAGCAATGATGCAATATCGTAATTCCCTTGCTACCGATACCGCAGTCGAGGATAATTCAACACTGTGCCGGATTGTCACGTCCGAAAAGCGAACAGCGTGGTGAATTGAGCCGTCAGACATGACCATAAACAAAGTGCAAACTGGCCAAACTGGTAGCTCCGCCGTCGCCTCATTGTGCCCCTGTGGGGATGTTGGTCCCCTGAGCTCGCTAGGCCGACTTGTTCTAGAATAGGCAGTTTCCTGGTTAACTTCAACCCCAATAATTTGTTAGTCTCTTGGTTGTCATCTCGACAGGCAGCTCGATGATCTGGGGACAATACTTTGCAGAGGATTTACTTGAGCACATGTTCCAATGAAGACCAGGATCTAAGACACGATCGTGTGGATGGAACCATGGCTGAATTCTATCCCTCAATTTCTCAATGCGCTATCGTCGCCACGGCCTTGAAACTCCTTCTCTTTCCAGCGTAGTATGAGACACGTGGATGTGAATTATCAAAGCATACAAGATCATAAGTTGCTGACTTTTGCTGAACAGCAAATCCACCGATTTCGAGGTACATAGGAATTGGCTTGCAATTGCGCATTCTCTTCCAGTCAAAGAATGGTATTTCGAGGTACATTCAAGAGCAGTTCCCGTGACTTCAGTTGTGGAATTGACAGTCATTAGAAAACGTCCGAATGGACGCTGGATTACCCCCCTTTCTTCGCCTACTTTGAATGGGTGCTCTCTCAATTTGCCGCTTATTTTCATCCGAATCTCTTGGAGGTGAGCCAGCTCGAGTACGACAGTTGGCAAACCATTTACTTCCAGAGAGCAACGGTGATTGCTACTGAGCTTATTCTGGTTTACGCCCTCCATCTGTATGATCCCACCCTAACGTTTTCGCGAATTTAATCTCATCCGCTCTTCAGTTACGTTCGAACTTCACCTTTGATTGCAAAACAAACAGCACACGTGGCTGCATTGTCCATTTTGCTCTCCCCAGGCCTACTGATTATAGATCATATCCATTTCCAGTACAATGGCTTTCTCTATGGTATCCTTATTCTCTCCATTGTCTTGGCCCGACGACAGTCGACGCTTCTCCTGAGCGGCCTGCTTTTTGCGGCACTCTTGTGTCTAAAGCACATTTATCTTTACCTGGCTCCGGCGTATTTCGTGTACCTTCTCCGCCAGTATTGTTTGAGCCCGAGATCCATCTTCCGGCCCCGATTTGGCAATTGCGTGAAGCTGGGAACAGGAATCTCAGCTATCTTTGCCACCGCATTTGGTCCTTTCGTTTACTGGGGCCAGGTAGACCAGCTTTTGAGCAGGCTCTTCCCGTTTGCCCGTGGGCTATGCCACGCTTATTGGGCCCCAAATGTATGGGCTATGTACTCATTCGCCGATCGTGTGCTCATTCATGGTAAGTACTAGGCTGCATAGAACTGAGTACAGGGAATCTGACAATACTGTTTCAGTTGCGCCGCGGCTAGGTCTTCATGTTGATGAGACCGCGGTCCACAGCGTCACTAGAGGCCTTGTAGGCGATACATCATTTGCAGTGCTGCCGAACATACCGCCGAAGATTACCTTTCTGCTTACCCTCGCATTTCAGACGGTGAGATTGAGCGCCTGCAGTCTTCAAAATCTTAGCACCGATTTGATGCTAACTCCTGCCTAGATCTGCCTACTCAAGTTGTTTTTCCAGCCGAACTGGGAGACATTTGTGGGAGCTGTTACTCTCTGCGGCTATGCGTCATTCTTGTTTGGCTGGCACGTGCACGAGAAGGCTATTCTTCTGGTGATTATCCCTTTTAGTCTCCTGGCTCTTCGAGATCGACGATATCTAGGCGCGTTCCGTCCGCTAGCCGTGGCCGGGCACGTGTCTCTGTTTCCACTCCTGTTCACGGCGGCGGAATTTCCAATCAAGACCGTCTATACTGTATTTTGGCTCGTAACATTTCTTTTTGCCTTTGATCGGCTCGCGCCGGTGTAAGTTCATCTCATGCACCCTTGAGATTAGTGACCCTGGCTGACTAGAGTAGATCATCTCGGCCGAGGGTCTTCCTGCTCGACAGATTTTCGCTCCTTTATATCACGGTAGCGATCCCACTTATTGTCTATTGCTCCATGGTCCATGAACTGGTCTTTGGCAAGCGCTATGAGTTTATTCCACTGATGTTTACAAGTTCATATGCGGCAATCGGAGTGGTTGGGAGCTGGATTGGGTTCCTTGTCGTTTACTTCACATCATAGAATTTCATGCGTGGAACAGTGATACCAACTCCAATAGAAGAATTTATCCACGAAGAAGTCTGATTAATATTCCAAAAAAACTAGTTGTATCCTATCGCATACGCTGCTCGTCGTCGGCGCACTGTGAGCGGATCGGCGGCAGGAGAATGGATGAAAAAAGCGCGTTGTCAGGGGGAGAAGGTGTTCTGCAGACAAAGTGGACAGACGTAGAGAGACCCGGAAATGGTTTAGCTCCAATTTCCCTTCTCTGGGCCCCACGCGAGGCGATGCCGTGTCGACCAGATTGTGCCCACCGTTTGTTTCGCGAGAGGTAGGCGGTACCTCTTATTTTGGTGCAACAGGGTAGAGAACACAAAGTACCGCAACGCGAAAGGGTACACGCGCAGAAGAACAGCCTAAACTTTATTTGGAGCCAAGACCCACGACAACTTCTCCTCGGCCCTTCAAGATGTTTGTGGCTTGTTCTCTTGGACTCGGTTCAGTCTTTGGTAGGACAATGAATATCTGATGAGATGTAGACCTCCCTTGCTGAGCTGGATTGATATGCAATCTCATGCGCATTCAAGTTGAAGGAAAGAAACATTACTTGCTTAATTGTGTGGACATCTACTCCCCCGCCATGTAAACAAACCTTATCATGCATTGCTCCCGCCGCTGTGCGGAGCACCAGGCTTTTCTCAGTACAATTAATTTACATCTCTCGCAGACAACAAATAAGCTGATCAATCTCATATTTGGTCACGGGCTCGAATAAGAGCATTTTTTGGATCCCTAACAATCCCCTTTCTTTGTGCATCAAATCAACCAACGAGGAGATAGCATATTGATGCGCGAGATGTAAGGACGTCAAGAGGCGATCAATGGAGTCTGGAGTTCAAAACTGAAATAGATGATACTAAAAGTATTGTAGCAAGTGTTTTTATGGTAACTTTGGCTCATTCTTGTGATTTAGATCGTGTGCCTCAATGTCGCGCTCTATATGGCGACGATGGATGGACCAACCCGAGGGTGTATAATGTGTATTTAGAAGACACTAAAACGAATCCACAATTTATATCATAAATATTCACAATCTAGGGCTCATTTAAATGCGGTTGCGACTTGAAGGGAGTGGTGATCTGCGCGCTGGTGGTTTACAGGATTGCATCCACCTCGATTGAAGAGCGTCATTAAAGGACCCCTGCAAGCTACCCCATTTTTCAGGGACAGCTACACCATTATCCTTGCACTAAAACTGACAGCATTTATACTCATCTTGTTCGCATTTTACGGCGGAGTATTTTGAGTACTTGAATGGCACTGAAAGCTGCGTGGCTGGTAGATCTCGAGGGGGCCAAAACGAAGAAGCCTGATGGGTGTGGCCGTGGAGGGTGCCAAATGACGATGGACAACAGGTGGATGAGGAGGTTTACTCGAGATTTAGCGAGAGGCGGCCATGGATCAAACGAGTAAGCGAATCGCGCAGATGGCATGGCCCTTTACCGCTTCGGTTCAGAGAGACCGGGCTAACACGCCTTCCCCCGTCACTCCTTTAACCGGGGGTGCCTTTTTGGTCGTGGACGCCCCTCGAGCAAAAGACGCCGTTTGGCTCCGTCGGGGGGCCCTTTTTTCCCTCCCTCCTCTGGGAGGGCCCTAAACAGCCAGACAGCGCCCCCCCAAAAAAAGGCACAAGGAATTATCTGAGTGCCGCTCAAATCTCTTCGCAGAGGCCCGCGCTAATACGTCGCCAACAGGTACCCCATGTACACACCCCAATTACCCGTACCCGTGCCCTTGACCATACAGGGTAGTCCTATCACTTAATCCATTAAAGAAACGAATGAGGCTCCCTTCTCCGTTTTCCACCTCTTCCTCATCTTCAATCTTTCTTCACATTGACTCCGTCCTTGCCGCCATTTACCTACATATGTCCTGCCACGACACTGCGGGCATATTCCATCATTAAACAGCCTCCCCGATCACAGCTTTAATCGTTGATAAGGCCTCATCTGAATTTCTTTGGCTATCAGCGAGCGACGCGGTGTGATCGATCGAGAGGTGAGTTTTCACCCCCGCGTTCAAAAGGCGTGACACGCTTGTCTATGACCGGCGTGTTTCTCCGCCAGGTCGCCACCATGACTGTCTGAATTTTGATTCCTTGTTAAAACTTGCATTCATGCATGTCTTGTTTTGTTTCATTCATCGTTTTCGCCTTGATTTATATGTTTATTTCATTTTCATTGCTGCTTCAGCTTGCCACGGCTATGGCCAGCCAGACCCACATCTGATGAAACCTTGTGAGCAGAACTAGCCACGCGGTCTTACGCCAAGCTTCGACCTATGGCCATTTGAAATTATCCACCATGGTGAATCACAAGTCTTGAGAGATCTTAGCTTCTGACCGCTATCTAACTCTACTAGGTTTTGTTCAAACGAAAACCCGTTCAGTATCTTTCCCGCCCCCAGATCAAGGATGACAATGCCGATGTAAGTGTTCATGCCTTGTCTCATTCACAGTATTTTGGGTAATTGGGCATTCCGTACTAATTCACTGCTTAGGTCTGGGTAATCGGACAGACTGGAGAAATCTTTACAAATTATGGAGATTATCTCCATCGGTAAGTAAAAGCCCTCTGGCATCAATGATGGACATCCAACTGTGAATGTGCTTTTTTTTGTCAATCAATACTGACTGGACCAGTATGGACTTTTACAAGCAGGTTTGTCCCAGCCGATGTGGGCCACGTTCATGAATGTTTCCGACTAACTTTATGCCTTCACTTTGCCAAAAGAAACGATTCATTTGTACCATCACGGGCCACTCAGGTTTAACTTTCTTTGAGGCTTTGAAAAGCGAAGTAATTTCTTCCCTTGTCGAAATTTCTCAATCGATGAGCTGACTTGCTGTAGATGGAGGGGTCCAAAGATGTCGATAAGTCTTTCCCAGAGGCTTTGAAGGAACCGATCCTCCGCAGGGTTCAGTTCTCAACTGTATCTCGCATTGACTCCCTTGGTAAGCTTGGGCTTCTTCAAGTTCATCGCAGATGTTGCTAATATATGCATCTCTTACGTCTGCAGTTGACAAGATATATGATGTGGGTCACTTTGAACATTCCAGCTTTGGAGCTCAGCTTTCTGACAATCTTTAGGACTTTAAACAAGACTTTTATCCTGGCGAAAATGTCACTGTTATATTAGACTCGGGAGAACGTCTCAATGGCGTGGTCCGAGAAAAGGCAAAATTCCCAGAACTGACGAGGCCTGATGGCATGATAGAACGAAAAGCCTTTTCGAGATATTTTGTAAAGTTACTCAACCGACCTCACGAAGAGGCTCTTGTCGATGATGAGCACATCGTCCGAGATCGCAAGGCCTTCACAAAGCACATGCTTCGGTCCTTTATCAAAAAGACGGTGGTACGAGAAGCCTGGACTGGAGCCCCGTGGCTAGTAAAGGAAAGGTTTGCCAAGGATTATCGCATCGATACCAATATTCCAGCACATCTACTTCAGAACATCAAAGGCGCGGAGAAAAAGGCCGGCCCCTCCTCCTCGGGGCGGAAAAGCGAACAAGAGGCCGCGCTGCTCAACTTTCTGGCAGCTGCTGCTAAACTTCCCGAGCTAAAACCAGCACCGAGCGGATCAAAGGGCAAGCTCACGTTGGAACAAATTGCTAGAAACAAGCACGAGCAGTTTCTGGAATATCGAAAAGCGCTCAACGGGCACCCAAGCTTTTCTCCCGGCGGACAGCCCAGTACAACCGCGACATCGCCAAGTCAGCCCAGTAACTTTGCACCTCCGGAGCAGATGCTAGTAAAAAGCTCGCCGAAACCCGCGCCTCCACCTCCAATCAAATATCCGATCGAGGATCTCGAGATTATCCCACTCCGAGATGGCACCCACCGGCCAGCTCTCAAATATCTGTCTCACGACACACCCAGTACAGGAAAGAAATTTCACGGAGCTCACAAGGATATCCACATGAGATCAGTCGGCCCGCTGCTCGAGACTTGGGATACTATCAATGTTTTTTGTGAAATCTTCCCGATCGACTCGTTTACGTTTGATGATTATATCGAAGCTCTTCGCTTTCACTCCGACGAAGTGCAATGCGAACTCTTCGTGGAGCTGCACTGTGCTCTCCTCAAGGAATGTGTCGATGAAGAAGGCAACGTCCTCGTCAATATCCCAGAGGTGGAGGAGGACAGCGAAGATGAAGAGTCGGACAACGAAAGTAGCGCAACGCCAACACCAGAGCCTGAGGAGGAACCTCCACGCAGACGGACTCGTAGTAGCTACGCCAAAGCTGCCGTGATTGAAGAAGAGGTGAAGCGAAGTCCTAGTGTGGAAAAGATAGCGCATAGAGCCGAGGAAATGCTAGGAAATTATGGATGGATAGAAAGGCTGCAAGCGAGAGATTTTCGCAACGGAGGCTGGGAGATTATCATTGTCGGTTTACTGCACCAATTATCCCTTGACGAACGGCGGCAAAAACTCTGCGAAGAACTACTTTCGAACCTCGCTCCTCTCGACGAGGACGCGAGCCAAGAGACTGCACGATTGCAGTATGCTTATCTTGACATCAACCTGCGCATCCAGATCATACAGATACTTTGCTTACTCATCGTCGAAACCAAGAGCGTGAGGGGTTACATGGAGGAATGCAGCGAAGCTATGACTATGTTCCGCAAGGACAGAGTCAATTGGCAGCGTACTAGGAAGGAAGCGTAAGTCATGCACAGTTTTTGTACCATGCGTGCAAATCATCAAGCCAAGCTGCTAATTTCGAATTCTTGTCAATACAGAGCGGAGGAATTACGTGTGCTCGACGAAGTCCGACAGCAACTAATACCAGAATCGACCCCACCCGCAGTAGAAGCGCACACTGAGGAGAAGGAAGATGTCAAGATGACCGATGCCGATGACGAGGAACTTGCCGAAGAGGACCAGCAGCATCAGTCTGACGAAGGAGATTCTCAGGCAGTCCGGTCTCTTCGCAGAGCAGACGACCGTGCCGCCCAGAGGAAGCGCAAGCGAGAGGAGGAAAAGGAGAAGAAGGAGAAGGCCGAGGCGGCTGCAAAGCTTCCAAAATTATCAGCTCAAGCCAAGAAGCTTTTGAAAGACATTGAGAAAAAGAAGGATAAGATTAAGGAGTGTGAGAAGGCGCTTGGGACAATAGAAATGGATCTTCGGGAAGCCGACTGTTTCCGGACAAAGATCTTGGGAAGAGATCGATTCTGGAATCGATATTACTGGCTGGAGAGGAACGGTATGCCTTATGGCGGCCTTCCAGAGAGCTCAACCTCTGACGCCGGCTATGCGAATGGATGTATCTGGGTGCAAGGGCCAGACACGGTTGAACGCGAAGGTTTCATCGATCTCCCAGAAGAGGATAGCAAGCAGTATCGCAAGACGTTCCAGATGACGGTCGCTGAAAGGAAGAGGCTCGAAGAGGGCCATACAAACGTGTTCCAGGCCGACCAATGGGGTTACTACGATGAGCCTGATTCGTTGGACATGCTGATTGGCTGGCTCGATCCTCGCGGTCACCGTGAATTGAAGTTGCGCAAGGAGCTCCAAGCGCTGCGCGACAAGATGACGGAATGCATGAAGAAGCGCAAGGAGTATCTCGCGGCTGCCGAGGAACAAATGGCTGGCGCAGAAGAGCCCACGGCCCGAGTGTCGACTCGTACCAAGACGTACGTTGACACGACCGGTCATCGGTGCTTGGAGTGGCAAAACTCAATGGCGCTGGAGGAACTGGGCCACTTGCATTCGGAGCAGCCAAGACCAGCCAAGAAAGCCAGAAGATCGGATGGGACCAAGGAGATCAAAGCCACCAACAAACAAGGCAAACCTCTTGGCAGACAAGGAGCGCGTAACGCATCTTAGGTCGATATTGTTCTCCGGATCGCATCCCACAGAGACGCCTTTGCGCCTTTTGTTCTCAGGTGCTTTTCTTTCCTTTTCTTTTTCTCCTTTCTTTCTTTTTCCATCTTTCTTTCCCTATGGCATGGCATTGCTTTGCACTTTCACTTGGCGCGACATCCGTTTGTTGGAATTGACAGCCCCAGCGAAGAGCTTTTCTATTCTACGTTGCGGATTTCATCTTGCAAGCAAAGTTTTCAGGCAAATTTGTTGCTCTCTGATTGTTGAGGGGATTTTACTTCTTTTCCATCTGATCTCATGGTCTTGCGAGGAGTTTGAAGGGTAACTTGCATTACTCTCAGGAGCTTGGGCATTTCCCTTCCTTTTTTTTAATTATAATATTGCAAAGGGGATCTTTCCACAATTTAAATAATGGTTGGGATCTCGAGCCACAATAGAGACATTATTACAATACCATCAAGGTCCTCGAGAGTAAATTATCGAACTGGTGATACATGTGCATGTTAGCGCGGCGTCAATCTGACCAATAGAACCGAGTCTGGTAATCGGTTCTGGCTCTTCAGAAAAATGTTTGCGTTTTCTTATCAGCACCGGTGAACATGCAAGCTTGCCAAGCGGCTAGATCATAAGCGTACCTATTACCTATTACATGGTAGCGATTGCATTGCGATTTCAGGTACAGAATACTCTATCGCTCACCTCCGACCACAACAATGCCCCGCCTTTGAGGAGGGGCCGTATACAATATCTAAGGTAAGCTCTGTTACTCATACCCCGCCGTGGAAAATATGCAAATAAAAGAATTTATTAGACTCTCTCTGAATATTTCTTTCTATCTCCAATTTAGCATTGATTCTTACAATTTGATTCTAAAGGGACTTCTGACTCCTTTTTCTCAATGAGGCACCACGTCTGAGCTGACGGCTTCCATCTACCTCACTGTGTAATAAAAACACACAATCGCTGACGCTGGGATACCCCTCCCAGACCTGATTCGTATTCAAGCTCTGTTCGTATCGGCCTCGGAGCTCCGGGAGCTCTGGGAACAGCCATGGCCGATTCAGCAATATCCCTGATTGACGCCCCCAAAACACTCAAGGATCGTGCAGTCTCGTATCATGGCCGGGTCCCTGTCCTGCGGAAACTCCCGTTTCCCGCCGTGGCTATCATTCTCACCTTGATTTTGGTAAACGCTCTTGTTTGGGTAGCAGTTGGTATTGTCCTTGTAAGTTCTTTTTTTTTCTTGGTCTTTTATTTATTTGTGTTTTTTTTTTTTTTTTCTCATATCTATTTTATTTTGTTCTTTTATTATTGTTTTTTCATGTCCAATTCTGTCATATTTTGCACCGCAGAATTATGCGTTTGGCCACTGGGGAGAAATTGCATTACTATGTCTATTACTTGTGCTCATAATTCTTTGATTGTTTTTATTTTCTTATGCTTTGGTTGCATGCATATACTTGGACCAACTATTCCTGACACGTTGATAGCATTTTCATACGTATGTTCTCCTCAAAGAATTTCTGTCAGGGACTCAGGCTAGACTACCTAGACGGTCTGGAGATTTCTTCAGAAAAGAACATGTTATCTGACCGGCAATAGGGCACTCGTTTCTACAGCTGTGTTGTCATACACATTAGGTCTCCGCCATGCATTGGACGCTGATCATATTTCCGTACGTCAATGGCCCTACGTCTTCAACCTCACACAGTGACTCCAAGAGTCCAACCCACAGGGATCCAAGGATCCAAGGATTCAAGAAGCAACATTCATTGACAAGATGTACCTAGGCCATTGACCTAATGACTCGGCGTCTTATTGCATCTGGTAAACGACCTGCTACAGTAGGCACATTCTTCTCCCTCGGGCACTCAACGTAAGTTACAGCCTCATGTGGTGAATAACGTCCCCCTCCTCCTCCTCCTCCTCACATTCGGGATAGCCTCCTGCTGATACTCAGATCTATAAAACGTCTAGAATCGTCATCATCACATCAATTGTCGTAGCAGCTACAGCCGCAGCGATTAGTGAGAAATTTGACAAATACAGCCGCGTCGGGGGGATCATTGGCACCGCTGTCTCCGCCGGCTTCCTCATCCTGCTCGGCATCATGAATATCTACATTCTGTATAAACTCGTCCAGCAGCTGCGGAAATTAATTGCCTCTCACCCCGGCGAAGAAGAGGGGTTCAAGATCCAGGGCGCCGGGTGTCTGTTTCATCTTTTTAAAAAGATGTTTAAACTCATTGACAGGTTGGTCCTCTTCTCCTCCCTTTCCCTTCCCATGTATCCTTCTCCCTTCTCCCCTCCTCCCCTCCTCCCCACATCCTTTCCCTCGCTCCTCTCTCGGACTTCGATACGCCCCTATATTCTCCATCTAGCCTGGCCTACAACCGTCGGTGGTTAACTAACACAGTGGTACATTCTTAGTCCATGGAAAATGTACCCCCTCGGCGTCCTCTTCGGTCTCGGCTTCGACACCTCCTCCGAGATCGCCCTACTGGGCATCGCCTCCATCCAAGCCGCCAAGGGGACCAGCGTCTGGCTGATCCTGCTATTCCCCATTCTGTTCACGGCGGGGATGTGTCTGCTCGACACGACCGACGGCGCGCTGATGATGACACTGTACACCTCGACCTCGCTCGCGCGCGACCACATTGCCATCCTGTACTACTCCATCGTGCTGACTGCCATCACCGTCTGCGTTGCGCTCGTCATTGGCGTCATCCAGCTGCTCTCGCTCGTGCAGAACGTCGCCGAGCCCTCGGGCACTTTCTGGGACGGCGTCGCCGCCGCGGGCGACCATTTTGACATTATCGGCGGCGCGATATGCGGGTCGTTTATCTTCTTTGGCGCCCTCAGCGTCGTTTTGTATGGTCCCTGGCGGCGGCGCGTAGATCGGCGTCGTATGTCCCATCCCCCTCATCCTCTTCATCTGCCTCATGATCATTATCATGCCGCCGCCGACGAGGCCGAGGTTGGAACAGCTGGGTGCTCAGCCGAAGACGGTGTGGTTGGACCGCATGATCACCTGTCGGAAGCTGGATACTTGGATGCTGAGACGGCGTCGTTGGCGGGACTTGACCGGGAGCGTGACCAGGAGCGGGGACTGGAACTAGAAATTGAGCGCGAAATGGCCTCGGATGTAGCTCAGGACCAGAGTCTGCATGGACCTATCGCAGCAGCCACGCCGCGGGATAAGACTATGACGCAGCAGGATACGAGCAAAGACGGCAAAACTACAAAGACAAATGTAACTGTGCGATCAATCGAGGAATCGCCGGAGGAAGAGACAGGGCCAGGTACATCTGCACATGCACATGCAAATGCAACTGCAATTACGCCGTCGTCATCATCTTCTGCGAGATAAAGGCGTCGTGTTAATAAAAGGTGTGTGTAAAAAGACATACAAACAACTTGTGTTAGAAGAAGGGATGTTACATATCGGACATATAGTGATAGGAGTGGCTGTCGATACAATAAACTATACATTACATCTAACTTTCAATGACATCACTGAATGGCAAGCACGGAGCGGTATATTTTATTCATATATATTCATAATTGTTTCCCTGTCTACTCTCTATACTCATACAAAGTGACTTTTGGACTTTTAGACTCGTAGACTTCTAGTCTAGTCTCCCTTCTCAATCTCGTACACTTGTATAGAAATGACAACAAAAGGAAAAAAAAAAAGCTTTTCAAATAGAATTCCCATCGATCAACAATGGTACCGCAGTATTCCTTTTTCCATTTTCCTTTTTGGTTCAATACCAGCCACTTTATCCCGTTCTCTTCGGTGAGATGTATGCTGATATGCCAATGGATAAAAGAAGAGATATATGCAGGGTGAAAAATGAACAATGAAGATAGACAGATGAAACCAGAGATAGAGAAAAAAAGAGGAAACAAATGCATGAACATGTGCACATAACGAATGCAGTCATGGGATATGATGAACAAGACCAAACAACAACCACCTATTCAGACGACAACAACAATAACAACAACAACAACAACAATATCATCAAATGAGTCATCATCATCATCATCGTCAAGTCAAAGCAAAAACGAGCTTTGCGACAGAGAAAGTATGATACAAGAAAAAAAAAAAAAAGAGTCGGGGGACGGCGTGCGAGATACCGCATCTCCAATCATGATCTGAGGAAAGGGGGAAAAAAAATGCGACGATGAAGAAAAAAATAAAATAAATTTCAAATCACTGGGCATTGCTCTTGCATACCCAGGCATCGTTGCTGGAGGCGTTGTGGATTGAGTACCCAGAGGTGTACAGGCCGATACCGCAAATGGCAAAGGCAATGCCAATGACAAAAATGCTGGAGATGAACATGAAAATGTTGCGAATCGAGCTGAACCACTTGCCCTTGTTTAAAAAGAGCCAAAAGATGCCAGCCACGCCGTACGAGAACCACGACACAGAAAGGGCCGAGATGAGCGCCAAGAGGTCGTTGAATTGCGGTATACTCTCGGCAATGACAAAGGCAATGACCCAAGAGCACAAGGTGATGCCGACCCAGCTGCCGGTCGCGAGTGCTGAGCGTTTGGTCATGTGTCGCGTGCCTCGAAAGATTCGCACGTAAATGTACTTGGCTGCCACGTGGCCGTAAATAACGCCTGCAATGACAATCTGTTTTGAAAAGTTAGCAAGAGTGGTTCGAAGAGGGAATACTTTCTCGAGGGAATTTTCGCAAGAAAACGTACGGTTGGAATGGCAAGGCCCCAAGCAACCTTCATGACCATTGGTCCAGCGGATCCTATCGCCGGAGACTTGACTTCGGATCCGCCAAAGCGGTAGATGACAACAGAAGCGATCACATACAAGGCGATTTCACAGGTCTGGAGGAGAGTGACGGCCTTGGGCCAGTCCGTCGGTGTCTTCATTTCACTCATGAAGCCAAAGTAGCAAGCGTGTCCAGCTATCACGGGCGGCCAGGTTAGCGAGGTGGGAATATTGACAAAAATATGGACCCGAGCGTAAACTTACCATAGGCAAAGACAATGTTTGACACACTATTGAAAGCCTGCTGGAATGTAGGATGCTCAACCGCTTTCATGGTGTGCTTGCCGGGCTTCTCAATACCGACATCAATCATGGTCATCAAAACAGAGACGAAAATACTGATAAAGGCTGTATCGTTTAATTAGCCCAATTGTTCCCGAAAAAGAAAATGGCTTGAGATAATTGCCAGTAAACCAAACCTAAATAAAAGTTGAAATGGGGGAGAAATCACGTACAGGCAATGGAGAGCCAAGACATCTTCTTCAAGGTCCGCGGCAAGTCAAAGAGCCAAAAGACAACCAGACCGACGACGGACCATACAATCGTGCACGTCGCGCTGTTGGTAATCGTGTTGAGGCAAATGGTCCAGGTGAGAAGGTGGCTAGCCATGGAGAAGATGAGGTAGAGCGTCTGAGCAGCACCAAAAAGTTCCTTTCCAAACCTGCCCATCCCAAGGGGTTGAAAGAGCACCTCTCCAGCATCGGCCATGCTGTGCACGCCAGGGTAACGGATCTTAAATTGCCCAATGAGCAATCCAGTGTAGGTTGCCAAAATACCAAGACCAACAATGAGGATAACTCCAGGAACCATGCCAATTGTAGCAAGGACCGAAGGTAGCGACAGAATACCGAGAGAGATGGTCTCAGCAATCATGACTATTGAGGTCCAAGGTTAACGGGAAGAAGCATTCTAGAATAGAAAGAAGATCACTTACTCATTGACGCCTGCCACCATTCCAGCGTACGGTAGTTGACATCGCCTTCTCCCTCGGGAGCGAAAGGATCCTCATAATCTAATCCGTTCTCCTTGTACATTGACTCTTCCATGTTGGCAAACGAGCTTTGGGGAATTTGAGTAATTGAACCAGTCCGTACGTTGCCGTCTGGCGAAGAGGTTGACGACGATCCATCATTTACCATCTTGTTGTCGTGTTTAACATCCCGGCTGCTGTCATAGGGGTCTCGCGAGGTACCCTGGTCGGCCATGGTGTAGACTTTGCTTGAGAGGGAGCAAGCTCGAGGATGGATGTGTTGAAAGGTGGGAGCGGGTGTGGGATGAAGAGAGAACGGAGTTGGGGGGGGGGGAGGAGTGGTTTAAGTGCGAGCAAAAGGGAAATGACACGGTCTTCAACGGCAGATGCTTATCTTAACGTGTGAGGCGTGTGATCTCCACAATTTAATTCTGGGCTTGGCCAAGAAGTGAACGAAGAGAGAAGAGGAAGACAATGCCTCAGGACCGCGCAATTGATAAGCAAGAGCGAATGAGAAGCACGCGGGGGAAAGGCTGATGCGTGTGCTCGTAATTGGTAATTCTGACCCAGATCAGATCAGTCTATGCAAAGGAAGAGGGGACCAGTTGCAAGGGTTCCGGAAGAACAGAGAAGCAAATGAATGCTGAAAGCAGAGAGACGAGGGGTGGGGGAGGAGCAGAGTAGATTCGAACGAGAAGTGATCACAGAAGGAAAGAAATGGGATGCAAATGGTCTAACTAGTTTGAATCTTAACATCTAGGACTGGGCGAGGATGATCCTGGTTTTCAACAGCAAAATGATATCAGGGCAAGAGGTAATGGCCCAGTACCATGGCGGCGCATTCGGAACGGTGAAGAACCGTGACTGCGTATATTTGCCCGACAACCCACCGGGGCGAGGACGAACGCTGCGGACCAGACGGCATCTTTTCTGCGTATGTGGCCAGGCGATCCCTTTCTTCGGTGTTTTTCATTTTCGTGACCGGTTTGTCGGTTTGATGACAAGTAGAAGTTTCGAAGGATCTGTCGAAGAGAAGACGGAGACTAGTGGCAACGTCTTTGGTAACAGGAATAGATCTGTATGGCTTGTGAGGCTTTCTTTCCGCCGCTAGAAGGTTTCGAGAGAAAACTATGACTAAGTGGTGCGTACCTTGCGGCTACGACGGTGATTTTTCTCTGCCACTTTACTGGTTGTAGTTTAAACATTGAAGTTTTAAAGTCTTGGCTTCATGGGGGCTTTTCTTCGCTTCCGAGAACAACGGCTCTTATCTATCAACGATGCCTCAAATGGTACTAGTCAGTCCGGCTTTCGTAACTCATTTGAAGGAACAGAAAAGTACCTCACGGGGTTGTTCCTGCCAAGAGAACATTGGTTGCATCTGATTATGTATTCTGAATATTCATCAATCGCCGTTGCTTGCTAAACAAGAAAACATGTGCTTTGGACAATGTCTGCTGTAACGTGGCTCAACCGTATACGAAGTAATATATGGGGTATACCTCTCCCTGCCAGGTACTAGTGAGACCCAATGCCCAGTGGGATGACTTGCGCTAAGATCAGTCTATGGATTACATAACCCCAGATATCAGATGAGAGTCAGTCACGTGATGTCTACTCAATTACGCTCTGCAGTTCCAGGTACTCCAACGTAATTTTCAGACTGGCTCAGCCTCGTCACGTATTAGTCATCGTAGCACACAGTTGATTTGTGACGACATAACTTTCTTCTCAATTAGCATAATTTACACAATTTGGGCACAACTCTGCAAATACACTCAATACACCAACGCTCCCCATGACCTCAGACTAAGTTATTTGGAAGCCTTGACTACGCCATCATGCATCATCACAAAAGCCGAGCCAAGGTAGATATGAATATAAGACATTTATCCTTTTCCTTGCTCACCTAGATCAAACGATGCAAGAAACCAGAGAAGGAATTATATTAATTTCTACGTCATACCTTGGTTGATCACACTATATCTACGCGGGGCCGTTATCAGTCTCGGAACATTTGACCGAAAGAGCGTGGCAAGATTGTCGAATGCAAGATCCCCCCCCGGGAGCCCCTCTCCCCAGATCTCGTAATTGCACCAAAAGTGGCTTTTCACCTGAGCGCTGCCTTGGTTGTTACCCCACAGGACAATAGTATGGCCTCAGGTAAAAACCTTGGTTAGTATCGTACTTTAATTGCCGCGTTTGAAATTTCAGTATAGGAAGTGGTTTACATGCAAACAGAAGTAGCAGGTGTAGAAAATGGCACTTCTTTGAATCGAATTTCAATTCGGCTTGCATGCCTCTCTACATATGAATAGTTCACAGTAATTCCAACCAACGGCGAATGACCTATTCTGAAAACTCAAAATGTCATGCATTGTAGATATTCCCTTGCGGAGTGATTCTATGTATAACAAATAATAAAAATAGGAGATCGATGCTGATGCCCCAAGCGTAAGCATTTCAAAAAAAGACGCAAATGAAAATGCGCATTCAGCCATTGTAGAGTTTATTGCTGAAGTCAGGATATCCCGAAAAAAAAAAGGGGGATGGAGAATAAAAATGAAGATTAGGGAGAAGAAGAAATAATGATATGCAAAATTAAAGGATACGCCAGCTTGTTCGCTCCAAAAATCCAAAACCCAAATGTCATGTCGCCAAAGACTTTTTTTCGCTTCGTTGAACTTTTCGAACTTTTAATCTGCCACATGTCGTCGCGTCAGGGAGTTGAGAGCTGCGGAGCTATCGTCCATGGGTTGCTCGGCCATGGCAATTCGCGCACCTCCCAAGTCCATGGAGACTGGTTGTCATTCACGCGTTATCGCACCGGTGATTTCGACGTGATCAGTCGTAATGTCCATCATCGCCTTGCAGGGGCACCCTCGCTGATTGACCATCTTGGAGGCGGCGGGCGCTTGCTTGCTAGTTCCCGTCTCTCGTTTTCATAGTTGAGCAGTTGCTTCAAGCTGCTTTGACTGGGCGAGTTGCTCCCGGCGGCAGGGATCGTGGGTCGCTTTTCATAACTAATCTCGCCCTGGACTTTTCCATCGGACAACCTCGAGGCCGACGAGACGAAGGGGAGCGGGTAGTGTTGAGTGGGTACCGCAAACGGTTGTGAGCGTCTTCGAGCGGCCTCTTGGGCGGAAGGCACATAGGGTGTAACCAAGTCTATTGAGCGAGGGGATGCAGAGCTGATGGACGGGTTATGGCGTGGCGGTAAGGGCCGAGTAGAGAAATTGTAGCTGCTGCCCGAATAGGAGGACGCCGGCGTCGTGTGGGACAGAGAAGGTGTAGTTGCGGTCGACGAGTTGGCGGCATGGAACGGGTAGCCACCCACGTACGGAGTCGCTGAATAATGGAACAACTTTAGGTATTGTTGCGCCGCAGACTCCTGGCTCGACTTGGGACTGTTTGACGAGGACGACGGCGGCGAAGCGCACTGAGGGTAGAGGTTTGGCGGGCAAGTCCGAGCAGTCGGGGATCGCTGAGGAACGATATCGCGAACCGGCGGGTCTTCGAGGCTGAGGCTGCTGAAAGGAGACAGAGGCGGAGACGGGTCAAAGGCGAAAAAGCCACCAGCTTGGGAGCTGACAGTGTCTTTTTTGCGGCAACTGCACGAGAACAAAATGGTAAGCCTCGAATTTTGGGACCAAGTGATTGGACTTGCTCAGTGGAGAATTACCTTTCAGAGCAATAGAGGATTGAACTGCTCGGGACAACGATCTGCTTCTCGCATGTTGTGCTGTATTCATTTTAGATTAGCAATGAACAATAATTGGATTTACGCCGTGAGAACTCACCAAAACTGCAAGAAGCTGTTGGCCATTGCTTCGTCCTCGTCTCGCTTCTCCACGCCGCGACTCCAGCCGGCACCAGTTTTGGGAGGGCCTGTCGAGGTCGGCCTCCTGGTTAAAGGTGCTGGCTTGCTGGGACGGACATTGGGAGGATAGGAAGGCTTCCTCGGTCGCGGAGGTGAGCGAGGGTTAGTATGTTGTGAGATGTCTGTTGTAGTCATGTTTCGGACGATGCGACCGAGCCGTAGGTTTATACTACGGTGAGTCAAGCGATAACGAGCAAAGGGACCCTTATTTTTGGAAAGGGGGGTTGGTGCTTTGGTCGTGTGCGTGCCGTATCTATCGGCGGGTGGGCACTAAGATTCGGGCGCGTTGTGGCTGCAACCGATCAGAGTTGACTTGAGTGTCGAATCTCTTGCGATGCCCTGGAATCGGTAAGCCTCGGGAAGTGGCGGTCTGTAAGGGAGGAAAAAAGACGTCAGCAGGCGGCCCATGTTTACTCTGTTGATATGGAAAGTCAAAAGAATAATTTACAAAGTACAGGCGACGTCAATGCGCTTGTAGATGTGCTCGACGCCGAGAATGCGAAACCAATCCGCAAGCTGTTGGCCGGCAGCGTGGTCAATGTAGGACAGGAACGAGAGTCAGACTGGCGAAGGGAAGCGGTAAAGGGCAGGGAAAAAAAATGTCCAGGAAGAAGGTAAAATGATATATGTATATTCTACTGCCCGCGAATATCGTGCAGCATCGGATAGGGGCGTTACCGGAATGATATGTCAATTTGAAATGGGCAAATTGGACCCCGCGGACGAGTCGACCAGGCCTGATTCTGATAACGATGCCTTGATTATATTGCGACGGACAAGTGCAGTGGATATCGATCGGTGATTCTCCGATGAATGGTCGCTCTCGGCTGGGCGATAGGAGAGGACTAATGCACAGTGCAATACCTTCCTGTTTTCGTACTACCAGCTGAATGATGTCTTTAATTGGCGAATCAGAGGTAACAAAGGTACAGGCGAAGAACAAAACTTGGTCTTTTCTGCCTGTGATGGTGCGATCCAGGAAGAGTGCTTATCACCGGCCGGGCGTTGTCTGATAAGCTTTCAGTCGAAAGAGAGATGATCGTCGGATTCTGCAAGAAATGTATTCGGCCGTAATTCGATCGCTGCCAACGAACCTTGCAGCAATTATCGTCGTAGTGCGTCTGTAATCGCGAGATAAAGATTTACTTGTGGACAACGGTGCTTGTGTATTCTGCACGGGCAAAACCTCCCACGACCCGGGGGTTGGTGGCGAAGAATGAGAGGGGGTTTCAGGTGGAGGGTAAAAGGGCAACAAGAAGGGACGGACAGCGGGGTGGAGGAATAGTTTTATAAGTTTCAAGAGGAAGCCACAGCACGTTCTAATATGCCTACCGAATAGGCAGAACAGACAAGAATTGACCTTGTGGGGAACGAGCGGAAGTCAAGAGAAATACAACCTATCCCATAGCATCATAAAGACCCCAAGTGGCACGGGTAGGCCAACTTACGTACTGGGGGGGAAAAAGGAAGCGTAACGGCGGATTTACTCTATGGAACCGGGGATGAATCAACAATGAATCATGGGCGTCGTGGCCACTAAATTCGTCCACGTAGTGCTGATATGGTACATGGGAGGATTACTGCTCTTTGTTACCGCCAGCTGGGTGTGGATCACCTCATCACAGGCACCGGTGCGGTGCTTGCGTTGCTGCTGTCGTAAATTGGACCGAAACCTCCATCATGGCATGGTGGATTGAAGACATCTTATTGCACCATCCTAGACGCCAGAACGGCCCGGTCGCACATCATCGTTCGGCTCGATCCATGGTAGCTGGCTCACCAAGGGTTCGTTAAATGCCTTTTGGGAGGTTATTTCACAGGGTCCCCACGATAAGATCCGGGCAAAACTACCGACCGATGAACTCAAGCCCGCAAGAATACTTGCTCATGGTGAAGTAAGCTGATAGAAGGAGTACGTATTTACCGTCGACGCTTCTAAAAAAAAAAAAAAGGCATTCGGAAATCAATTGCAGCACGGTACTTGTTGAATCGATAGCAGTGCAGCAGCAGAAACTTTTTTTTCGAGAGTTGAAATTTTCCGTCGTCTTTCAAAAATGTTAACCCTGTGTTTTCAAGGGAGTTGATTATCGCCGAGAAAGTATCGGAGCAGTCCAAGGTACAGCTGCATGCTCGTTGTTGGCACCGTATCTCGTGTACCTCGTATCCCGCTTCTACTTGCAAGACGCGAAATTTAATCGGCATCAAGGTGCCCCTCACCTCCGTTATTTGACAACCTGGCGCCCCCACTTCGACGACCTTGGTTTTCCTTGTTCATTGCAGGCGCCTACGTGCCTTGCATTCTTTGCATGATTGGACAAGCGACGGGGGTGGACATCTTTTTTTCTCTATGGCAGGAGGAGCCACGGAAATATTTTTCCAGTATTAAAGCATCAAAAGCCCGCAATCATGCAATAGCCCTTTGGATTTTCGAGATTGCCCGGATGTGCTGGCTTGCAGCCGCAGCTCCTGCCTGCAGCTGCAGCATCATCCAAGCGAGCATCACTTTCCCAAAATTTCGCCCCTTCACTTGTTCGTTTCCAGTAAACAACATGAGAAGCCTCGGGACGAGTATTAGCGTCATGCAGCCGCGGGAAATTTCTCTAAAACGGCTCAGAAAAGGTGTATGCGTATTAAAAATTTCAATAATTTCTCCTCTATTAAGTTTTGCAAATGGATGGTGAAATATCAAATGATCATTACGATATTGTTTGCCAGATGCAAATGACCCTGCATGGTATTGACGAGATGTTTCTTGCGTTGCCCGTAGTCTCGAGGAAACATCCTTAAACCATGTTCGAATCCCTGAGACATAATTTTCTGCTTGTATCGTTCGAAAATCCAGAACCAAAGTATAAAGTGCCCAAGGCGTCCTGAAGCGATATTCATTGGCAACAAGACAAGGTGCATCGGAAGCCACCCTAGACGCTGTATGAAAAGATGCATGACAATCACACATGTTGCACGACACCAAGGTTCTCTTCAAAGGCCTAACATTCTTCACTTTACCGCCAAATCGAAGCGGCGTATTCGAGGAGATATCTTCATGTGCAAAGTGCCGTTCCAACAAGTTGTCGTTATTTTTCTAGCTTTCAATATCTGTCTAGGCTCTGATTAAGATATGCTGGGAGGCCGCTTGTGGCGACGACAATGCTAGACATTTCCAGTTTCTGCCAGTCCAGACAACATGCGTAACTCGCGCATACTCTACAACTGGCGTTTGGTGCAAATCCTCGAGGACACTCTGCCACGATTTTGATCACGCAGGATTGCAGCAGACGTACACTATAAGCCATGTACCCATACTCTAAATGGTTACACTATAGTAGAACTAACCTTGGCCCAATAATTCTATGACCCAATAACGAGCCCTGAGAAGGTTATGACTTCAATGACAAGAGCATTTGCGAGTCGAGAGGCCGAAGGAGTTGTAGTTCTGCATCCCGCTCGGCTGCACGCGCCCACTGGGCCCGAAGTATTTATTCAAGTATTGACCAGTGTCACCAATAGGCTACCAGTTCCGCGGTCGCTTGGACGTGACTCGGCGAGCCGCACATCCACTACTGGGGTTGGATTTCCCACCACATGGTACCTAGCCGATGTGGAGAAAGGGCGTGACCCAAGGGTCTTCGTAAGCTGTGAATGCGCTGCTGCTGGGGCAATTCGAGGGCATCTTTGACTCAGTACTGCAAGATAGAGAGACAGCATTTCAGACACCTGGCATCTACCCTGCGATCAGCCAATATCAACCCACTTTGCTTTCGGTCGGAGGTGGCGCGCCCGCATTCGTAGTGGAAGCGAAACGTTCGGGGACACCTCGAGCTGCCACGCCAGTCTGCCCCACATAACATCCGAGAAGACTACTCCACTGACAACTGCCGCCTTGCAGCTTCTGAATCTTCCGGTACGCGTAAGAATTCAAGTAGGGAAGCCCAGAAGCCGGGTCGCGGTACTTTGCGGGTTGCGACGTAATGACACAGAGTTCATGTACAGGCTCTGTGAACAGTTAGCGGCTCCATCTGCATGACTGAACCAGTATGGGCAGTTAAATGACTTACTCTGCAATTTTCCTAATGTGCGTTTCTGTTTTAACAGCACACGTCGTTGCAACTCCCGCTCTCGGACCGCAAGAGGGTCGAAATTTTCCAAGATAACCAGGTTGCGCGCAGAGTGTTCAACAACGGGCGGATCTTGCTTTGTTGCGGGGATCGTGGCGTCTGGACAAACTAGCGTTGCTGAAGACATGCTCCTCTCTGGATCCTGTTGCAAGACGGAATGGAAACCTTGTTGATGACTGCTTTCTGGTACCGAGACCGCGGTATGTATGCCCTCGCGCGACTCTGTTGGAGATACTTCGATCATCGGTTCGGTGTTCTGAGCATCCTTGTCCGTTGGATTTAAAATCGACTTTGCCTCTGAATTGGGGGATTGTTGTTCAGGTGCAGAATGTGGGTTTTCACGCGAGGCCTCGGCGGATGGTGTTGGCGTCGTCACGGGAGGTATTGACGGAGTAGGACCTGTTGTAGGTTGCGGTTTGCTATTAGGATCTTCTGGATAATGAATTCTAATTTTCTTTCCAAATTGTGCGAGCTTTCCATCAACCCAGCGGGCTGGACCGCTCCACCAGGTGATGACAGGCCCTTCCAAGTGACGATTTTGTAAGGCAGCAAGCCGCGCCTTTTGCTCTTCGGCGCGTTTCTTTTCCATCTCCTCCCATCTATTCAAGCTCTTGCTGTTCAGCTTTTCTGTCTTCTCCGCTTCAGCAAGTCGGTCAGCCTGCGTCATGGCTTTGGGCTTCTGCGTCTCCCTCCTTCGCGCGGCTGCTTCCATTACGGCAAGTTGCTGTAGCCTGCGCTTCTCAGTCTCCTTCATGCGTGCATGAATCACCTCCTTATTCTGCATTGTCAATTTCCTGGAGGATGAGCGTGTTGGTCCTTCGTCAGGCGCGGGTATCCATGAAACTCTTTCGGACTTCTTCTTCGGTCGTGGCGCGGGAGTAGAAAGCTGGTCTTCTGCTCCTGGAGCACGATCAACCCTTGGGTGTTTGCGAAGGGCCGGCGGCTTCAGAAAAGCCTCCTTTGCTTTTCGCTTTGAAGCCAGTCGCTCTGCTCTTGCTTCCCTTTGAAGCTCTTTTTCGCCTTCAAAGTCATCGTCCTCACCGCCTACAGGGCCTTGGTCTTCATCGTCCTCTGAAGAGGATTCGAGTTGAACATCTGATGCTTCTTCGTCTCCTTCTCCCTCAAATTCCACGTCTTCCTCATCTTCAGCAAAAAGAAGCTCATATTCATCGTCAACCTCATGATCTAAAAGAGAAGAGAGTCTGTTGCCGGCAGTTGAACGTTTCGCGCGACCGGCTACAAGAGACTCTATCGCAACATCTTCCGCCTCATTATCGCTACCGGAAGATGGAGAGCTAGAATACAATCTCTCTTGTTTTTCGTCGTCTCCTCGTGGTGTGAGGCCCTCAGACTCTTCTTTATCCATGCTGTGGTGCTGATGACGGGCTGCGGTTGTAGTCGCCTGAGGTCGGTTGTGACGCCTCGGATGTACATGAGCAAGCATGCCAAAGATCTCGGGGTTTCAGTGGCGAAAGCTAACCGAAGCACATGGCTCTAACGGCAGACAATGCCAGGGCTGGTTGGCTGCCGTCAACGACAGAACACATTACTTACCTGCTTTACATAACCTGCCTTTCCTACCTACCTAGTAATTTACGTGTTGATTCAAAGGATCAAGTTGTTCTACTAGGGACCTGACCCGCTGACCCTGCGACCTGACTAACGTTTCAGGGGGCCTGGTCCACATTATTGATGGTCCCTGTCTCCGTGTCTTTCCCTCTCGTCGATGCATCAGCTGAATTCTAGTTGTAAATGACCCAGTTTGTTAGTTAACCCGTAACAAAACCTCGGTTGCTACAGCTCAGCGCGGTACCTACTAGGTAGCAAACACCCTTACTCGTCCGAAAATGGGACAAAAATTCCTTGTAGCTTGCCCCACGCCCGTGCAGTACCTATAGGTACGTAAAACATCCGAAGGGGCTATCCAAAATGTATCAGAATTAGCAGATCGAAACAAGCCCTAATGCATTGATCGAATGATCTCAATCAAAATCTTTTTTCTTCCTCATTCATTTCATTATTCAAAATAATTATGCGCCCTACGTCTACTACGATAGCTACAGCTCAATGATTAGGATTTTGGTTGCAAAGGGACGCCTCAAGTGCTCTGACTCGGAAACGAGGCCAAAAAGTGGTCAAGAACCATGGCGCTTTGTGCCCATGGGGAGGGTGGGCAGGGACGGCTGGACCACTAACCCATTGGCGCACATTTTACCAGGTACTGGTACTAATTGCCAGAGCTAGCTTGGGTACTTGATTTTCCGTTTCTGGAACCTGAAACTCTACAACAACTCGGCCGAAAGGGAAGTAGTGGAAGCCTTTGATCTGGGTAACTTCGCCTATTGCGGCAGGGGCTCTTAGCAGGTCTACGATACTTAAGGTACTTTAGGAATTTCAGGCAGTAGGAAGATGCCGTACCTGCCTTACGGAGTATATTCCAGTTGTCTTCACCAAAAACCCTAGCCAAAGGTAATAGAGGTGATATGTGTCTGGTAACAGCGAACGCATGTGTTCATAAATATATAAAGAAACATTGAGAGATTTAATAGAGATTATGAATATTAGTGAACATGGCCGCATGGAACAGACCGTACGGTACGGTATAGTTATATCAGATTGCGAATGATCAATTCCTGCTGTCCGAGGTCCATGAAAAGCCCCGTGCGCTGTTTCAAGTCGAATCGCTGTCCTGCTACCTGAACACGAGCACAAACCGCCGCTGACGTAGAGGTACCTGTACTTTTCTCTGCCCCGTTCGTTCGCGTTCGACTTATCCACCCAACCCCCCCCCGAACACCCTTTTCTTCCCTTCGGTTTCCTCAACTTAGACATCTTTAGCCTTTCTCTCCTCGAAATCACCTTCGACCCCTTCACTCCCACGCTCACCTTCATTTTCTCGTCGTATCGATAGCTCAGAGGCGAGTTTCTGATCGACTGATGCATCTTTGAGATTTAGTCATCCCAAAGATCTAATATTTTCATTTCTCCAGGCCCACTAGATCGACTCTTGTGGTGTCTGTCTATTTCTATTCGCTTTCCCGATTCGCTCCCTGTCCTGTACGCTGGCCCTAACGAAATTCGGCCCCCAGGCCTGCACCGACGAGCCCCCCCTTGACCAAAACGCGCGACGCCTGTGGGCTTCCATAGATTTGACGATCGTCTCTCTGCTCGTCTCTTTTGCTAATAATACGTTTTGACCATCGAAGAACGGATCCGCTTCTTTTTGTTATCCAATTTAGTGCTCTCTTCAGTGAGCACCCTGAAACTAATCCCAGGCTGTTGCGTGGACCGCGCCGACTTTCGACAAGTTCGGCGAGCAGGACTCCTATCTTTTGCATCAGTTGCATCTTGGATACTGGAAGGTCCGTTGGAAGAATCTTTAGCATCTCCATCGAGAGGCCTAATCGGCATTTGACTGTGACTTTCGGCCAATACGAGTCACAGTTTGCAATCAATTCGCTAGGCAAAGTGTCCGTTGCATCCGCCAATCATCGCAATTCTCCTTGTCTTCTTTGACGCAAAACGCATACTTGTTGTTGTTCGCTGCAACACATATCCTCTGAAAGGTCCTGAGAGGACGTGCGGTCCCCCTTCTGTGATCGGTCATGGCTCCGACTTCGAAGCCCGAAAGCCATCTAAACCTGAGCTATATCCCACAATTGTCTGCCAGTCAGCCAAGATCAGGATCGTCTACAGCAGACCACTCTCCGATCGAACAATCCACCAGTAGTATGCTGAGACCTTCGTTCCTGAACACAAATGGATATCCCAATGGAGGAAATGCAGGAGGAACTGTGCGATTAGGGGCTGGCTCCCCTTCGCATGAGCTTGGCGGAAGACTCTACTCCAAGCGGTAGGTTCATGAATCCATGAGATCCTAAAACAATCGCAAAGCTAATGAGACCTCCATTCCCAGAGCAAGAGAAATACAGGCACAAGAAGGCTTGACCTCAAATTTTTGGGGACCCCCAACCAGCGGCAATTCGACCCCCTTGCGTGAAAATATCCCCGAGTCCCCCACCGGTGATGGGTTCCCTGATTTGGTCCCTCTAGAGGACCCTTCGCAGAGTCCAGCTCGCCGTGCTCGAGCCGGCACTGTGCCTTCACGATTTTCTCCCGGCGCCGCACTTGGAGGACTGAATTTACCGTCGTCACTCCTCCCGAAAACCTCACGGCCGACTCCAGCCAGCAGCCCGTTCAAGGCCGCCTCAGTGTCGCCTTCTGATCCAGCAGAGGTCGCGTCCAGCCGTCCAGTGGCAGCAAATTCTGCGTTGCTCTCGCGTCTTCGCGCTGGATCCATGCCTCAGCGCTCTAGCTACGTTACTCCATCGAATCCCTTTGGCTCCTCGTTGTTCTCGCCCTGGGCAAATGGCCGAGAGCGCGCGGCTACCGTGACCAGTATTCCGTCGTCCAACGATCCATCCTCCCCAGCACAATCATCCAGAGATGGCCTTCACGACGCCGATGTCCGTACTTTGGATTATTTGGGTTTGGTGGACACGCCGCAACAGAGCCGTGCCACGCTCGCAAAGCCTCCCATGGAGACCGTGCTTGAAGGTCAACGTGCCGCCGCAATGCAGCCATTTTTGTCTGAGCTCACATCGCTGAATCGTAACGCGAATCGCTTCCGATCATACTCTGTTAATGCAAAGGAGAAGTACGCCGAGGAGGAGGAAGATGACTTGGACCATATCGCTCCGTATGCTGGGCATCATAGCGGTTCTCTGACGCCATCGGCCGCATCGGCCGCCGCCGCGCTGGCAGCAACCCAAGCTCAGATCCACCAACACAATCTTGCTGTACAAGCCTTCGCCAATCATGCGTCTGCTAGTCGGCCACGGGCACGGACCGCTGGTGTGTTGGAGTCGCCGCCTCAGCGATCGATGCGAAGCTATCTTGCGACCCCATCTCGCCTTGAACAGAGCATTACGGCGGCGGATTTGGGTCTCACGGAGACACAAGAATACGACGATTTGCCTGAGGCCCTGAATGGTTTGCAGCTAGCGGGCGGAAGTGGATCTAGCCGCAACGACAGTGGAGACGAAGTTAATCTCGAGGGGCCTACCAGAGCGCTCTGGCTCGGCAGTATCCCCTCATCTACGACTGTCACTTCTCTCAATGCCATCTTTGCAATCTACGGAAACATTGAGTCCACACGCGTCTTGACGCACAAGAATTGCGGCTTTGTTAACTTTGAACATCTCGAGAGCGCCATCCAAGCCAAATCACACCTCAATGGCAAGGAAATCTTCCCCGGGGCTGGCCCCGTAAGAATTGGCTATGCCAAGGTCCCCACATCGGCATCCGGCACGCCTGGCCCGAGTGGAGCGTTTCCTTCTCCGAGCCCTGACCCGCTGTGCAAAGGCCAAGGGGAGAATGGTGTCCCTACTGCTGGGGCCGCTGTCTCTGCCATGCGTCAAGTAAATGGATCGCCTTTGGGGGGTACAGCGCCTACGCCCTCCGCACCACATTTGCGCGATATGCAGTCTGATATGCTCTCCATTGTGAAGGAGTTTGGTGCGACAGATGAGGATCTTGGCAGAATAGCTTCAAGCATCGAAGAAGCTATCGCATACAACGAATATGAGGGCGAGGTCCCTCCTGTCCCCGAGCCGAGTCCCAGTCGGACTTATGACGCCCCTCGTTTGAGGGAGATTAGAAAACGTCTCGAACACAATTCGTATACGCAGACGGAAATTGAAGAAATTGCGATTGGGATGCTGCCGGAAATTGCAGAATTATCGGCTGATTACCTGGGCAACACCGTCGTGCAGAAACTCTTTGAATATTGCTCAGAAGGCGTCAAGGAGGCCATGTTGGCCAAAATTGCGCCTCATCTTGCCGAGATTGGCATTCATAAGAACGGCACGTGGGCGGCGCAGAAGATTATTGACGTTGCAAAGACACCGACGCAGATGGCTATGGTTATTGAGAGTCTACGACCCTACATTGTTGCATTGTTTCTGGACCAGTTTGGAAACTATGTACTGCAATGCTGTCTTCGGTTCGGCTACCCGCGAAGCCGTTATATTTTTGAGACCATGCTTAGCCGTTTGATGGAGGTCTCTCAAGGCCGCTTTGGTGCACGCGCCATGCGAGCGTGCCTCGAAAGCCATCATGCCACAAAAGACCAGCAGCGCATGCTTGCTGCGGCGGTAGCCTTGCATAGTGTACAACTTGCCTCGAACGCCAACGGAGCTCTTCTTTTGACCTGGTTCCTGGATACCTGCACCTTTCCTCGCCGGCGATCTGTTCTCGCTCCTCTTCTGGTTCCGCATCTGGTGCATTTGTGCACTCACAAAGTTGCTTATTTGACTGTACTCAAGGTTATCAACCAACGTAATGAGCCCGAGGCTCGTGATGTGATCCTCAAGGCTCTCTTCTTTTCACCTGGAGATCAGGTATTGACGGACATCTTGCGGGACCAGACCTGTGGGCCCACGCTGATCTTCAAGGTTCTGACAACGCCCTTCTTTGATGAAAGTATGCGGTCTGAAGTCGTTCAGAATGTGCGCAATGTCTTGATTGGCATCAAAGCACAGCCCGCTCAAGGGTACAAGCGACTCATGGATGAGGTTGGCCTGTCAACTCGGGGCAGTGGCAGCGGGAACCGGGAAGCACCTAGCGGTGAGGCGGCTGGTAGTGAGCGCAGACGACCTAATTCGCAGCACAGTGGACACGGCGGGCCTGCCTCTCGACAAATGGCTGAGAGACAGTATAGCGGACAGTATTTCCCACCGATGGCTACGGCTTATGAGCAGCCAAATGGCCTTGCACGTAATGGTAGCGTTGATATGAACGCTGTCGCATATGACCAATTCGGCATGGGCACGCCGACCACTGCTCTCTACCCCGCCAGCGCTCACACGCCTTTGTCGCCCATGGCTTCTCAGCAGATGCAATATCAGCAAGCTCTGCTCGCGGCATCCGCTCGCGGAATGCCGGCACAGCCATTTTACCCTAGCGTGACTCCCACCGGTCTCGGCGGTTATGCCACGCCTCCTGGCTCCAGTGATGCTTTTCGGCCAATTCCAGGGCCTGGATCGCCCCTCGCTGCTCCACCCCAGATGGCTGCGTCACCTATGATGCCTCCGGCCGGCTTTTCTCCTCAACCTTATACACCACTCATGGGTGGTCAAATGCTTGGCGGTGGATACCAATATCAGTATCCGTTCATCCCTCAACAGGCTCCCCAGCCACAACAGATGTCCCATCATCCTGGCGGGGGAAGACGAGGAAGGGTGAGTAAAGTATTCCCATTCTGTCGTGCATTGGTAAGAACATGCTGACAAATAGACTCACAGCGCTAAATGTTACGACCCTGCATGTCTGTAAATTTTCCAATTTTGCAGGCTCGCATTGAGTTATCCCGCTCTGCTTCAGAGAAGCAGTAGTAGGTCCATTCAGTGAATCACCCAAAAGTTTCGTGTCTCTTGTTTGGTGGCAACCGGCGTCAAAATCTTCTTTTCAGACTTTTACGATATTCTGCCTTTTCTTCTTCTACTTCTTTTTCCGACGAGGGGGAGTCTTTGGAATGATGCGTGCATATTACATGTCAGATTTAGCATCATGTTGTTTTATCATGCATTACCTACTATCCTGGCTAGTCGGGAAAAACGGCTCTTACCTGCATTGCGTCTCACGACGTACTGAGGTACCTTTTTTTTTATTTCTTGCAAACCTTGTTCCATCTACTAAGCCAAATCATGTATCATGCGCGTTTTACTTATCACGGCTATTATACATCATCATCATCATCGTCATTATCATCACCATCATTATCCTTTGTCCATCCCCTATCCAAGTTCTTGCAGCAGACCTAACGATTTAACATGGAAGTACTTTAGAATGCTGAATGCCGAGAATGATATTTTGCATATGCACTTTCTTTCTTGATCAAAAGTGACCCGTATCATGCACAATTTATTTCGGATCGAGAGATGATGACATTTTTCCGCGCTCCTAATTCTAACGCCTCTTTGTCCACTCTCTGTCTCACATGACTAGTTTCGACACATCCCAAATTCCGACTCATAGGATAGGATGTTGTTACATTTGATTGCAATGCATAGTTTATCATTGGTAGTGGTTGTATTAATGTTTTATATCATTTATATCATTCATATATTTTATATCTTTAATATCTTATTATTTTTTTTTTAAATATATTATTATTTTTTTATTTTATACTTTCTGGTTTCTGGTTTCTGGTTTCTGATTTCTGCTTTCCTGAAATACTAATACGCTCTGCGACTCGCGGCGACGCTACACTACGCTATATATTAGCTGGCTGCTACAGACTTGAGTTGTAGCCCACCCCTTCTCCTTCCCTGTTTTTATATATAGCGTAGATGAAGATGAAATGAGGACTGAATACAGACCATGTGACTCAACGCCAGAGAATAATGATGTGAAAGGATGAAAAAGGGGGGGGGGAAATGTACCTATGGGAGGGATAAAAAGGGAAAAGAAAAGAAAAGGGTGAGAAAAGGGTGGAAAAAAGGTTGAAAAAGGGATAAATGAATATTGCTGGGATGGGAGGTTTGTATCCGTAAGAAGAAGAAAGAGGAAGGGAAAAGGAAAAGACGAAGACGAAGAGAAAGAATGAAAAAAGTAAAATGGGGGAAACAAGGGGAAAGGGGGAAAGTAAAAGAGGAGGTGATATGCGTAATGTCCGCGATGAAAGGGGGAATTGGTTAGCCGTGGGTAAAAAGGATGAGAGATGTGCGAGAGAGATGTTATGCTGAAGAGGTCCATGGATGGACCGACCGACAGAGGGATGGTGGATGGATGGATGGATGGATGGATGGATGGAGGAGAAAGACGTTGGGATTGTGGATAAGAGAGAAGAGAAAACAGGGCCATGGCCACGCGCAGTCGGAAAATCGGGGAGTATGGAGTATATAGATGGAACTGCGGGAGGGATAGATAAAGAGGTGAAGCGCGAACGGCAAAGGGCCAAGGTGATGAAAGGAAGAAAAGTGGAGAGGAAAAAGAGAAAAAGAGGTGGGTATAGTATATTATCGTTCTTATCATTCTTCATCATCCTCATCTTCTTCCAGTTTCCGCTTTGCCGGGACATGGACGTTGTTTTCATTATTGGGGCCCCGAGCATTCGCTGCGGCCGTACGACGTTTCTTCTCTTCGGCCTCGTGCCTGGCCTTTGCTTCTTCCGCGGCGATTCGTTTCTTCCACTGATCGCGAATAGCCTTTGCTGCGCGGATGAGGTCTCCCTCGGAGACTTTATCCTCTATACTCTGGATGACGCTGCGCACGGTCGAAATGTGATTGGCGTCCTTTTTGTCCTCGCGGAAACGGAGAAAGCGCCAACGATACGCGGCATCTTGGTAGCACTCGACGATGCGATCATCGAGCGGCACGCCCATGTTCTTCATCGACTCCCATTCCGGCGCTTCCATGTACATTGTTGCATAAGGCCGATTGTCCCCAGAACCGTAGTTGGCGGAGAGGCGGAAAGTAGGCATGGCATCGTAGTCTGGGTACGGGCTCGCGGGGCCTTCTTCCTCGTCTTCCGAGTCTGGTTCGCGCAGGGGAAACTCAAGGTTGAGGCGGAAATCGACCGAGTTTTCACTGGCTGGCTTCCACTTGAGAATATGCTCGTCGGTGCCGAATTTGTATGGTGTGTTGCGGCAGGTGAAGATCAGCCCGTCATTGCCGTGGGGCAGATGCGGTAAGATATCCCGAAACATCATCTCGATGCCGTAGCTAAATTCCATCTTTTTGAACTCGACTATGAACGGGAGGTATTGGATCTCTTCCGGGTATTTCTTGTACAGCTCCCGGTACGGATTGTAGACCTTGTCGCGGAAATACGCCAGCCGTTTGTCCAGTGTCCGGTGCATTAAGCTATTCCCGTCTATCATCAGGCAGTCGAACACGAGGTATTTCAACTGTTGAGACCCATTGGGCATCGTGTCCATGACCAGTTCGCCGTCGACGAGTGTTTTGATGTGGAAGTTTTGAAACGACGCATCGTTGGGCACGGGGAAATGCAAGCCCGGGACAAAATAGTAATCGTTTTTGCGGTCAATCAGGTAGTGTATCTCGCTGCCTTCGTCGCCTTCGGCGAAATACATCAGGCATCGGATGCCGTCGGATTTCTCGCACACGTAGTAACTGTGTAGGTTTGCGCGTCATGTTAGACTCCTTCAAGAAACTGCCCCT
This sequence comes from Xylona heveae TC161, assembly GCF_001619985.1. Classification (NCBI taxonomy): domain Eukaryota; kingdom Fungi; phylum Ascomycota; class Xylonomycetes; order Xylonales; family Xylonaceae; genus Xylona; species Xylona heveae. The sequence goes on along the minus strand of NW_017264199.1, from coordinate 89,607 downwards.
CCTCCCCAAAAAGAGAAAAGGACAAACGGAGGCAATTATAGCTGGTTGGGTAAGCAATTACTTACTCTTGCTTTTGTAATTCCAGGATATGATGCGCGCTGAAACTAACTGGTTGCGCGCCTGGAAACGACAGTGCTTGACGGCCGAGCAGGTCGGCGACTTCTGCACGGAATTGTTGCGCAAGATGGTGATCTGCCTTGATCCCAGGTATTTCTGGAACAGAACCCCCCATGGCGCGACACTCTGGGTCTTTCGGGAGACTTTCGTAAACCAGTATCGGGGCAAAAAGGCGTTCAATTTGCTAATGACAGAGGGGCATACGCGGGAGATACGGTTATTTTGTGAAAGTGCGTAGAGGGATAGGCAGCAGAGTTGTTGTTTGTCAAGCTGCGCGGTCCGTTTGCAGTCGAGTCGTCCAGAGACTGGAACCCAATCATCGCGGGACCCACGTCCGACCTAAATAACAATCCCTCATCGCAAAGAGGAACTCATACGATCATAACTTGCGGGGTATGATTGTCAAAAGAAACTAAAATGTTGGGTCGAGTAATTTTTAATCAGGTAGCTTCAGTATGATATTCATCGAAGAAGTAAATAAAGGCAACAATGCTTTTTTTTTCCTGCTTGTGACGTATGAATCATGCCAGTGTTACCCAGTTGCTTTTCCAAGACCCGTTATCTCCACTGCTAAAATGCGCTTCCTGAAGATTCTGGTTGCAGCGACCTGACCTTGTATCATTTCAGAAGACAGTCTCACAAAGATTTCAATTGTCCAGAAGATCGTAAATCGAATTAATATCCATCGCTCTTCAACACTTGGCGGTTGGCCCAAGCAACCTATTCTGAGGCAACTGATGCCTCAAAAACAATGTGATCGTCTAAGTACAGAATAATAATATTAAAATCCATCCTCTGCGAGAACCGTTGGTGACCGAATATTCATGAGTCACCAGAGGCCAGTAAGCCCAGTAAAAGTGCAATCATATGCTACATAGCAAGTGAGCCCAGCCGCGCCCTCCCGTTTCATCAAAGTTGTGTCAAAAGCAGATATGTATATCCTCCCACCATACCAACGCCGATTCCGCTTGTATCCGGACCATAGACCGTGCCAAAGAAAACTCCCAGCCTTCCCATGACGCCCGAAAAGCCTCTCACACCAGTTGAGAGTATCATTCGAATCAAAATAAAGATAGAAGATCCCAGCCGAGCCATAAGAAAACACAGCATATCCTACGACCCAGCCGGCGCTGGAGTGGCCGCCTTTTTCGAACCTTGGCCAGGAAGAATGGCCTTACTTTGAGACGTTACAGCTTGTTGCAAGAGCGACGGCCGTCGAGAATGTCCGCCTTCAGTGTTGCCCGCAGTTGCAGCACTGGGTAGCCCATTCGCAACTTCCGCGTCTCCGCCATTGACCGATATTCCTCGGTTCCCAGCATCACCGGCAGAGAAGAGACCCGATCCACGACTTCCTCCTAGAGCGTTCGAGAGCATTTCCTTCATGCGCACGTACTGATACTTGCGACGTGTGGATATGAGAATGCGCGATTCCATGGGGTAAGGCCGAGAACGTGCGAGCGCAGCCATGACATTGTCCTTTTCCTCATCAGAATCAACCGGTCCGGTGGCCTCAAATTCATCCTGCAGAGGAGCATTGGCATCAATAGCCGCTTCTATTCATTATGTCAGTTTGAACTTTACATCAAGTAGGTACTATAGGTAATGACTTACTCTGCTGTTTGGCTTGGTTCTTCTTTTGATATTGGGCAAGGAGCATATCGTATGGCAAAGAGCGTCCAGGAACTGCACGCTTGGCACCCATTGAATGACTTTTGCATGTCAAAGACCGCGCACACTGGGCTCCGTTGGGTAGTGGCACACCACATTGTCTTTCGACATCCACAGGGCCTGGGAAAACAACGTCAGCTTGTTTGGTCCAGGCAGCAGCTTTTGAACAGTACACATACCCTTTGGTTTGGGAACCTTTGGCTTCGGTTCGTCCTTCTTCTTTTTTGCCTTTGGAGCTTTTTCTGCATCTCCATCTGCTTTTCGCTTTTTCCCCTGCGTTGTAGCCTTGACTGCATTCTTCTTGGCACCTTTAGTTTTCTCTGGAGCCCCGTCAGGCTGCTCGGCGGATGCCTTGGCTCCATCGTCCGCTTTGGTATCCGCATCCTTGTCCTTCCCCTTGTCTTTTGTATCCTTGGATTCCTTGGCCTCCTTCTTCTTCTTCGCCTTCTCTTGTTTCTTTTGCAAGCAGTTGGCCACATGATTCGCAGCTACAGTTTTCAACACCGGTTTCTTGCAATGTTTGCAGACAACACAATCGGGCCGGTCCTCCATCGGACGGCCAGTAGGAAAGTTCGCGAGATCCTTCTCATCGAGCTGGTTAACGATGGAGCCAGGAGAACTGGCCGATTTGGTCGAGCTTGCATCTCCCTTCTTTGATTCTATGGGTCAAAGGAAACACGTGAGCAATTCAAGCGTGTCTTTCAACTTGGCCTTCAACGTGTTAACGTACCGATGACCTCCGAATTAGGATTGCCTGGCTTCGTCTGCTTTGGAGCGGGTTTCTTGATTTTGATGGTTCCCGGTGTTCGGTCGGCCTTGGTGAACTTGATGTTTGTCGTGTCGATTAGGCTGTTGTCTGATGTGACCGACGACGCTAAAGGCCAGATGGCATCAGCAATTTCATCATTAATTTTGCAAATCATGATAAAACATCAGATACTAACCTCTTCGACTGGCATCCTTGGAAGCCATGATGACTTGAGCGTTGATCTCGTCGGCCTCCCCAGTAACTGCAGCCTCTACCCGGACCGCGGTGTTATCGCCGTGATGTATGCGGATGTTAGTAAGGCCAACCTAAGAGATCCATAACCGGAACGAGTCCCGCGGGGTTGGGAAATACCGCTAGACCTAATCTGGCCATTTAATTACCTTGAACAGACTACACCAAGAATATCATCAACGTCAATAGAATTAATCGTCTATAATTTTACTAGTATTATAGTCTATGGTATCAGGCGTGGTATTTTGCAAGGCATAGGCTAGAATTTGTGCCTCCAAAGCCAAAACTGTTAGAGATGGCTACTTCCACCTTCTTTTCTTGAGCCGTACCAGGCACATAATTACAGTCAAAGTCATTCCCTGGCTCGTCAAAATTTTCTAAGTTTAGGGTGGGTGGAAGGATATTCTGGAACAGTGTTAGATGCGATTTTTTTTTAAGCAAGAGTGTTCAAGTGACATACCTCTTTTACAGCAAGAGTGGTAAAGATAGCCTCGACGGCCCCAGCGGCGCCAAGCAGGTGCCCTATGGCACCTTTGCTGCCACTTATGTTTACTTCTGACGGCTTTTTCCAACCATCTTCTCCGAGCAGCAAGCTCTTAATTGCAAAGTTTTCTGCAATATCGCCTATCCGCGTTGATGTCGCATGCGCATTTACGTAGTCAACATCGGAAGGTTTCACCTTAGCATGTTTAAGAGCGCGTTTCATTGCCAGGTAAGCACCTTGGCCGGATTCTATCGGCGCAGTCATATGGTGAGCGTCTGCAGAAAGTCCATATCCCTTGACCTCGGCATAAATACGAGCACCCCGAGCCTTGGCGTGCTCCAGTTCCTAACAAATGCTTTAGAAACAAGGTAAGCTTTCATTGAGGTTACTCGGAAAGACTCACTTCAAGAACGACAACACCAGCGCCTTCTCCGATAACAAACCCACATCTATCCTTATCAAAAGGTCGAGAGGATAAGTGAGGGGTATCATTGAATTCGGTCGAAAGGCTTTTGGCACGTGCAAACCCTGCGATGGCGAGAGGATGAATGCACGACTCAGCTCCTCCGGCAACCATAACATCCGCATCGCCAAAAGCTATGAATCGAGAAGCATCGCCAATGGCATGAGCCCCGGTCGTACAGGCTGTGGTAACCGCATGGTTGGGGCCCTGTAGATGAGAGTAGATGTTGTCAATCATTATATTCAGATACGGAATTGGGATGCAGCTCTGACCTTGAAGCCATATTTCATTGATATGTGACCGGCAGCCAAATTAATCAAAAGCTTTGGCACAAATAATGGAGAAACTTTCTTGTAACCCTGGTAAACAATGATGAGACTGGTTGCTGCCAAAAGAGAACGCCAAAACCTACTCCTTTTTCATATGCTACAGAGGTGTTATACACGTCGTCAAAATTACCAATCCCCGATCCCATGCATACACCCTTTAAGTGGCAGAATCGTTAGTAAATTAGAGTGGTGAGCTGACCCTAGTCTCGTTTGAACATACAGTTGCTTCTTGGTTTTCCTGACTTGTTGGCTTCCATTCAGCATCTTCTAGGGCCTCCTGCGAAGCTGCAATGGCATATTGCGTAAATAAAGCCATCCTTCGGTCCTCCTACGCTACTGTCAGCATTTCTGGAAATCTAGAACATTGCATGGTAAATATTTGCGCAAACTTAAACCTACTCCAGGGGCGAGCCATTCTGTGCGGTCCCATCCTCCAGTAGTCTTGCTACCAGTTGGGACCAAGGCTGCTACTTGGCTTGGGAGAGCGGCGAATTGAGGCCCTTTATCCTTTACAGAAACAATTCCGCAAGACCCATCAAGTAGACGAGACCACGATCGGCGAACACCTTGATATTTCAGAATCAGCTCCGCTGATGTATCAGAAGCTAGAAATAAAATCCAAAAAATTGTCTATACCAACTCCTAATGGTGTAATTGCACCTAGACCTGTCACTACGACTCGTCGCATGGCATTTTGTTGTTCGAGGTGAAATTTCCGCGTGAAATCAGTAAGTTTATTGAAAGCCACATGCGATAACTGAGCGTCGGCAGCTACGCCTACGCCCTGGGGAGCTCCAGTTGCCTTCGGTTAACTTTTAAGCGGCGGAAGTTAGACGCGATGCGTCAAAGCAAAACCCTTTAGCGAAGACAAACAATGAACCGCGAGGGGCGAATTGGTCACAACAACTCTAACTCCACTGCGGAAAGATGAATGAAGGTCATATGAGTTGACCTGTGACCAGGACGATGAGATATTGTCTGCAGCCTGAAACACATCCAAATATCTGCTTCCAAGACCCGGATGGCGGATGCTGATTCGATCACCTTCAAGAAACTCCCGAATTGACACTGTTGAGCTGAACGATCGGATTACTGTTTATTCTTTTGCTACCCTACTTCTTTACTAACTTTGCAGATTCCTCCGTTCTTTGCTTTTGCTTTAGTAGATCGTCAGGCGCTTTTATATTCGTTGCGTTCTTTCATTTAAGTATCCGACCCATCATATCCTGCTTTTGTGCCCATTCAGCCGTCATGATTTCTCACGGATTCATCGGTCTCTCGCGAACGAAGAAAAGACTATTATGCTCTTGTCCCTTGCGAATTGAGCTGTTAGTTTTGGCTAGAGTGGTCATACGCCATATGATGACGATACCACTGTTGACCAGCTAAATATTGGGGAGCTTGTCTCGGATTCTGAACTACGTCTGTTTGCTCTCTCATGGAGGAGTCGGAATAATGAGCATGATCATTTAGCTGTTGAAAAATGCCAGGAACTCTGCGGATCTGTGGAGCTTCCGCGAAGCGAACCCGCTGGCCGGCCCGTTCGTCGACTGCTGGTGCAGTTAGAGCCAAACGAGCTGCGGCATCCCTTCCACCCTTCATAGCGCTTGGCAAGGAGTTCTTTGTGTCAAAGTCTTGGGTTTGCATGTGCTCTTTCAGCTTGTGAAGGAGACGAATATGCTCCTCTCTAAGTTCCATCAATTTCTCCAATCTCTCCTGTATGGCATCTAGGGTGTCCGGACCTTTATTCGTTTTCTCAGCCATCAAGGCACCGGTATGCTCCAACTCATCAGTCTGGTGCTTGATATGGTCGTCAAGGGCGTCATAAATGTCGCGAATATCATGCAACCCTTCTGAGAGTTGTCTACCCTGCCAGTCCTGGTCTCGCGAGGAAACATTAATCTGATTATCAAGCTCGTCGCCAAGAGGATGGGAGAAATCGGATATCTCAGTGCTCTTTTGAAGATTGGAGTGTTGCTCAAGCGCAAGATGTCCCTGATAGTCCGGTGGAAAAGGTACGTTGTCAGTAAAGGCAACGCCTGCAAGCGGACTTTCGAGAGCTTGGCGCTCCAACGCGGCGAGCTGGGGTTGCTTGAGGTCGGTATCAACAGATTCCAGGCCATTCACGTGGGTTTCATTGATAGCATGGTGCTCTGAGTCATGCTGCTGCTGGTTAATTGGAGCAGTCTGCTGTTCGGCCTTGTCATAGCCTGGCTCAGCAGGAGTGGGAAGAGTGTTGGCGGAAGTTTCTCTCACCGGCTATGGCAACACCAATTAGCACTTCATCGCTAAGTTTCAAAAGGTTCCGGGAATAGGAACATACCGTTGGAGGTGGGCCATCATCATACTCGTCATAGATTGATGGAGAATAGCATATGGGGTATTCTTCAGCTGTGGTAGGAGCCGGAAAAGTCGGAGGAGAATCATCGACGGTCTGCGGCTGCATCAACTGCAAGTGTTCACGCTCTTCTTCATGCTGTTCATCGCGAACATGATCGATGACGGCAGCCATGGAAGCGATATGGCGCGGTTGCTGAGTGACAGCCACCTGGACCACACGACCATATCCCCCGTTGCGGCAGGGAGCAATGATTCCATGACTCAGAATGAGCGCTTGGGCCTGAGGCGGACCATACACGCCAAGGGCAGCCTCATGAGGAAGGGGGACGTTCCCATTGTTCTGACCAGAGCCATTCACATTCTCATTAAAGAATCGAGAGCTGGGTTCTGGACTTTGCCACGCGAGAACAGTTCCGGTTGAGGCCTGGCCATCACTACGGCCGTAATACGGACCCGGTGGAAAGATGGACGAGGAAGGTTGAGGCGTGTTATCCTTGGCAGCTCCCGCTCCACATTTGTCAATCTTGACGCCGAGAACCGCAGACACCTTTGCAGAAGTGCCCACGGGAAGCAGCTTGTGTTTAAAGTCATTCTTTTTGCTGCTGCTGTCATGACCGCTGCCAATGTGCAGTTTGCTCTTGATTTCAGCCATGAACTGCTTCGATTGCTGCAAGATGTGCTTAGCTCTACCTGAAGAAGGCGCAGGATCCGTATACGCGCGATTTCTTCGGTGAGCTCTGCCTTCGTTCTGATTGACTTGGTTAGCATCCAGAGGAACAGGAACATAGGTCGCAGCGGCAGCACGCGAGACCGGCGGAGCAGGCTGGACAACCTGAGGCCTGCGAGGCTCGAGGGGAGGAGGCGCCAAAGAGTCCATGAACTCGACCGGAGCATAAGAACGAGAACGAGAACGAGTACTAAAGCTAATAGCTGTGCCTCGACGATGGCGCGGCATCATGTCTTTGTGGTGACCGTCGTCAGCCTTGTCTTCGTTGCCGTTGCTTTTGTTATCAACAGTCTCAAAACCATCCGAGGCCGAAGTATTGGCAGGCTTCCGACTGGCCTGTTCGGAAAAGGCATTACCTGGGACAACAGGCATGTAGGTACGCGACCCCATTGATCCGGCCATCTGAAAACGAAAATACCAGAGCCAAAGGGGGGAGGGGGGAAAAAGTCAATTCAGGAACGATACTCAATGAAAGGCAATCATCAATGTGATTCAAGAAAAATAGAGCGGTGGTGGGTAAAACGGTGGTGATGCTACCCGAGATGGGGCGTGGTGGAGATGCAGCCGTCACAAAAAGGAGACAACAACAACAACACCTAAATACGAGGATCAAATGTTCCGTGTGGGAAAAGGGTTGCTCTCGGCTGGTCAATTGCCACGGAGACGGCTCCGGCGTCGAGTGACTGGAGAGAAGATACTGCAATCCGCTATCGTTCAGCGCACATGGAAATGGACTGTTTTGACAAGTTCACGGGTCTCACGTCTTCGTCGACATATCGACGGAATCACTCATAACTCTTACGACAGTGTGTCAACATGGCCGCAGATGCTCAGTCCCATCCAATGCCTCAATGCTCTGCTACGAGAGCATAAACCACGGGGATCTCTGTATCTCTGTATCTCTGTATCCCCATGCTCAGCTCCATGGATTCTCAAAGGGGAAAACGGGAAAAGAAAAGTCCTTGGAGTCTTAGGTATCTATTCCTGCAAAATTACTACCGATTCGATCACCACTGTGATAGGTTTGTTGATTGTTTTCACAGACTAGAACCGAACAAACACGTGTTTGTAATAAATCCCATATGCTATCGACTCTTTTCCCCTCTTTTCTTTATTTCTTTCTCTTTTTGTTCTGTTTCATGGATATCTAACAAATTGACAATAACTCGTAGCCTAGATTAAACAGACAGACAGGAATTGTGCTATACCCTAGATAAAAATAATAGAAATGTATAAAAATTAGAAATATATATTTGCTTAACGTTATTCTCAAGACAACAACAAAAATATATTTGACAGCAAGCATGTAGTCAATTCATCAACGATAGTGAAATAAAGTAATGCTAATGGTAATGATAAAAAGAGCTTGCAGCGTTTAGATTCGCAGCTGCCAGCTTCTTACAAACATACCTGAAAGGAATAAACACGTGAGATGCAAAAAAGAAAAAAAAAATAAAAACGAATAAAAAAGGAAAAAGGGAAAGAGAATAAAAGGAAAGAAAAGAAATGAAAAGAAAAGCAGAGAAGAGAAGAGAGGAAAACTTCCGGTTCACCTTCCCCCCTCTCATCCTCCCCTTCTCTTACCCCGCCCTCCCCCGCCCCTGCGGCTCAATCACGGCTCAATCAAAACAATAGTCTTGCATTTCAGAGTTACTGGCAAAAGTCGTGGTAACAAAGAGCTTGGCTGCTAGTTGAACTTTGTCGGTATTTCTTTTGCATAGAATACAATTGAAAATGATACGATGATACGAATGAGGAGAGGAGACTCAAGATACAGCACACAAGGAAACGGGGACGAATCAAGGGGCGATTTGCTTGCTGTTTTGAGCTGCAGAATGAGGATATACTAATTTCAAAGGGTTCTGGCGCAGAGAGAAGAGCAAAATAAGAAAAAAGAAAAGAGAGGTGGGAGCAGCGGGGAATGGAGAGCTGATGGGAAACAAAGTGGGTTCGCGTTTGTGCATCAGATACAATAGTAGACAATAAAAATGGGAGCAAGTGATAGTGTAGCGGTCATGGCAATTTCCCTGAGCCATTATGATCAGCGCATCCATTTTAAAATAAACTTCAAGCACACCCAGTGTCGTCCTTACGCGCGCCGATTCCCCCGACACAATCTCGTAATAAATCCACCAAACCAGCCCACGAATACCGTTCGCCATACCGCTTGGAAAATGTTCAAATGCTTATTGTTCGGAGGAACGTAGACGGGACCAGCGCCATTCGGCGACGAGCTGGATTCGCTACCAGAAGTTGCCTTTCGTTGACGGAGAGTGGGCTCACTCGAGGCTGAAGGAGCATCAGGACCAGAGTTTTCATCAGTTCCATCTGTCTCCGCTCGTTGTGCCCTACTCGGTGGAGGTTGCTCCGACACTGGGCCATCGGCCTTGTGCGAATCGGGATCCTGCTTGCGGTTGGATATTGTTTCATTTGTGGCCTCTCCTGCCAAGCCATCACAATCAGAATGGTTACCTTTTACAGTGTTCGCAGCCTCTGGCAAAGCAAGAGGTGGAGCATCTTGTTCCTCTGGAATGGACAGTAAGGGAGATGAGCGCTCGTTTGATGCAGAGGATGCAGGTACTCGTGACGCCTGCTCGTCCTTGTGCGGCAGTAAACTATCTTCCCGCTGTGGAGTCAGTGGAGTCAGCAGACTCAGGTGATCTTCTTTTTGCGGAGTCACCGGAGTCAAATGATCATCACGGTGATGGTCCGAAACGTGGACGGGGGATATGGGAAAGCCTTCCGGTAGCGTGTGATCCTCATTCAAATTGGTCGACAGGGTACGAATACGGCGCAAAATACCGGCACGCTCAGTGGGAAAGTTCTCCAGCATTGGATCGTCAAAATCCTCGTCTTCGATCGTTTCCTCATTCAAACCAACACCAAGTTTTGACTCAATATACTGCTTCGAATCCTTCGAGTCAAGGGGACTCAGACATTCGTGTGCAAAAAGAGGGGCATGTTCAACCCGAGGCGAATTAGTCCCAGAATCCTCTGGGCCAGAAGATTCCATGTTAGTGGGAAACCCGTTGGTTGGATTTGCAGCTGCCGACTCCTTCTCATCTTTTTCTTTCGCGCGGGTGGTTTCTGCTGCGGCATTCACCAGTTCCACGGAATCAGGAACCGGTGCGAGAGAGAGCCGTTGTCGATCCATCCTGGACAATTCTGGCGGGCCTTGTCCTGATTTTTCTGGCTTCACAGGAGCGTTCGCAAGGGCCGCCGCTCTAGCCGCTGCCTGTTCAATCAGAGTCTTTGAAGTTTGTTTTGATGCACCAGGCTCTGGCGTTCGATCCAGACGTGCAGCGACATCGGCAACCTCGGCCGCTGTAGCTGCAACTTGGGCTATCGGCGTGCTCGAAAGACGCTCTGGCCTTGCACCTGCTGGTCTCGGGGTCGCGCTACTTGGCGTCCGATCAAGAGTAGCAGCAACATCAGCAACCTCGGCGGCGGTGGCAGCCACTTCGGGAATCGGCGTGGAAGAGAGTCGTCCCGGGATCGCGCTGGCAGGTCGAGAAGTTACGGGTGTCTTGTCAAGCAGTGCTGCAATATCGGCCACCTCCGCAGCGGTAGCGGCAACTTCAGCAATAGGAGTCGATGACAATCGCTCGGGCTTCGTGCTGGACAGACGAGAGCTGCCAGGCTCCGGGGTCTTGTCAAGCATGGCCGCCACATCGGCCACTTCTGCAGCCGTGGCAGCGACCTGTGGAATAGGTGTAGCGGACACATTACGGCTTGAAGTGTCTTCAAGCCACGAAGCCTTTTGGTTTGCCTCTGCCTTTGGTGAAATGATGACCTTGTCAGGCTCTGCATCCATTGCCCGCCGCTCATGGGCGAGCCTCTGGGTAAAGGTTGCATCTGGGCCCAGATCGTCTCCGTATGCCGGCTCGTTGCTAACCTTTTCCACCACCAGTTCGGGTACGTGTTGCGTATTTGCCGATAGAAGGGCCTTGTCACTCTCCTTCTGTCCAGTCTCAGAGTCCGACTTTTCCACGCGCAAAAGGTTATTCTTGTTGCCAGCGACATCAGTTGCTATCAAGAAAAGTTAGTCTCTTTTGTTTCTAGAGTTCCATACATGCAAGTACAGAAATGAACGGGGGTTGAGCTTGTACCTGTTTCGGTGGCTTCGTCCAAGGCCCACCAGTCTCCATGCCCTATTCGAAACTTGTATTGCCACTCGCCCACTGGAATGTCAACATCTTTATGAAATCGATATTCTGTGGGGCCTTGGGCTGCGTCTGACTGCAGTTGGGTATACTGCATTTCCTGGGGCTCCCATGGTGGCGTAGTAAAGGAACCCGCCACAAAGACGGGAGGCTGCGTTCCGGGATGGACGAAGGTGATTTTCACCATTTTCACACTCTAGGTCGCTGATGATATACTGTTGGTGGTTATTGCGAAAGGACTTGAGGCCCTCGCGGCCTGTTCAAAGAAAGGGGAGACCCTGATAAAGTAAGAGGAAACACAATCGTTAGCGCCACACAGACCCCCTTCCAGGTTTGTCTCCTCTGTGCATAATTGAGAAGCCAAGGAGGGATTCTGGAGACAATTGATCCATCTAAGGGCGACGTACTAATTGTGGGCAAAGCTGGAAGAGCAAAGTTGAAGAACCTGTGTGGTCGCCGCTGGGGCTTGAGTACGTCGATTGGTTGGCGAGTGATCCTGGGTAAATATTTGAAGCTATTGAGCGTCGCTTCAGAAGATGATGAATGAAAGAGAGATTAGTAGTAGTACTAGCAGTGAAGGAAGAAAATGTAAGGATAAGAGGATGTTCGAGATGTCAAGACGGAGAAAGACAAGGGATCGAAGATCAGATCACCCCACTTGCCAGTTAGGTAGGAGCGCTGGGATGTGGGAACTGGCGATTGCAGGAACGTTGGATCAGTTCAATGCATCACCGACACTCAGCATTTGTGGCAGGAGCGATTCTGTCAACGCTCTTCTTCGCTGCCAAGTCAAGGAGGCGTCAAAATCATACAACGTCAATCAGCTGCAAAGGTGCTTTCAAGAAAGCTGTGTATTACGAACAGATGGGGAGTTGGATGAGCTATATTCGTCTATCACCTAAGGTGAGTTAAGCTCCCTTGTCATTATAATGCATCATCTCCTCTGGGAAAGGTTCCTTGACGTGTGTGGGGAGAAGTCGTTGTGTCGTACCAGTGACTGTGCGCAACAGTGACATCAGAGGGGAGCGAGCCAGGGGGGGGCCAGGACATGATTCCATTCCGGTGGTGCTAAAAGCAAGTTCCGGAGACTTTGGGGAACTTGCCAATAATTCGCAGCAATACGACTAAAAGTATTCAATCTCACCTCACTGGTCGTAAGCCGATTGAATTGCGTCCAGACTTGACCTCTTCTCTGCTCTGTTGCCCTTCGGCCCCCCCGGTGCAGTATTCTTGTTGAGCGCTAGTCAGTAGTGTGGCGTGGAGGTTCCCTTTCCCCAGCCTTTCGACCCCATATGGCAATGTACATTCGGTACGTACTCTTGCCGTATGTTCGCAACTGAGGAAACGTCGTCCACATAAGTTACGGAGTATTGATGATTCAAGTAAGAAGATCAAGAATGAAACTCTTTTAGTTCTTTTATATATTTTCTCCTATTGAAGCAAATTACGCACGAGAAGGACGAGCAGTGATGCTGGCATGATGTTTTGGCTACTGCAGTATACCTGAGGTACAACGAGTACCCACTAAGTTAGCAGGTCCCCTAACACGAGACGGTCATGGCCTTGGCGAGCAACTTCCCCCCGCCAGGAGGGAGAGACGAGGGAGAAGTGGAGGTTCGGCGTGTCTCGACTCAGTACCTCTGTGAACCTCATCTTTAAAACCTAGGTAGGTACCTTATCTTTAGAGACAAGTAGTATATTTGTTTCCAAAATATCGACTGTCAAAACATGGCGAAGCTATTGAAGCCCAAAAAATGCCTGCTAGAGATATACAGTCAAACTAATCACTTGATCGCTCGATTCTTGCTATTTCCGCCTTCTGTTACGGTGATGAAGTTCAATAATAATAGCGACGCGCCACGTGTGGTCCCCGTCCCTACGCCTATGCTCCTTTGGGCTGCAGAGAGACGAATTTGGGTTGGAGGGGACTAACTTAACTGACCTACAGTAAAGCCAAAGCCATTCAAGCTTGCACTTCCGTCCTTCTGCCTCTGTTTCTTCTTCGCACGAAATCTAACTCTAGGGCGAACTATACGATGCTAAAGCGCATAACACCTAGGTGTCGTCATTGTTAAACTGGTCTTCTGCGCAACAAAACTAGATACTCTGTGGATAGAAGGTGAATAATTATCTTGACGAGACTCAGAAACCGCAAAAGAGCTAATTCGTCCAATAGTCAGGCAACATGTCACATACCTCATGCAATCGTTCATTACATCTTCATGACAATTGAAAAAAAAAAAAAACCTCTTTTGATGTCGATAGAAAGCCCGACAGTTATGTCATCAATGATCTCGGAAAAGCACCCAGCTGAAGCTGCCATTCCAACCTGCAAAATCAATCGATTGCATGGGTGACTTTGCAGGGAGCCAATCGCCGGTATCGACGGCTACCCTGAGTACCCAGCCCAATGAGGCTGCAGTAGCAATCAACCTAGCCACCCTGCCTCCTGTATTTGTCCTGCCCACTCATCTCACACAGTCGGAGCTTCACCGAGTTGAAGACCAACTGGCCAATGCCAATGCTCCGCTTACCTACGACATTGAAGAGGCCAAGCTCGTCCTGGGCAATGTAGGCACCAAACGGCGAGCCGAATTTGAGCTGCGCTGTAGGAAGCTTTGGACCCAGGAGGTGGCCACAACCAAGCGGAGCTTAGCCACTGCCGATGAGAAACATACTGAGCCTGAACCGGCGCAGAAGAGGAAACGTATACAAGAACCTGCCGAAAAGGAAGATCTTCCAAGCGACCCAAGCGTCTCGGAGAATGCCTCAAGCATAATACCCGATCAGAATGCTGGGCCGGGGACAAGAATCCACGAAGCAGAGGAACGCGAAGCACCGTTATTCAAGAACCAGGATTCAATCAAAGTAATCAAGCTGGATTGGTTTACCAATTCTGTAGACTTGGGCATCTTACTGGATCCCGAGCCGTATAAAGTATACGAAGGCATAAAGGTTGAAAGACCAGAGAGTCTCTTAACCTCCAAAACCCTCCCCACCGCACATGTAGCTTCTACTGCTGCCCAGTCCATTCGATCGCTGGCGGAGAGGAAGGAATTGTCAAAAGGGATCCTCGAAAGAGCAAAGGTCGACCTAGATGATACACCATCAAAACTGGGCGGCCTTTCTCAGTATGCCACCGCAGGAAGCGATCCACGCCCTTACAACCATCATGCCCGTCAAAGCGGTGACCACGGTTTCACCAGACCCACCCATCTTCTCCGCCAGACGACGTCTGAGCATGATGACGGCTCCAGTAATGAGCTCCCGGAGATGCCAGCCTGGGTAAAGCAAGGGCAGATTTATGCTTGCCAGAGATCCACACCTCCTAACCCACCAAATAAAGCCTTTATTGATCAACTGGAGAAGATCAAACTGGCTAGGATCCTGATCAATGACGAGATAGGCGTACGCGCGTATAGCACTAGTATTGCATCTCTCTGCGCCTATCCGTTTAGTCTAACTACTACCCGCGAGATCCTTGCTCTTCCTGGCTGCGATGTGAAAATTGCTCATTTATTTCACGAGTGGAAAAGCAATGGCGGACATATCCGGACAGTTGAGGAAATCGACAAGGACGAAACGCTCAAGGTTCTCAAACTCTTTTACGACATATGGGGTGTCGGAGCTACAACAGCCAAAGAATTCTACTACGATCGGGGCTGGCGGGACCTTGATGATATCGTGGAGTATGGCTGGCACGACTTGAGCCGAGTCCAACAGATTGGAGTAAAATACTACGACGAGTTCCTGAAAAAGATACCCCGACCCGAAGTCGAGTTGATTGCCGACAAAGTCATGGAGCATGCCCGACGTGTCCGGGATAATGACATGGTATGCTGCATTGTCGGTGGGTATCGTCGTGGCAAGCAGGAGTGCGGCGATGTTGACATGATTGTTTCCCATCCAGACGAGGAGAAGACACTTGGAGTCGTCACGGATATTGTTGCTTCATTGGAAGCAGAGGGCTGGATCACGCATACTTTGACTCTTAACCTGACCACGTCAAACAGAGGCCAGCAGACATTACCTTATCGATCTAACAAAAGTGGCGTGGGCTTTGATTCCCTGGACAAAGCTCTAGTGGTTTGGCAAGACATTAATTGGTCAACCAAGGAGAGCGATCTCGCTGTGAACCCCAAGGCGAAAAATCCGAATATCCATCGGCGGTTGGATATAATTATCGCTCCCTGGCATGCTGTTGGCTGCGGCATTGTGGGCTGGTCAGGCGGTACCACATTTCAACGTGATCTTCGGCGTTATGCTCGCAAGGTCAAGGGCTGGAAGTTTGATAGCAGCGGCATCAGAGATAGAGTGACGGGCGCAATCGTCGATGTTGAAGCTGTGGGCGGACGGAGCAAAACTTGGGAGGAAGCTGAGCGCAAAGTGTTTGCAGGCTTAGGTCTGGAATACAGAGAGCCGTGGGAGAGATGTACCGGTTGAATAGTACCCGGTAATATCCTCTCTCTCAAAGGAGATGATTTCAATTCATTTTGATTTTGGAATTTATACAGCGTGATTTGAAAATCCGCCGACGTTGAGCCTTTTGGATTTGATTGACTTGGGTTAAATAATGAATCAAGATTTGATGTTTCATTCTAAAATGCATACTGATGATGTGATGTGGATTTCCACGAAGCATGCCTCACATATGAGATCGCGGATTAACTTACAACAAAAGGACCAGCGACACATGCGTCGCTGCAGTTCCGCACCAGCTGACTTACCCGCCGTAATTTACGCGCTAATTGGAAGCTGAGACCCCTCCGCGACACGCGAATTAGACGCGACAGCTCCCAAACTACCGTGACCGCCAACGCCAAACTCGACTTTGTGTTTCCCTAAACCCCCCTGTCATTGCCTACCTCCAGAATCCATGCGGCGCATTCACTTTGAAAAATAAAGGAGGAAGTGAATAGTATTAAACAAAAATTAGAAAAGACTTCCCAAAGCTTTTGCGCTTCGGAGCGCCGAAGATGCCGACGAGGAGCCGTGCTAGTGCCGCTGCAGCGGCCGCAACAACAGAAGAAACTGAAGCCGAGCCAGAAATTCAAGAATCACTCGGCCATTTACAGTTCGATGAGCCATTGACATGGCGCGCAGGGAAAGCTATTCCGGTCGCCGAGCTTCTGCGACGGCTCCAGGCGCTGTCAAAAGAATTGCGGGACATGGAACAAGAGGAAGCTGAGCGAGATTCGTTTACCAAGGTCGCAAAGGAGCTTGCTACTCATAATCTTTTAACACATAAAGATCGCGGCGTTAGGGCATGGACTGCATGCTGCGTGGTGGACATTCTGCGCTTGTGTGCGCCGGATGCGCCTTACACCGGATCGCAATTGCGAGTGAGTTGCCCAAGAGACCATATACGAAATTGGTGAGCTAATAGATCGCCTAGGACATCTTCACGCTCATCGTGACATCGATCTTGCCAGCCTTGGCTGACCCTGCTGATCCTTACAATACGCAACACATGTATGTCTTGCAGTCGCTAGCGCAAGTCAAGAGTATTGTCCTGCTTACGGATATCCCGTCTTCCGACTCCTTAATCCTACACCTCTTCACATCATTCTTCGATATCATGTCTGGTTCTTCGAAATCATCATCTGGAGAGGAGTTGGGAAAGAATGTCGAATATCACATGACGGCAATTTTGGTGATCCTGGTTGACGAGGCAGGCAACTTGCCGGCGGAGGTGATCGACGTGATTGTCGCTCAATTCCTACGAGCGGACCCTCGAGCGATCGCAGCGGGAAATAACAACGGCAATGGCAAGAACAAAAAGTCTGCAGCATTGGCTGTACAAGATGATAAGCAATCCACACTTCTACTAAAAGAGTTGCCCCCCGCCTACACAGTTGCCAGAACACTCTGTAATTCGTGTCCGGAGAAGATGGCACGGTATATTAGCCATTATTTCAGCGATGTCATTGTGGATGCATCAGCAGCGCCGAGCGGAGAAAGCAATCCGAAAAAGCCAGGTCGCAAGAGAAATGATGAGCAAGCGGATTCCGATGAAGACGAAGGACCAAGTGGTCCTACCGAAGAAGATCTCAAGGAACTCAACAAGGCGCATAGACTCCTTCGAGAGCTATGGCGAGCTTCCCCTCCCGTGCTTCAGAACGTAATCCCTCAACTAGAGGCTGAGTTATCGACGGAAAATGTGCAACTCCGACTGCTCGCGACTGAGACCCTGGGCGACATGGTTGCAGGCATCGGAGCTGCTGGCCCACCGCAACCTCCAGTCATGGACCCGGCTATCTACCCTCCTCCAACACTGACCACTTACTCCGACGCATCGCCAAGCCAAAGCATCATGAACGTTCCGTCTTCCCCCCAGCCCTTTTCCCAGACTCATCCTGCAACATATAGTAATTTCCTTGCTCGCCAGCGGGACAAATCGGCCTTGATTCGTGCCGCGTGGACCACTTGCATAGGTTGGATTCTCGCCACCTCTTCAGGCGGAGTAGGCCTCAGTCCTCAGGAGGAACAGACATTGGTGGACTGCCTCGCTCGTATGCTGGTCGACTCCGACGAAAGGGTGCGCATTGCCGCCGTCAAGGCGGTTGGGGTCTTTGGCTTTCGGGATGTTGTTCTTAAGCTCGGATCTAGAGGTGGGGTAACTGACCAAAATTCCGTGCTTTGCAATATTGCAGAGCGAGCTAAAGATCGCAAACCTGGAGTACGCGTCGAGGCCATGACTGTTCTCGGACGGATTTGGGGCGTTGCTGCTGGGGAAATCGCTGCTGGCAATGCTTCTGTTGCCGATGTTCTTTCCGGCATACCCTCGAAACTTTTTGAATCTTTCTACGTTAACGATCTTGAAATCAATGCCTTACTTGATCGCGTCATCTTCGAGCTTCTCTTACCCCTCAGCTATCCTCCAATCAAGGCGAAGGGTCACAAGGCTGTCAATGGAAGTTCGCAGAGAGTCAAAGACAGCCAACCCAACGAATCTCCAGAGATAAGTGACGCTGATCCCGACAAAACTCGGGCTGAGCGGATTCTTATTCTGGTAAAGGGACTTGAAACGAGGCCGAGGACTGCCTTTTTCGCTCTTCAGTCACGGCAGGTTGTCATGGCCAAAGTGATGACTATCTTCCTAAAACGCTGCGAAGAGTATAACGTGAGTTGCTGATTTAAATATTATCAACACCCTTGTTGCTAACAATATATAGGGTGGTGTCATTGATGGCAATGAAGCTGAGATTAAGTCGCACATGACTCGTCTGATTGATTACTTTGCAAAGACTTTTCCTGATTCTGTGAAAGTCACGGCCGATCTCTGGAAGTTTGCTAAAATGCATGATCGGCGAAGCTACCAGCTTATTCGATTCTGCCTTGCGCCTGAGAGCGACTATCGAACGGTTTATAAAGCTATTGTAAACAACCCCTAGCAGACTATCACCGTGGTGCACTTGACTGATTGATTGTTTCTCTTAACAGCGCGAATTCTCCAAGCGAATCGAATCAGCTCCGGGTGCTTCAGCGGCTTTGCTTGAGACTCTGGTACCGTTGCTCTACCGGGTCAGTTTGCTCGTCTTCAACAAGAGCCATGTGCCTTTTATCATGGAGTACTCCCGAACCGATCAGCGCAGTTTGGGCGGGACAGCCCATGAATTGCTCAAAGAGATATCAACAACCACGCCCGAGGTTTTCCGGGCACACGTCAAGGAGCTGTGCAAAGTCCTCCAGGAGCAAGCTCCTTCAGCCAAACGGACCAATGAACCAGGCGCTGTGGATACTCTGAAAGCATGCGCGACTTTTGCGGCGAAATTTCCAGGAGAAATGCCAAAAGACCGAAGATTTATGCAGGCTTTACTTGATTTCACACTCTATGGATCACCTCCTCATGCTGCCAAGCACGCCGTATCCATTACGTTGGCAGTGTCCGACAGAAAGGAAATGTACGTGCGAGATCTTTTGCAAAAGTGCACCAAGGACTTCAAATACGGATCGGCGAATTTCCTTGCTAAGTTGGCCACGCTGAGTCAAATCGTCCTTATTGCGCCGAAGGAAGTCGAAGAAGAAGGAGACGCCATCGTCGATATCGCCATTGATCAAATCCTTCTTCGGCAAGGAACCACATCCACAGAGACGGAAGACAAGTGGGACGACGAAGTCACGGACGAGCTGCACGCCAAAATGTGGGCTCTTCGGATCCTTGTCAATCGACTGCGCTCCCACCCGGATCAAACCACCCTCAAAGAGGTCTCGCAGCCCGTATTCAGATTACTCAACACTCTAATAACTAATCAGGGAGAGCTATCCAAGAAGAAGGATACTCCTCCCGCCCACAAGTCGCGGCTGCGCCTTCTCGCAGCACAATTGTTTTTGAAGCTCTGCACAAATAAGGCATTTGACGACTTACTCTCCGCCGAGGATTTCAACAGACTGGCGCTGACCGCGCAAGACGCTCTGTTCCCTGTGCGCCAAGCTTTCATCACCAAATTGCGAAAATACTTGGGACAGAACAAACTCCCGTATCGCTTCTACTCGGTTGTATTCCTCATGGCATACGAGCCGAACGAGGAATTCCGGGAAGAGACCGTCGTCTGGATCCGCGCCCGGGCTGCCATTCTCAACCAACACAAGAGCACCGCGATGGAGAGCGTGTTTGCGCGACTGATCAGTCTGCTCGCGCATCATCCAGACTTTGGCAAAAGTGATGAAGACTTGTGTGATTTTGCGCGCTATATCCTTTTCTATCTCCAGCAAGTCGCGTCCGAAGAGAATCTGTCGTTGATATACCACATCGCGCAACGCATAAAGCAATCGCAAGACGCCATCGATGAGTCTAAAAGCGAAAATCTCTACTATCTTTCTGATCTCTCCCAGGCGGTCATCAAAAAATACGAGGAACTACATGGATGGAATCTCCAGACGTGGCCCGGAAAATTACGCATGCCGGGATCATTATTCAAGCCGCTGGATTCGCGCGACTCTGCGCAAAATATTGCCACCACGAATTACCTCTCTGAAGACCTCGACGAGCTGCTGGACAGGCTTGTCAGGGCGGCAGTCAGAGGTAAATCGAAAAAGGTAAGCTCTCCTTGATGTCTACATCTTTCTACACAGAATGCCGCCTGTCCCCAGTTCGCCATACACACCTCTCCGCCCTATAAGCAATTCGTGAACCATGGCTAATAGATTATCCGAAAAATACAGCGCAAGTCCGAAGCCGTCGACGAGACAACCGCCAAGAAACGTCGAGCAGCAGTCTCGACCCCGTCGTCAAAGCCAAAAGCACAGCCAGCATCGACGCGGAAAAACGGCACCAAGACGAAGAGTACCCCTCGCCGATCCCAACCAAAGAAGCCGAAACACGACTCCCCGCCGCCCAGCGAACGTCGACGCAGCGCCCGCGCTGCGGCCGCACACCGCAAATCATACGCCGAAAGCGATGGAGATGAGGATGAAGTCATGCATGAAGAAGATGATGATGACCAAGGGGAAGAAGAAGAGGAGAAGGAGCTTGAAGAAGAGGACGAGAATGAGAGTGAAGAAGAGAATGGAAATGAAAGTTCGCCCCCAGGAGAAGGACACGATGACGACGATGACGACGGGGCACTCAGTGATCCTCCTGACTCTGATTAGTCCATCAGTTCATCTTTTATTTCGTTCCTCTCCTTTCGTCTCCAATTCTCATTCTCATGCCCTCGTCTACAAATATCTTCCTGCCTCTCTTCATTTGCCCTCTACTCCTGTCTTCTTTTTCCTGTTCTCCTTTTTTTCTTTTTCTTTTTTTTACCACCTGCGTCAACATTTGCATTATCTTTCTTCTGCCCTTCCCCTTTTTCTACTTCTTTGATGCCTGGTTTTCTTGATACCAACCGAGTGTGTATCTCTTACTTTTTCTTTTCTTTTTTTTTTCTTTTTCTTCATTGCTTTCTCTTTTTTTTTTTTTCGTACAGCGTGTCCTCCGTTTTATCCCTTCTCCCGACTGCGTCTATCACATTACGCACCACTACCATCATCATGCTAATAAAAAAAGTTTTTCACTTTCATTTTTTTTATTTTTCAACATTAGCGCCCGCGAATTTATGCACCATTTTCTTTATCATTTCTCCCCTCTCCCGCTTCGTTCCCCGCCCCCTACATTTTGTTTAATCGTCCTCAAAGCTTTGCATATATGTTATTTATCTCCTCTGGCGTGGGTTTTCGTCGTTGTATTTTTTACGTAACCTTCTCAGCTGTTCCTTATTTATTCCCTATTCGTAGGGAAGTAGGCGCAGAATGATGAAAAGAAGTAATGAAAGGAAGTTGATATATAACCCTTGTATATTTTATTTATTGCGTATCATGTATACTGTATCATGTATCAAGTGTCATGTGTCATGCATGTGTCACGTCTCGCATACATGACTCTTGCAAATACGCTGCGTGTAATGTCTGTCATCATCATCATCATTAAGGTCGTAGCCGGAGTGAGTGTCGCAGCCGGAGTGAGTGTCGTCAAGAGAGAGAGAGAGAGAGGGCTAATTGAGCACTATTCCACAGGTGGATAAAGAGCAAAATCTCAATGACAGTTACTTCTCTCACAAAAGTAACACCAGCTACAGTCAATAGTTACATGATAACAACGACAATAACAAAAATAAAAATATGTGCATGCAATATGCATTATGAAATTAGGAGTATAGAAACTACCTAGGTAATAATACTAATAATAATAATAATAATTATAGTGATGATGATGAGGGTCCATAATGCAAGTGGATGAGTGGCATGAGGGATAAAGAATATAGGATAACGAAATGAGTAATGAATATAGGATAACGAATAATGTATAATGAATAATGAATAGAATTGTTGTTTTCGCACTTGTGTAACAGGACAAGAAGGACAAGTAGGACACGTTATGACGGAAGTGACAACCTGTCATAAGAGCAGAACCGAACGAATGACGCAGGAAGAATCCACCGGATAATGAACGGGAAAGAAAAAGGTAAGAATATAAAGTTAAAAATAGAAGGTGGACAAGTGAAGAAGCCCGACTGTGCGCCTATGACCGATTGGAAAAAAAGAGTGTGCAATTGTTTCTAAACAACCCCCTCCCGAGACGCAACGCGGTGATCGGATTAAATTATTCCTTTTTATTCTTCCTTCCCATCAAACACAGCAAAAGAACGAAATGATATAAAAGAGACAAAACGTGCCATTCAACTTGTTGATCATACCCGCTTAGGAAAAAGAAAGAGAGAAAAAAGAAAAAAAAGAGGGGGAAAAAAAAAGGAGAACCCCCGAAAAGCCTTTGAGAAATAGCGCCCCCCGAGAACCAAGCGCCTTGAAATATACCGTCGATTTGCATACGAGAAATGAGCAACTCTTCGCAAATGATTCAATGATTAAGAAAGAGCGATGAGGAAGATACGTATTGTCCCATTTAAGCCTCCAGAGAAGAAGTCTCCAAGCGACGACGAATGAGCTCTTGGAGCATAAGTAAAGTGTTTCTTTCTTTGTCGGAGACGGGACCGGCTTCGGACTGGCCAAGACGAGAGTCAGAAGCAGGAGGAGAGGGTGGAGTGTTGGATGCCTTTTCAGCCGAGTCTATCATTAGCGAAGCCACATCAGACGGAGCTTCAGCCTGATTTTAAAAAAGCCATAATGTCAGCAAAGGGAGACTTGGGAGAATTTTTGAACAAAAGGGAGAAACTCACAATCAAGGTGTTGATGAGATTCTCTACGGCATCAGCGCTGAGGCTCAAGTTGCTGCCACAACCAGAGAGCTGTGCAAGGTTCAAAGCCAGCTGCCGGTCGGCAAAAGATCGCCTGTCAAATTCACTCTTGATCTTCATTTGAAGCTCTGCCGACACGGGCGGGTTTGCTTCAGAAATGTCCACAGATCCAGGCCGCGTAAAGATGGACGGCCGTATTTCAGTCCAACAAGTTCTGTCTCTTCCATTAGCAAATAACGAAAAATCAAGGGCCAATAAAATGGAAGAAATCACTTCACTTACCGCTTAACCTTGTCGATGAAATCCAGCTTGACACCTCTTTCCGGGAGACGGTAGACCACCCCAAACTCTTCCTGATCGTGAAAATCGTCCTCGTCGCTCGAGTCGTTATCAATCTCAATGAGCCCGTTGTTGATGAACCCACGTCGAAGGGCTGGATCCACAATTCTAGCATTCTTTGGTCGTCTGACCTTGTGCATTCTACCAATGCCAGCAGTGCCTTGCTTGGCATTTTGGCGGACTGATGGATCAAGAGCAAGCAGCTCATGATCGACATGGTTTGGACACATCCAGTTGTGCTTGGACTTTCCGTTCAGAGCCTTTGGAGGGGGATTGGCCATAGGAGGGTCCAAACAATCGAGATGCCACTGCAAACTGCAAAAGTCGCATGGAATAATTTCTCGGTTATTGAGCGCCGATTTGCCACAGCGAAAACACAAAACATATTTTCCCTTTGAGTCCCTCAATTTCAAGAGGTCAGGGAATTCTTCATAACCCCCACGTGGTCTTTTGACGTTGATTAGCCAGGCTGGTCCTATTATGCTAAAAGAGCACAAGGAAAATGCTTTAACTTACTTGGATTTTTGCGTGACAGCCTCTTCGTATTCACCCTCGTCGCCCGTCCTGACCCCTTCGAAATACTCTCGGATTTCTCGAGGGAGGTTGAAAGCCACAGGATTCTTCTTCTCCAAATTGCCGAAAAGAGCCGCAAATAAACCTCTCGAGTACTGTGTTGGCGGTCCCCTCTTTGACTCGCAAATGAAACAATACCAAGAGTCATCTGGAGGACGATTGGGATCTAACGGAGGATCAAGACAAGTGAAATGGAAAGATCTATCGCATCCATCACAGCAGAGGAGATAACCACTGCCTCCACAAGCCGAACAGAATTCATCGTTTTCCGACTGTGGCGAGAGAGTCAGCATCTCTAATATTCGGCTAATAGAATCGGACTTTCATCATGTTCGATGCATATAGAGACGTGCCATCGTGGCAGCCCGGGAAACATGAAGGCTCAGGGATATGGAGAAAGGAAAATCTCAAGCGGGGGTAAAGCGGGATGCCTTACATCTTCATTTTCATCCGTGGGCCCATAGCCGAGCGAGTTTCTTGCCGCGCCACCTCCACGAGCGATGCCTGCGATAACACCCGACTTCTTTTTTGATGGCCTGAAGAAGCATGAAATAGTTAGACTTGAAGAATGATTAAAGTCGCAAATTATTGTGAGCGTGTAGGCAATAAAAATTCAAAAGGGCGCGGGGGTAAGGATAGCAGCACTAAATCGTAGGAGCACGGCCAGAGACAAGCCCCGACACGAAGAACAACAACTGAGACAATCGAAAACAGAGAACAATAATGAAGGATCTTGGCAAGGAAATGATTCAACACGTACGACATCTTGATGCGAGCGCCTTTTTTGTTCTTCTTCAGTGGACGCCCACCCAAAATTGGAGTACTAGCTCGAGAGGCGCTCCCTATGAGAGCCGGCGCCGGCGAACGAGGGCCACCAGTAACGGACGAGGATGGAGATTGGGGCTGCTCCGGCTCATGTCTTGCAGATTTTCTGGTGCTATTTCGAAGGCGAAGAGTCTGCTTTACTGTCGGAGCGTTTGACGGTTTCGTCGTCGGGGTCACCTCTTGCGAATTCTCTTGCTGAGGTTTTGTTTCAACTCGGACATTACTTTCAGTGACCTTGTAGTCATCGAAGGCCCGTGACATTCGTTTGCGCTTTGTCATTAAGGTGTCATCGCTATCGGGCTGAGTGAGCCCAGCGGCCGCCGATGACCGCTTGAGCGAGTTGCTGGTTGGAGGATTTGATGTCGAGAATAGATCGAGTTTCGGACCGGTCGCCGAGTGAGGCTCGTCGTTGTTCATTGGTGGGCTGCTTGCATAGGTCTCGGCAACCTGTGCATTACCAGGTTCAGCGTCCATGGACGCAGTAAATTCATGATCCATAGAAGTCATGGATGACAGCGACGAGGAGCTTGATGCACTCTTTGACCGCGTCAAGGGAATATTTTCTTGAGAAGCCATGCCGTTGGCCTGACGACGTTTTCCGCTGCTTACGGACTCCTTTTGGTTTGACTTGGGCTTGTCTGACTGGTTGGGGCCCGTCGCTTCCAGTGGGCTCACGTTATTTCCAGTAGCGGTTGTTACAGCCGAGCGTGAACCCTTCGAAGGCGACTTTGAGGATTTGGTGGTAGAGTGTGCCTCCGCCGGCACAGAAAGACGACGACCACCATTAAGCGTAGAATTTTGACTCTTGATTTGCTTTCTTGCTTGAGTGATGTAGGCCTGAAATTCTCCCGTCTGTCGCGGTGTCGACCGCTGGCTCAAGACCGCGTCCAGGAGATCAGCCAGATCTCGCCTTTGTAGGCTTTCTGTGTGCAGTTGTTTGATTGCTAAGCCGAGCGCCGGGTTTCCAAGCTCAGAAGCTCTCCTGACCGCGGCTTGGACAATCAGTTCAAGTTTCGCCCGACCAGCGGGAGTACGTGAATCCGGAGCCTTGACCTCTGAGGTGGAAGCGATCGATGTTTTCGCTGCCGTCACTGCTTTCACCCCGGAGCCAGGACTTGGACTAGGTGGGAAACTCCTCTCAGCCGCCTCTTCTTGCAGTAGAGATGTTGCAGAAGGTTTCTCCTCAATCTTTCTGGACTCCGATCTCCTAGTATTGGCAGAGGCTGAGGAATCAGGGGTTTCCGCCCGCTCCTTGGCTGCAGCAGTCTCCCTCTTTTTGCCACGGATTGCCCGTCGAGGACCTTCAATCTTGACTCTTGCCTTCACTTTTGCACTTGGAAGGGCTCCCAAAGGGGCCATGTGTTCTAGCACGCCATGTCTTTCTAGGCCTTTGTAATCTTCAAAACTGGGGGCAGGCTGACGCAGCGGCGGTTCGACCCATTTGTCTAAAAAGGTCTTCTTCTCTTCTTTTGGTTTATTTGCTGCAGATAGAGATGCATCTTTCTGACTGGTGGTGAAGGGGCTCGACATACGAGACGATTTGCGGGTAGGTCTCGTCGAGGCCATTGTGACTGACGCGAGCCCCAAGCCTCCCGTGAGAGGGTTTGCAATGTCTGTTTTACACGTAAGCATCATGTACATTCGCGTCCATAGAAAAGGGATTCAGACTTTCTAACCCACCAAAGAAAAGTCCGGTGGATATTTCCTGACCGAGCAATTTGCCTCGCGATGCGTGTCGCGTCCTCTGCCTTAGAGGACTGATTTAGGGTGATGGAGTTGGGGGAATCGGAGCAAGCGAGGAAGCCCGCCCAGGGGGGTTATTACCCGCGAAAGGTATGGGATGCGTGTATGGTTATACACTCTCCCTATAGAATGACGACAATAAATTTAGGGATTTTGAGAAATTCTTAGAGAAACATCCTGGAGAATATCGTGTGTAGATATCAAATATGCACTGAAATCTTCTCCAGATCTCATAGCCAAAGCGGGCGGGAGTGCGAGGTTAGCTGCCTCCGGAAATGGGCTCAGACTATCAGAAGGAAAGACAGCAGTCCTCGCATCCAGTTAATGGGAAGCATAGTAAGAAAGAGATCACCATGAGACATAAGAAGAAATTTCTTGCGTGGTAATAATTTTTGGCGCTCTCCAATATTGATTTCCTATGACTAAGCGTGGAGGAGGACGACCCTAACCTATCAACGAATATCAAACACGCTGAAAAGGATCTATCTTTAAAAATTCTTGGCTCCAGCACTTCTCTTTCTTGTTTTTCCATTTTGCATGCTGAATGGCGTATCTAATCTTCTACCACCATTGCAAATTCGACTTTTTAGGCCGACAGGCTCGTGATTTTGAGTGATTGCCAGAAAAGCGGCCCCTGAGAAGTAAAACTGCCGAGGTATTGACAGAGATCAATCAAAATGCTGTTTACGCTTCCGTCTTGCCTTCCTCCTCGCCGGCCTTCTTGGCGGGCTTCTTCTTCTTGTTCTTGCTCTTGTTGCCAGTGTTACGGGCAATCGGCTGCTCAAGAATCTTCAGGACCTCCTCATCCGTAATCTTCTTGTCGGTCTTGAATGCCTCCAAGTTTGGCGTCGGGGGTCCAGTAAGGCGGGTGATGCCATTCTTGGTAAGGGCTGGAGAAATGTTAGTTTTTCTGTTTATCATTTTCGAAATCACATTTGCGACTTGGGCTAGCTTTTTGGGGGGGCGGCAAAGAGGAGGCCGTCTCAACGAGTATTCAATAAATCGCAAGACTTACCAACAGTGGAGAAGACACGAGCGACGTCGGCGCCATCTTTGTCGCCAACGACTTCGTACTGGCGGACGACACCGGTACGCACGCATTCAACGACACCAACCTTGGCGGCTCTTTCATCATCAAGCTGCCGAAGGCTGAAGGGGAAAGTTCCAAACTTCTTGACGATTTCGGAGAGAGTAGACCGGGAACTGGGGCGCTTGAGGCCATAGGTAGTGGTCGTACGACGGTGCAAAGTGGCACGGTTGTTGAGGGTCTTGACCTTGCCGGAGCCAAGGCTGACTCCCATTTCGATACCCCAGACCTCGCCAACGTCAGGGGAACCCTCTCCCTTGACGCCCTCACCGGGTGCAAGCACGATCTTCTTCTGTCCCTCAATCTCGTTGCGCTCGAATTGCCAACAGGTTGTGCTTTCGACCAGGTTGCAGCCGAAGCTCTCAACCACCTTCTGCAGAATGTTGGTGATCTGTGATTGAGAAACGGGTTTCTGGGCCGCAGCCTTCTTCTTCTCTTCCTCGGTT
This sequence comes from Xylona heveae TC161, assembly GCF_001619985.1. NCBI lineage: Eukaryota > Fungi > Ascomycota > Xylonomycetes > Xylonales > Xylonaceae > Xylona > Xylona heveae. The sequence continues at coordinate 61,628 of NW_017264199.1, read as the reverse complement.
CCGCTAGCCAGAAGGCCAGGGGGAACGATCAGTCTCAAAAGGACCTCATTGGCGTAGTGGCAGGCGAGGAGCAGGTTAGCCTCCTGCTCAGGATGCTTGTCGCCCTGGTTGCTCTTGGATGGAATGATGATGGTGTCGCAGACAATCGTACCAAAACCGTCAATCTGAGCACCAAGCTGGATCTTAATGGCGTCTCCAGCCTTCAATGTAACCGCAGCCTCCTCCGCATCAGAAGCCAGGGGAGTGTAGGGCGTAACATAGGAGCTTGGAGAAACCGTGGTCGGGTGAGAAATACCTGTAAGAACAGTGTTACTTTTCGCGCCCATTTTCCGATAAATTATTAGATGGTCTACCCACCCTTTGCAATTTTCTTTCCCTTGTAGACCTTGGCGATCTCCTCGTCCAGCAGCTTGTCTCCGCGCTGGCAGACACTCACAATGGTTTCACCTTCAACGCACCATCCTGCCGAGAAGTCAGCAAAAGTGTCAGAAGCAATGTCGCAGAAAATTAGACATACCTGTGACAGCCTCGAGGACACGCTGCGAAATGGCGGCAGCAGTCTTGTATTTGGTGAGGGTATCGGGGTTGTTAAGGGAGTAGTCTAACCGACATAAAAGCAACAATTAGCGCTTTGTAATGGCAGTGATAGCTGTAATGGAAGCTTAGAAGTCTTACCAATCTCCTTGTTTTCCACCTCTTCAGCCATGGTGACGGTTCTGGGGGGGATCAATGTAGTTAATGTGGATCGAAATGTGCACACGAGTTTGGGGAAGAAATCAATCGGCCGGTTGTGTGCGCGAGAGCGAGTGACGAGTTACCTGAGCAGAGGGGCCAGGACGTGTGGGGCAGTCCCATACGTAACCGATGAAAAAGAGTTCAAGGCAGAAGAGCTTGTGCAAAAGACCGAATGCAGAGGTACAATACAGAGAGCAATGGTACCTGTACTGAATATAAACTGTTCCTGTTTGGGAGCTTCAATAATAAAAAAGTGATCAACTTATGCACATTTTCTCACACTCTTCCCCTGTAGTACCATTACTTCTGCTGCAAGGGGTAGCACAGGACTACATTCACAGATGAACTCAGACTCTGAAATAAGCTGGGATTTCGTCGTCGCATCGTAGCCTTGTGAATTGCTTCACACTTCGACTGTTCATTGTGTGCGAGCACTTTATCGTTGACAATCTCCAGCTACAAGAAGGTGAATACGAAAATAAATTTCTCTTCACATCATAGGCATTATGAAAAGCTCACCTCTGCCCATCGCTATCCGTGTCATCGATCACAATATTCGTTATGCTACAGGACGTCCCTTCAAAGGAGAAGAGGATTGGGTGAAGCGCAAATCAAAACTCATCGCGGAGCTTCGATTTCATACTCTTTATAATCCTGAATCGTTCATTTGTCTCCAAGAGGTGCTTCACAACCAGCTACTAGACGTGCTCACAGGACTCAATGCTGGATCTTCATTGAATTCACCATCGTTGACGTCAGAATCTGACGCCTGGTCCTACATAGGAATAGGAAGAGACGATGGCAAGGAAGCAGGAGAATACTCTCCAATCTTCTACCGTCCCTCTATCTGGAAGCTAGAGCATTTCGAAACTATATGGTTGTCGGAGACACCTGAGAAACCGTCAAAAGGTTGGGACGCCGCATCCACACGAATCCTCACCGTTGGAGTCTTCCAACATTACGCGAGCCGAAAGCGGCTGGTTGTGATGAACACCCATTTGGATGATCAAGGTTCTCAATCTCGCTGCAACGCCGCTAAATTGATCGTCAAGGCAATCCACAAGCATACATTTGATGGTAATGGTCGAATTCCGCTGCCAATTGTTCTCACAGGAGATTTTAATAGTCAGCCCCATCAAGAGGCCTACCAAATTCTCAACGACCAGTGCTCGCCCATCAGCGATGTACGAGGACTAGTCGCCGAGGGTGGGCTATACGGGCATGAAAATACATTCACAGGCTTCGGGTTCGGAAAAGAACCGATGAAGAGGATTGATTTTGTCTTTGTGGGGCCAAGGGATTCGTCCGGCAATGACTCGAACAGTGCGAGCATCTCATGGCAAGTTTCAGGATACGCTGTCCTCGAAAGCCGGTTCGAAGACGGTATCTACAATTCCGATCACCGTGCGGTGGTTGCGGACCTCTTACTGACTGCTTGACTGAGCCTGGCGATGCTTTCATGTTTTAAATGTATCATTCATCTTTTGTTGAGGCGTTTCTTGAAGTAAGCGTGGACGATTTACATGAGGGCATACTATTGTGGGTGCAACATAAAAAGGCGCAGAGCGATTCTCGAGAAGGGCCGAACGAAACCCTATTGATTTCAATGGCCCCTCCGCATCGCCTTATATAAAGAGAAAAAAAGGAGCTTTGTGTCTGTCCAATCGGAGCCAGACGGAGGATCAGGCGTGTGTGCGATTTGGCCTTATTATTCCTGTGACTTAATGAAATATAATGCTAACGATGGGGTGGCCAAGGCAAGTCCCATCTTTTCGATTGATACCGGAGTTTGGGGCTGGCACTAATCCATGGGCAGACCCAGATTCCGTGTTGTCGCGGTGAGAAGATGCAGATTGACCCTATCGATTTGATTTGCTCTGTTGCGGGCCACCAGACTTGCCCAGACCGGAGCAAAATGATGACGAGTGGCTCATCGTGTAATAAACAAACCACTTTCATCATTATCATCGTGAACATCATCTCTTTACATCTCTGATTCCCATCCAGTATCATCATTCTCCTGTCGTCGATCGCTTCTTTTGTGACTTTTCCCTCTCTCGCCTTTGCCCACTGCACTATCCCTATTTGGAAAAGGCTGGGCTCCATTCGGTCCGCAATCAACGCTGAATTCGCGAACATGTGGTCATCTGCCTGCAGCCCCAGTCGAAACCCGATGATTCTCGTCCAAAGGACCGGGAAAGGAAACACGGGGATCAAGTCCACCCGCTGCCCCCATCCATCGCGACGCGTCTTGCTTTATCTTTGATCCTTCAGCCTCCATGGCCGCCGCCGGTGCTGCGGCCGGGGCTTCAGTCGCTTCAGGGTCTGTTGAAGATGGCCAGAAAGAGCAATCCACCTCGTCACCTATCGCACCCAACGAGGCCAATGGCGCGCCTCAAGCTCGAAAACGATCTCGATCAGGCACGAAGATTGCATCTCAACCCGTATCATCAGAGCTCGCGCATCGTCCCCGACCGCCGACGAAGGAATTACTCCTAGATCAGTACGTGACCCGCGATCAGCTGCACACTGCAGCGCTCAACACCCAGAATGCCGCGCAGGCCGAACTTTTGCGATTCAAGCGCGAAGAGGTAGACTTGTATAAATCCTTGCGCCAGGACCGCCAACTTCATCCTGGTGCTATATTTGGCAGTGGCTACGCAGGGTATGGTAATGGCCACACGGATGACAAGCCTCGTGTGGTCTACCCGCTTCATAGGAAACGGCCAGGTGGAAGGAGGACTCGGGAACTGCGGATTTCAAGGAAAGACTTGGCAACTCAGGCTGAGCAATTAGAAGAGCTGGTTCCGGTTCGACTGGACATTGAGTGGGATAAGATAAAACTGCGAGATACCTTCACGTGGAATCTTCATGACCGTGTCATCAAACCCGAATTATTCGCCGAGCTGCTCGTTGAAGACTTCAACCTGCCCCAGGAGATCTCAGGTCTTATGGTGCAGCAGGTTGGTCAATCGCTTGCAGATCAAATCCAGGATTTCTACCCTCATGTCTATATCGATGAAGAGGCCCTAGATCCTCATCTTGCTTACTTTGCATACAAAAATGACGAGATGCGAATTTTGATCAAGCTAAACATCACCATCGGACAGCATACGCTGGTTGATCAATTTGAGTGGGAGATCAATAACCCCTTGAATTCTCCCGAAGAGTTTGCCAAGCAGATGACCAGAGATCTTTCTCTCACGGGGGAGTTCACCACCGCGATCGCTCACAACATCAGAGAGCAAGCCCAACTTTTCACAAAAAGTCTTTATATCACTGGCCACCCATTTGATGGTCGGCCAATTGAAGACGCCGACCTGAGAGAAGCATTTCTGCCTACCCCCCTTCCTTCTGTCTTTCGGCCGGTCCAGGCTGCCAAGGACTACACGCCATATCTGTACGAGCTTAATGAAAACGAATTGGAGCGGACAGAGGTATCTCTGTCAAGAGAGCAGCGACGCCAGAAGAGGTCCATCAATCGTCGTGGCGGTCCTGCACTGCCAGATCTTAAAGATCGACAACGAACTGTGCGAAGCCTTTTGGTCTCGACAGTGCTGCCTGGCGCGGCTGAGAGCGTTGACGAGAGCAGAATATTCAAACGCTCTGCTGCTCAATTAGGAAAGGGTAGAAGAGCAATTACTGGGCCCCGAGATGAGGAATCTGAAGAATCCGAGAGTGAGGAATCAGCGCCCGATTCTCCGGCAACATCATCCCATATGCTTTCCGGTACTGCACGCACCAGAGGCATGCGGGGTGCTGCGTCCGCCGCTCAAGCAGCTATGCGAGCTACGCTTGGACGTTCGGCAACGCCCGAAGCGTCCTTACTCCATCACCACGAAACAAGAACTTCGCGGCGCTCTGGTAGAGACTACCGTGACGAGAGTGTCAGTGAACCAACAACACTCGTCGTTAGGCTTCGCATTCCCAGAGAGCGTTTTCGGCAATTCTTGCGGGAGCAAAAATCAAGACAACGTGGCGACCAATCGACAATGGGTCGTGGTCAACGCGCCGCATCTCAAAGTGCTACGCCGCAACAGGGGACACCTGTGCCGGGTTCGATGGGACCTCCACCCACTACACCAGCGATGCATCAGCAGCAGCTTCCTAATCAGCCTTTGGTCGCAACTCCGCAAATGAATGGGGGCACTGGTGGTACAACACCACAGCAGTATGGTATTGTAGATGCTACCCATCCTCCAGTAGCTGGCCAACCAGGGGTAAGTCTTTAAGAACACCTTCATCCATAAGAACAACCTTATTACATCGTTCCTATTCCCGTGCTTTTTGCCCTTTTAAGTCCTTTCTTCTGCCGTTGCGGCGGTTTTTGTTGTACACCTTCTGCACGTATTCTTTTGTATCCTTCTTAAAAGTCATCACATGAAATGATCTGAGATCGATATCTTTTCTGACCTATTGTATCAGCCTCCACCTCCCGCCTGGCTCACCGCTGGCTTAACCACGCTCCAATCAAGGTATCCACGCGATATGTTTGAGGGAACAATGCGGTATACGGCTGTGGACGCCTTAACAGATCAACCTCTTCCCAGTAGCGCTTTACAAGCCGGGCAACCGAATCCTCCAAACGTCAAGTACCAATATTTCCCACGTATTCGATGTCATGATTGCCCAGGAAAGCTTTATACACCTGGTCCAGACATGACAGTTGAAAATTTCGAGGTTCACCTTCGGAATCGACAACATAGAGAAAGAGTGGAGCGGAGGGTAAGAGGATTCTGAAAAGATTGGGGGGAACTGGTACAGTGAATTATAATCGTCTTCTTTAGCGAGCCTGCACATTATTCTCAGAGCTGCATTATTCTGGGGTCTCGGGTGTGGTTAATGGGAGATTTAGCAATGGCTGGCGTTTGGAATCTTTTTAACCCCAAAACTCTTTGTATCTCTTCTTCCACCATTCAATAATTCGCTTAGCATATTCTGAATCTTCTTACCTGTTGATTATGCTGCTTTTTTCCTTACTTTTAACCTCTCCTCTTGTCCCAACGTTGAACTTTCTATTCACATTATCATTCACAGCGCCTAGCAGTTGGTGAAATAGATAACAGCATCAAGAGTCAAACTGGCCAATTCGAACAGTAATACCCTAGTATTCTGAACTTGTGAGCTTGCGTCCTCAATCCTGGTGTGTCTCAACCGTGATATTCTGGCTGAACTTGTCTGTCTAGTCAACCTGCCTTGTATGCATCATGCGTGGCAAGAAGAAACCTCAGCTAGAACAAGACTCGCACACAACAATGGGACACAGTGGAAAGTCTAAGGAAACAAAAGACAGAGACGGTGGCTCAACCTTCAAACCAGCACCAACTACGCCAAAGAAAATTATACGTCGTCTGCCAAGTGGATGGAATGTGACCAAACTCGCGCTACATCGATCAGCAAAAGCAATACTGCCTTCTCCAGCTCCTCCCCTTCCTCCTACTCTGTATCATCAGACAGAGTGCTTTTATCAACTACGCAAGATACAATCATCTCTCTCGGAGCTGGAAAGACGCTTCGGTCCAAATATCGACCGACCGAGCCCAAAACCTTTCAGGCTGATGGGCCTGCCAAAGTTTATCCGGCAGCGGATCTTCGACTTACTCATCGTCTCCAATGAGCCTTTGATGCCGTATCAACATAGCAAAAGACTGCCACAAAGGGGAAATGCCAGATGTCAGAGCTCATCACTCAATCTCTTGCTCGTCAATCGAACAATCTACCTTGACGTGCTTGAGGAACTCTATGGAAGCAACCATTTTTCATTTTCCTTTCCAACAACTCTGTTGTTATTCCTCAGTACCATTGGGCCACGGAATGCACAGCTTCTGCGTCACTTGGTGATTCGGTTCACACTGGCTCCGCCTGATGGAACTCTTGCAGGTGAACCTGGGGATGCAGATGCCACATATGAAGTCAGGAGAGAAAGAAGTGGAATCAGAGCCAGAGGCGTCGGAATGGAGATGGAGACAATGGTAGAACGAAACGGACCATGGGCACTACCGCAATTGCGCAATTTGGCACACTGGTTGTTTCTTTCTCGACTCTCTCCCTTTCCTTCCCCAGACCCTGAGAGCCACACGGGAAGGGTATTTGTGGGGTCTCCGAATGCATTTGCTCAAAGTAAGCTCTCTGCGGACTGTGCCAAGGGGAGCACTGATGATCCTTCTGCGCCGTTTTTCTGGCTAAAGCCAGGACCTCGAAAAGATGTACAGGCCAATCATCGGGCTGCCGTCGCAGTCTTCACCAGAATGTGGGCAGATACACTAGGAGTGCTTCTGCCAGGGAACATTATAGCACAAATGGCAGAGTCTTTGGTTACAAAGCATTCTTCTGTCAACAGTGCACGAGCAAGCCCACCTCAATCTATTCCTATGCCGGTTTCTGTGCCACCTGCACAACCAATTGCAAAGGGGCAGCAGTCCTTGTCATCCCCGCATCTCCCCCTTCCGCCTCCTCCACCAACTCTTCCCGGGGCTCCACCAGAGCTTGCACGTTCCAGCTGTGCTGCAAAGCCCGTATCTGAATTTTCATCATCAAAAGCCCCTCTGCGAGCCGGGATACTGTTACCACTAGAAAGCATATCAGGGGAGGTACCCCCGCCATGCTGGTCAGCTCCCGGAGATGAAAAGCCCATGGCACGCCCGCCCGTGCGTTCATCTCGAGGCTACTCGTCTGCCAACCCGCCGTTAGGAAATCTACTAGGTGACACAAGTGACAACAAGAAGAGGCGAAGCAGAGAGCTCAAGGGAAGATCAAAGCGACAAAGCTGGCTCTGTTCCAAGCTGAAGACTATGCACATCGTTTTTGAAAATAATGCGCGTTGTCTTCGGGGATGCTGTAATTCTCGCGATGTCTTGTCTCGAGCTTCGTCAACCGTCCCCGCGGATGTAATTTCGCAATTTCTCCCGCAATTACATGCAGGTAATACACCGCAGGCTCAGGGCGAAACCGATGGTCAGCAGCATCGATTGAGATCACAAACATCACGGCCAACGCTGCGCAACGCTCCAAGCCATGGTTTTCTACGCCATTCTGCTGACGCCACAAAACTGTCTGTCCCGCAACCTAGTTTTCCCGATACTCATCGTCATCCTCAACTCCAACATCAGCCGAGTCTACCTTTGCTGAGGCACAACCCGAGTCAGCCGGTTCTCAGGAAAATTTCTGACCCGATTACTTACTCTTCTTCCCAGTCTGCTCACCGGCAACAAGCTGGTTTTACTGAGGCAGCTCATTCCAGTATTCCTGGCTCTGGCTCGGGCCCTGGCTCGGGCCCCAGCTCCGGACAGCCATCTCTTAGACCAATTCTGCGATACATGTCCAGCCAGCCTATCATGCGCGAGCGCTCTACTTCGAACACTTACCGGAACCCTCGCACTCCAATCTATGGCAGTGGCCCTAGCAACGATCCACTTCCCACCACTGGGGCAAACCAACCACCCCCGTCGCCGCAGGCTCATTACCGCTACCCTGAACGCAGTGATGCTCCGGGACAATCGTATTCCCCGAGAAAGCCAGAGCCTCAGCCTCGTCGCCTTAGCGGGAACCTTCAGGCAAGTTCAGCTCAGAGAGATTTGCCTAAACGGAGTCAGGGAGTACCTCAACCTCAATATCATCATGCAGTCCAATACCGTGGGCCAAGACCTCGTGTGGCCAGCGCCGCATCTGCCCCGGTCGTTCCTATGCATAGTAATACGGCTCCCCGACGAGCAAGTGATGGCAGTCAGACGAGAAGTTCCGAGGCAGCTCCCCAATTTCCCGGAATCGCTCCCATCTACGGCGCCGGTCCTAATCTCAGCGACGTGCATAGCTCCGGGGCGCTCTCCGATACCCCTACAGGGCCGAGTTTTTCCCAAGTGCTCACTCAACTGCGGGAATTAAACGTGGAGGTATTCTTGTCTGGCATGGCCAGGAGACCGTCCTCACAATATTGAGTAGAGTAACTCTTTCTGCTAAAGCTGGATGCCCGCTCCACTAAAGTCGATATATGCAATTTACCACGACTTTCATCTAGTTCGCTTGGCTTATTTGCAAGGAACCATTCGCCATTTTATCAAGAACCCAGCAACTCGAAATAACTACAACTAACCACTACATGCAATAGCGCGCTCTCCCTTCCTCTGCTTACGAATAAAATGAAAGAAAGCGGACGCACCACAGAGCTCATCTACCGAGCAATGGCCTTGCGAGCTTGCTCCGGCTGCGGAAAAATGATCAGTGTTACGGACAGCTATCGACTGAAAGTTCTAGCGGTCTGATGTTGGATACAATCATGCCATCGGCTTCAACATTTCCCAACATCATTTACTCTATCTCGCGTTCTCGACCTGGAGCATGATCTGTCAAAAATATCTTAAGAAATCTTACAGCACGTATTTATATTTTTATTTATGTGTTTATTTTCTTCTTCTCCCATCTCTCCTTTCAAGATTCGGAGTGAACATATTTATTTGGGAATGGCTGAAGGCAGCCTGGTTTCTACTTTTCTTTTTCCCCCTTTTTCCCTCTTACATTTTCCTTTTTACTCGTGTCTTCCTTTTCGTTTGTTCGTTCTTACTTCTTTATTTCTTTCTCTTTATGTTTGTCATTTATCGCATTCCTCAGCTTCCCCACCTACAACATTGCTCTACCTTAAGCTTTATACTCACTTGGCTCTTTTCCCGATTTTCTTTCACATTGTCTGGCTCCTTACCTCGTACTGGCTTATCTCGCGGCGTTTCTTTGTCACGGGCGTTACAGTATATGCACATAAGTTTACATAAAATAATTTGCTATGAAAAATAAATTTCTGCTAAAACCTTAAGCCATAATAGTGATAGAGATGACGGTCATGCAGCATGCTTCTTTTAAAGCCTTAAAAGAGACCCGGATACGTGATGGAAAGTTGCAGCAGAATAATTATATAGAACTTTGAGTTAAAAAAAAACCATGTATTATTAGCGTCCAACAGATCAGAAAACTGTCTTTTGCGAATTGTCCGGTAGAAAGACGGAAGGGGAGACATAAAGGAAACAATAAAAAAATAACAAAATAACAAAATAAAATAATTAAAAAAGAGTCAAAGGGGTAAACATGAATTAAGATAAAAATAAAATAATTGGATACCAACGAGCGTGCTAAGAAAGAGTTTGAAATTTCAAGTATTAAATACAAAATATTATACTAATATAAAAGGAGCAACGACGATCCATATAAAAATCTAATAGATTTCTAAATCGTCAAACTCAACAAATAAACAGTTTTGCGAGTGTGACAATTGGGACTGTTGCTGCTGCTGCTGGTGCAGGTAGTAATTATCGTGGTTATGATGATTCCTGCGGCGCCCATGCCGTTGAGATGTTGATGCTGCACCGCCACCACCACCAAAGCCGCCAAAATTAGCCGGCCGCGACGCGTACACGCCGACGCGTATGGCCTTGTCTTCCACGCCCCAGAAAAACCACGTCACTTCGCGCAGTTTCTTCCACCCGAGCGAGCCGTCCAGGAAGTAGATCCAGAGCGCGTAGCCAATGCGCTCGAGCTTGACGCGGAGCTCGTGCTGCGGAACCGAGACCGAGACCGAGGACGGATACCCGCTACGGGTACTGCTAGCAGAAGGGGTAGAGGTGGTGCATTGTGTCAGTGGGGCAACGGCCCAGTCTGCGCCATCCGAGGTGGCGCATACCGAGGATGCATGTACTGCGTTGTTGCAGAACTCGAAGCCTGCTTTGACCCATTTCGCTGCAGGCATTGGGGTGACATACGGGGGCGGCGGTGAAGTTGAGGTTGGCGCTGAATCGTTATTCGTTGTCCTTGTTTCAGTAGTGCTATTGGCGGTCTCAGTTCCTGCTGCTGTGCCTGCACTACCAGCCCGGCTCCGTAATGTGGAGCTGCTGCTGCTGTTGTTACTGCTATTGCTGTTACCGCTGGAGCCGTTCCGCCCCGGACCTGAGACTGGGACAGAATGAGATACAGACGAGGGCGGAACGGGCTCCGTGCGCCCTGTCGGCAACCCAGCAAAAATGACAAGACCGCCTTGGTCCCATTCCAGCTCCCAATCAGCAGTGACAGTCACCTCGGCCGCAATGAATGGTCGCCGCAATGCAGTGTAGAGAATCGGCGCAGTAGAAGTGTCTCGTGCTGGGGGCTTGCGCCAGAGGTCTGTATTAGGAGGTGCTTGGAGGGAGAATGAGGCCATGCATTCTGGAAGATCTGATTGGGATGTCAAATTCAAGCCCATAAACGATGAACGCGCCGGAACCATGATTGCCTTTTTCAAAAGTAAAGCTCGACAGGAGATGTCGTTAGCTGCTCCGTAGCGATGATCGGCAATGCTGCTTCCTCTTTTCTCTCTTTGTTTTTCCTTTCTCTGATGCTGCAGGCGTGTTTTGGGCATCAGGCCAAGCAGGTCTCAGGATAAGAACTTTTGGTCCTCGAGTTCCCAGGTATCAACACGGAACCGAGCTAATACCAGTGAGTGTGGTGATAGTCCTCGTGCGAGATATTTGGCCCCGTTCGGTATTCGGTGTCCGCGCGCGCGTGACACGGATAAAAGGTCACCGCATGGGCTATTTCCCAGATACCAATCAATCAACAACCAATGCTGTGGAAACAGCAGCAATGGCAGTGGTCCTGGTGATGGGAAAATATCAATTCATGCAACCACCAATTGAATCCGGGACCCTCGGCTCCGTCACAGATGCGTCTTTGCAACGACAGAGTACTGCATATAGATTAGCATTCCGTATCATCATGGCTCGAGACGCACAGGCGCTTAGTGCTGACATGATGGATGTCCGTTCAAGCGAACAGCGCAAGGTGATGGTCGGGAAACCAATGTCTCAGACCTGCACAGGACTGGAATCGCGCCAGAGAGGGTTGCTGACTGGTGATCATGGCGATCCAGCATCCGGGAGACATGGCGGTCCCCCTTCGTGTATAAATACGCGGCAACTTTGGCCCAGCTGCCCTTGGTGACGCCGCTTCGCATTTTCAGCGAGGTTGCAAGGGCCCCAACGCAGCTGAGATTCTGCCGCCACAAGCTCGGACTCGCGTGTCAGAGAATACCAAGCGGCGTATCGTCCCGGCTAAGGCGCGGGGTCTCCGCTGGCAGGGTCCATCGCCCAAACTTCGTAAACGGAGACATCGTGCCCCGACATCCCTCCTGCAAGTGGCGATGACCTGAAAGGAAATAAAATTATTTTGGTAGGGGGAAAAAAAGGCGAAGCCACTCATAGTGCTAAAGTAATCAGAAGACGTGCGCAATCAGCCGTGACAGCAACTGACGTGGCATCTCTGGGAAGCTCGAAAGACTGACTTCGGAAGCTTATAGTCAACAAAGTTGTACATGGGTATTTGGATGAGGGGACAGAAACAATAATTTGACTCGTGTGCGGTGTCCATTTCCCACGCTGGGGCAGTATGCAAATCATGTCGTGTCCCCATACTTTGGACGATGGATACCCAAGACTAGGGTTATGGACATGAGTTGTCAAGCGTCCAGACGATTGATTCTAGTCGTCCTCGTTCCGATAGGTGACCAGAGCACTTGCATGTATCCTTGACCGCGTTGCCTTACCGTGGTTTTGCATGTAATCTCTTGTGGTATATGATGTGTTTCTGGTCGAGCAGAATATCTGTGCTGTCGAGCCCAGGTAATCATTAGTGTTCTAGCCCAGTGAGCACCTCGTGTTCTCCGCTTTTGGGTTCATATGGAACTGCTCAACGACCGGCAATGCCCTCGCCTTGGACCGGAATCGCTTTGCCCCATAGAAACTTCAGAAGACCCAATTGGAGAATTTGCAGGGAGGGACAATCTTCTGCATGTGTCCGACATTCTTAGAGTGTTGTCAGCATGCACGCACGACACGATCTTGGCTAGTTCTCCAAGGGTCAAGCATCGGGATGCAAACATAGGCTTGCCAGTAAGAATGTAAGAGGTGAGCAGATTGTAATTCGAGAAACTGCTTGCAAGGAGAAGTTGAGTAAAATAATGGGGGACCTTTCCCCGTGTTTCGGGTTCGAGGGATGATTGTGATGCAGCATGGCACCATCGGCTTCAACGCAGTGCGACCGCTTCCATTCGTCTAATGATACCGAATTAGACAATGAAGACGTGTTGACTATCGCCGTCCTTGCATACGGCAATGTGAAATCGTTGAGAAGGTTAGGTACCAGACAAGCTCCAGCCGCTCATTCAGGAGCTGGAATCGAACATTGTAATATCTACTAGAGGGGATAAATCGAATCCTCGATTCCATTGTCACTGGGTCGCAATTGTATTTGGCATTGCTTTTGGCTAAGGAAGAAACGCTCTCAGTGAAGACCAAGTTGAATCACTCGCGTGTTATAATTCATCCACAAACAGGCAAGTTTTCCCAAGAAGCGTTAAGCTTTCGGACCCGAGTAGCTGCACTGTCAGAAAATTTTCCGACTGATCCCGGATATTTCTTCAACTCCATCTGCCTTTAGAGTTGATATTGTTAAACCAAAAGACGAAAATAACCGATTATCCGAACGAAAGATGTTCCTGAACTGGTGCATCTGCAACAGGAGCTTCGATCAATAGAGCATCTTCGATGCATCCACCACTCGTGCTCTTTCGGATACCGAGACACAAAGCAAGCAAACAAGATGCAACTTCCCTCATGGATCCTGAGAGAGTTCTTCCGTCGAGTCATTCAAGGCGTTTCATAGAACCATGCATTGGCCGTTATATGAGAAGCTTCATATGACGGCTGCGCTTTTGCTAGGGTTACTTGAGAGGGTTATATTGATGCATTAATTATTACAGTCTAATCGTGTATGTACTGCTAATTACTTCTGTGTCGTGCAGCGTCGCAGGGAACCTGCGAGCCGCAGAACTGCCAGGGTGCCGTCCTACAATACCTGCTCGTCCACAATGAGAACTTGATGCGCCGCATCCATGATGTAGTAATGGGTCGTCGAGAGATGAGATATTGATGCTAATAAGCTGATACCAGAAAAAAGCTGATGCCAGAAAAAAAAAAAGGAATTGGAACGCTAAAGCAAATGAAACCAGAACAAGAAATATGCAATGCTATTTAGCGGTGGGGCTGTATTTGCTCCACTGCCGGATCTTCTTACCGTAGAAAAAGAAGATGATCGGCACAGGAGCCATTGCGACCAGCAAGAACGCGAGAAGGCTCGTGGCCCATGCCACACCCAAGTTGTGGAACATAGGGGCAGCGAACAACGGGAAGCCGGCTCCTGCTGCAGACCGGAGAAGGGTATTGGCAGCAATGGCGGAATTTGCGTGCATCAAGTATACGTCGATGAGGTAATTGAGACCCTTTTCATGGATTAGCAAATCTTCAATTTTTTTCGGTGGAACAGGGACCAGCAAGCTCACCTGCATGAAGATCATCAGGACACCCATGCCAATCGGGATGCCAGAAATCACTTGGGGCACCCAAAGGATGTGCTTGTTGCTCGTCCAAGCGAACCAGAAGAGGCCCGGAGGGAAGATGATAGCTCCCAGAATCATGGGCGGCAAGCGTTCTTCCGGAATGACGCGTCCGTGCTTCTTCATCTTCCGCGCAAAGCGGGTCTTGGACGTCCAAGCAATGACACCGCAGCCTAGAGCGACTCCGATACCAATACCAAGAAACGGCAAAGCACCAACGCCCTCATTCCAACCCCGCTCTTCCTGGAAGGAGATGGGATAGGATTCAAAGAAGAGATACATGATGCCATAAATGAGTGCCAGGTAGATGGTCACAAGAATGAGAATTGGTTCGTAGATGAGCATTTCTGGGTGATGCGTGAGTACGACTTCCAAGGATCCAAGGGTATGGGCAATAACCACTTACTGATTGGAATCAAGAGATATTTGTTGACCAGATTCTTCATATCAAGCTCGGTCTCGTCCAGCTTTGAGCGAACAGCCCAGTTCTTCGTGGAATATCGGATCCGTTTGGCTCGCTGCTGAAGAAGGACAGGCCCATAGGATTCCGGAACCAGGAAAATACCGAGAACAAGCATGAGCGCTCCGATGATCAAGGTGATATATGCGGTCCAGCGCCAGCCCAAGTAGCTCTGGGTAATGAAACCGCCTAGAATGGGACCGCCGATGGGACCGATAAATGTTGCACCAGCAAAGACACAGAGTGCAACGCCTCGATCGACCGGGCCCCAAAAATCCGCAAGTGCACCACCAACGATACTAGACAGTCATTAATAAGAGTGGGCACCAGATGAAACTCAAATGAGAACTCTTACGCTAAGGGTGCTGAGCCAAAGAGCCCACCAAAAAAGCGACACAGCATGATCGTTTGCACGTTTTGAGCAACGGCAACGGGGACCTGGAAAATGACGAAAAGGATATACCCCGCAAAGAGCGGCTTCTTGCGGCCAAAGAGCTCAGAGAAAGGACCCCACATGAGTGGGCCAAGTGCGAAACCCTGACGGATGTTAGTAAATGATCGACCATCATCCCTTCTCACGGATAATTCAAGCGAGTATTTAAAAAAAAAATATACCAATACAAACAAGCTGACGCCCAGTGTCATCACCTCGGTCGAGACGTGGAAACGAATTGAAGTAGCTACGATAGCCGTACTGAAGACACTACTGGCGAAGGTCACGCAGAATGTCATCATACCCTGAAGAATGATGTCAGCTTCGAACCAACAGAAGGAAATGATGAAAGCAAGAATGCAGAGAGGGAATACATACCAACATGATGGTAACCCTCCATTTTTTGAAGAGGGGCCAATTTTGCGGATTTCCTGGATCATCAGGGCCATCCCACTCTATGACATTGGGATCCTTGGCAGGCGGTGCTGGTGGTGGAGGCTCCACCGCACCCTCTTTCTCGACGTCTGCTTCGAGCTCCTCCTCCTTGCCCTCTTCGTCCAGGGTCGGGTCATAGGAGCGGTCTTTTTCGAAAGGAGAGTCTGTGGCTGTCTGTCCCTGGAGGGTCTCGTCGGAGCTTTGCTCTATGGGATTAGGCGGAGTTGTCCTGATAGGGTCGGCCGACGGCGCGGCTGTAGGGCCTGTCATGGCGAAGACCAAACGCGTCGATTGAGGGATGCTCAAGTGTTAGTCGGATAGGAATATTCTCCTTGTTGAACAATTGAACGAGTTGCGCGGTGGCAACGTGATCTAGTTAATGTTTACAATATATTCTATGGGGAGGATCGGACTTGGTTCGACCGTCGGGTATCCTCGTCTGTATGTACAGTGTAGATCTGATGGCCAACTTGGATATGATCTCGCATGGGCAGAGGGAAGGGTTTGGCAATATTATATGCCAAAAGCAAACAAGTTAAGAAAAAGAAATCTGGGTTGAGTAAGCTAGATTTCTCGGACATGTGGCACGCTTATGACCGAGATCCATCGTTCCAGCAGCCTTACTGTGGTGAGATTTAGATGGGGATCCCTGACTAGCAAGACGCACTGGTCACAGAGAGTGACGCAGACGGCCTGACGGGGTTCAATCTCATTATTCATCCGGGCTGAGACGCTGCCTTCGCACCTTGAGAAAGGCCGACCATCCGACGGCGCGATAAGATTCTAGCAGGGACACCTACTGTAAAGTGGACGCAAATTGGCTATATGAGAACCGGTGGCTTACCGTTGTTGTCCATGGTGATTTCCTTAATTCTACTGGTGGTGCGGGAAGTGGGAGCTAACGAAAGACGGCGCCAATAGTTGACGGGGAAGATGACAAAATCATTAAATGCTCCATCAGAACTAAGTCACTGGCTTCGGTATTAATTTGGGTTAAGTGCGAAGGTTTGTCTGACATTTTAATTAAATTGTTGTCCCTTCGTATAGAAGCAGATTCGGCTCTTGAATTCTTAAAAGCGGATGATGGTTTCGTTTCTGCAGTGATTTTCATTCGATAAGCTGCCAAAATTCCTTCTTCTGTTTCTGTTCATTTGCACCGAGCACGTCCTCATCCAAAGCGAGAAGCGAAGGATTGAGATTCTTCAGTGACGTTTCGGCAGTTGGGCTGAGCTTGTGCCTGCGTGTTGGCGTGTTGTGTGGGCTTCATGATGAGGTAATCATGCCGTTTTGCTCGCTCCTCGGTACGGAACCAGATTTCACCCGCACCGATGGTACCGTACCTCTTGGCGTTTTCTCATCCTTTTAGCGGATGAGTAACATCTATCGACATGAATAAAAGGCCTTCTCAGATTGCATTTAGTTGGTAAAGCTTCTGTTGTTCTTAGAGAATAAAGTTTTTAAAGTACATTGCCTTTTCCACTCTTGAACTCTATATAGAGGCACAGCCACGTTGATTTGAAATCTCCACTGTCGCCCTGGGGCTGGTCCCCTCAGTCGATGGTTCGTCTCTCGTCATCCTCGCTAATACTGCCGTTTCTGGAAATACACTGCAGCATCCAGACATCACGCAATATTCGATCTGCCTCTTCTCTTCTTTTACCTTGACCGTGTTCAACGTGCAAGTGACGAAGGCATTGTGTGTGTAGAATATGGTGGTGGGATATGATGGTGAGATGGGTGGCTGCTTTGACGTATAACCCATTTGTGATTGCTGATTTGGCTACATGTACAAGTATTTCAAGTGTTCTTGATCCCATTTGCCTTTTCGCATTGCAAGCTTAAATGTTATTTTCTTCAAAGGGGAAAAAGAAATGATATTAAATAGATCTCCGCACTGACTAAGTTTGCAGATCATTACACTTTGTGGAAAGAACTGATCCTCATTCGACATGGTTACTAGAAAGAAGGTCGATTTGTCTCAAACAGGAAAGCCGAAGCGCGGAGAATTAACTACCTAAGGTATCGATTGCACCGGTGCCTGCCTTTCCGCCTCCGCGTCTCCAGTTGGGCATTTCACCCAAAATCCAACTTCTTTTATCAGATCCGAGTCTGCTAACTACCTTACTTACCTACGTTAACACAATACACGGATAAAGTGACTAAGCAGCACTGATGTATGAGGATTAAGTTTCCTCGCTCGACTTACTAGGCAACGCGCCCTTCGTCTGATGGGGCAACTCTCTCCATCGCTTTCCTCCGCTGTTCGGCCCGGTTGATAGGGACCCTGGCTGCACCACAATGCATGTGCAGGGGAGCCCGAGTGCTCCACGCCAGCCAACAGTTCGCCATGGACCATTTATTTAATTTTCTAACATCTTCCTTTCTTCCCCCTGGTCATTTCTAAACATCTTCCACAACCCGTTTTCCTCTTGTCGACCGCGGGCGGGCGAAAGATTTTTTTTTTTCATCCCCCGATCTGACTGCTGCCCCTCTATCACCATGATACGGCTAAAGCTCTCTCATGTATGGCTAGCGCTAGTGGTTGGCCTTGCCTTCATCTTCGAAGCAGCGCTGGCCCATGCAGACGACAGCTCTAACCCCGCCTCTGATGAGCGCACTCAAGATGAGATTCTTGTCGATCTGGAACGTAAATGGGGAACAGACGTAAGTTAATTGAGTGAAGAGCATCTGTTCCGACCGAAGGATTACGTGCCAAGCACAGCACGAGGCGATAGTTGTTATCGATACATATACTGACTGGCTCCAATCATAGTGGGGTTTCTCCGGCATCTCGACTTTTGCTCATCTTCCTCACGTGGTATGTGCCTCTATCAGTTACTCTGTTGGCTACAACTCGAGTTGACCGTTCATCGTGCTACAGAGATGTTTGACCCATCCCGAGACCGCCTTCGACATTGGTATCATTGGTGTGCCGTTTGATACTGCTGTCAGCTATCGTCCTGGTATGTGAACTCTTTCTGCCCCCGCGCAGCCTTAGAATGGAAACGTATCCTTCCCCTTTAGAAAATCTCTTCTAACGACTTCAATAACAGGAGCTCGCTTTGGCCCTCGCGCTATCCGCGCTGCATCCGCTCGTCAGACCAGCTTCCGCGGCTTCAACCCCCGTGCTGGCATGAACCCATACACCTCCTGGGCTAAGATTATCGACTGCGGCGATGTGCCCGTGACCCCCATGGACAATGGTCTGGCGCTGCACCAGATGACGGCCGCCTATCACGAGCTGCTCGCTCGCCCTGCGCTGGCGCAGTCGCTGCCTCGTCCGCGCTTGCTTACCCTTGGCGGTGACCACAGCGTCGCCCTTCCTGCACTCCGCTCGCTGTCCGCTGCTCACGGAGGCAAGCCCATTGCCGTCGTCCACTTTGACGCCCACCTCGACACGTGGCACCCCAAGAAGTACCCGTCGGCGTGGGAATCGGACCAGGCGAGCTTCAACCACGGCAGCATGTTCTGGTTGGCCTCGACCGAGGGTCTCATTGTCAACGGCTCCTCCGTGCATGCCGGCCTGCGCACCCGTCTGAGCGGCGACGGCTGGGACGACTACGAGGACGATGACCGCCAGGGCTTCTTGCGCATCTCGTCGGATGATATTGACGAGTTTGGCACCGCCGGCGTCATCAAGTCGATCATTGACCGCGTCGGCACCGAGCAGCCCGTCTACTTGAGTATCGACATTGACGTGATCGACCCCGGCCTTGCTCCTGGCACTGGCACCCCGGAGCCCGGTGGATGGACGACTCGCGAACTGATTCGCATTCTGCGAGGTATCGAGGATCTCAACATTGTCGGCGCCGACGTGGTCGAGGTGTCCCCCGCTTATGATGGCAATGCCGAGACCACGGCTTTGGCGGGCGCTCAGGTGGCCTACGAGGTCTTGACCAGCATGGTCAAGGGCGGATTGAAGAGAAACCCGCCCGTCATTGCTGCTTCGGAGCAGAAGGTCGTCAGAGATGAGTTGTGAAAAATAAGTGTATGTGTGAAGAGGAAATAAGACCATCTGCTACTTCCAAGTAGCATTTCTACTGTTCGGGCTCCAGCTATGGCTTTGATTGAACTGGCCTTTATGACGATGATGATGATGATATTGATGACGATGTTGGTGCTGTGGTTGTGGTTTCTAATACAAGGCTGAAAAGGGTCATAGACGTTGGGAGGGGTATAGGCCGGACTGAGAGATCCTAACATGGAAAAAAGGAAAATGCATATAGTCATATTTAATAACGGGGAAAGAAATAAAAGTTGAATTAGGTGAAAATGAAAATTTACATAATCTATTCGATTATCCCGGAGTACCAGGAGGTCGACCGTAACTATTCTGATTCTCTGCACAAACAAAAGTCGATTGGAGAAAATGGTGAATAGAAAAGGATTCAGAGAAGAAAGTAAATAAAAAAAAAGGAAATTAGTAAAAAGAAATAAAAAAGAAAATGGGACATCATATGGTAGGACCGCTACCGACAGGCGCCGAACAAATGTAGAAAGTTAATAAGAAAAAAAAAATAAAAAAAATCCCCACACAAAGATATAAAAGTAGAATGCCGCAAGATACCCCCTTCCTCGGGAAAAAGTGAATGGTCGAGGGTACCTATTTCCGGGCATGATCAAAGAAAACTAGGATATCTCCTCCTCTCTGCCTCTCCACATGAAGACGTCGTTTGCTGTCCGACCCTCTCCCGCCGAATGGCTCTGCTTTTCCAGCGATGCATGAGATATCACCGTCAAAGGTTTCGATTTGTCTCCAAAGGCAAGAATTATTACACCAACTGCGGTTCCATGACATTGAACCAGGCCATTTCGTAGTATCGGGACGGACGATAGCATACTAAAGGGTTTAAAGAATGAGGCACGGCTTGTGAGACTTCTTCGATTTGGATGGCGGGGGTTCTAGAGCCGCCACGATGGCCTGTGTTGTTAAAAATTGCACCGGTTAGCAATCCTTCGAAACCGGGAAGATTTCGGTATCAAGAGTCATACCTCATCAAAGACATCCTTCAAATTTCGTTGCGTGAGCGCAGAGCACTCGACATATTTGACGACTCCGTCAAGTCTTTTGGCCATGTTGATCGCATCTTGCTTCTCTATGGGAGCCATCTTTTGCTTGGCCAGCTTCTCCCGCACAGCAGGGTCATCTCTCAAATCGATCTGAGTACCGACAATCAAGCAGGGGACACCGGGACAGTGGTGGCGGACCTCGGGAAGCCATTTTTCCTTGACGTTTTCAAACGAAGGCGGGGAAGTGACAGAGAAGCAAATCAGGAAAACGTCAGTCTGAGGGTATGAGAGCGGGCGGAGGCGGTCGTAGTCCTCCTGTCCGGCGGTATCAAAAAGTCCCAGGGTGTACGGCTCATCTCCAATCCTACAAACGATATCGAGTTTTAGCAAGCATTCTTCAAGGATGCATTGGTGGACGTGCTGACCGGCGCTAGAGCCTGGCCTGGAAGTTGGTTGCGGAGATGCGTTCTTGCAGCCAAAAAGCGTATGCAGGATAGTTGAAGGATCTAGAACGGCAGGATTGTTTGGGGTGCAGTAAAGGAGAACTCACATAACCGTCACCGCATAATTGTCGAACACAGTAGGGACATATTCTGAGGGGAACTTGTTGGTGGTGTAGCTGATAAGCAAACAAGTCTTGCCGACAGCACCGTCACCCACAACGACACACCTATTCGATGAATGTGTGAATTAGTGGGGTGTGATCCAAAAACACGAGGAACTGAAGGATGACCAAGACAGGCACGAAAACAACCAGGTTCGGCCCTCATTATTCTGCATCATTTAGAGCACATACTTTATCGTGGCAACGACCATTTTGATTGATAGGAGCTAAATTGCAAAGAGTGAAACTAAACGTGTGTGTTTGGCACGGAAAGACGAGAGTTCCTTCTGTGCAGCCTTGTCGATCGACTGGGTTCGAGACAATATGACGAGCACACCACGTTGGCAGGGAAGGTCAGGTTTTGGAGATGAGGGACTGGTTGGAAAAGTTGACGCAGGACTGAGGTCTCTGCGGGTTAGCCAAGTCTTGACATGAAAATTCCAAGTAATCACAGAACTCACAATTGTAAAGAAGGCAATATTCCGTGTTCGGGCTTGAGTGACAATGGTTTACCACTTCTTGACTGCCCAGGGGGGGGGGGAGAGGATCGTCGAAGCTTGACCGCAGGTCGGGGTCGAAATTGAGGAGAGGCAGGGCTTATCGAGGGATATGCCGCAACGAGGCTTCGGAAAGTAAGAGGGAGAAGGAGAGGGAGAGGGACAGGACAGCTCAGCTCAGCTCCAAGTCCAAGACCCAGCGACCGTCGATATGCTCGACAACCGTGGACAGAGCAGAAAAGAAAGGGTAAATGAGCACGCCAAAAGAAAAGTCAAGGAGGAGATACAAGAGGGTCCTCAACAGTCGGTCGAGATTCTGGAGATGATCAGGAATCCATCCAAGCGGCCACCAAACGGGTTGACGAATAAGAGACGGAGATGGGACAGAACCGAGGGCTCTGGCCAAGGGACCGCGACTCTCGTGCGACACCGGCGTATTGTCAAGCATCTATCGCGAACATTTGAGAACTTGAATATCTTCTCGTCTACTACCGCGCGGGTACTTTTATCATGTATCATATAGACGCAGCATGGAAGTACTCATCGACCTTCCCAGTCTCCACCTATTGTTAGGAATGAAAAGGTCAATTATTAGGTACACACGGTTGATAACTCTTGTAAAATACCCGATTCAATGGCCTGCTTAAAAGAATTGCATCATCATAGCTATGTCTTAGCTTGTAAGACTTCTACAGGGCATGTCTCTTTACCCACCCTAACTAAATTAACCACCACTAGGGTGCTTAAGGTACCTTTTAAGGATGTTCTTTAGGTACTGTATTGCTGTATTCTGACAGTACACTTGCTATGATACGCCCAAAGGTTCGGTTTCAGCATAATGGAAGCTAACCCGATCAGTACCAATCAGTACCTCTTTGGGCTGGTTGTTACAGAAGACCCCAGGTACCTGACAAAAGTACCTAAGGGATCCCGCTTTCCAGGAGAAGCTCTATTATTCTCTCTCTTCTCTACCAACGCTCAGAACCCGCTAACATTTCCGGGGATATCTGCGATTGACAAGATTGTTCGATGGTTCACCCTTTTTGAAATTTGCTGATATGCCGCCTGCATTTGTCTTGAACTTCTTACATCGATGCAACATCTCTATAATCGAATGTAACTTTCATCTTTTTGAGCATTGCAACCATTTCAATTGACTTTGAACCTTTCCGCACTCATTGTTGTTGATTGTCGGCGCTAGCACTTCATCGTATATCTCAACTTTTCTTATGTTTGTTTACATGTTTCCTTTTCTTACCAGAAGTGTATCACAAGTTGTCACCAGCGAACGAGACAACGTTTAGGTGTGAACATTGAGTTTTGCCAAGTAAAACGGGCTGCCGTCATCTGGTGTCGCTAGTGTTTCGTATGCGGCCTCCCTTCAGCAAGGTGCAGGCCAAGCAAGGAGCAATCCCTTCGACGATGACGCCTCCATCTGCTCTACCCGGAGAATTTGCTTTCCTGTTTGCCCCGGCAGCATGGAAGATAAACCTCAGGATGGCTGCATAACGGCTGCAGGCTTTAATTTGTTTTCCTGTCTGCTGGAATAGGCCCTCCGCCTTCGAAATTCAAACAGATGAGGCATCGTACTTGTCTTGCATTTCCCTTCCAGAGCGCTTTTGGACTCATGGATTGCCAACGCTTCTGTGTTAAGACCAGTCTGAATTGCTGAAACAAAGCGAAAACGGCCGATCACGCCGAAGGTTTTTTTTTTTTTTTTTTTTTTTTTTTTTTTTTTTTTTTTGGAGGGGCGTGGTTCTCATTTTCGAAAACAAATATTTTCTGTAAAGAGATTCGCCCCTCCCAGCTTTTTTCCCCCTTCTTTATAGATATGAATATCAATCATTTTTTTTTTTTTTATTTTGAGGCATCTCGATTTCTTTCAAAATTCCGAGAATTTGGGATACAGAAATGATTCTATCTCAAATAAAATAAGGTCGAAACGCGCTGCATACTTCGGCAATGACAAATGAATGCTGCTAAGCACACATCTGGGCATTCTAGTTCACAACTTTCATATTCCCGGAGAGAAACTTTTGCATTCTTCAACAGTATCCTACTTTTACTCACCGTCTATGATGTAACCATCAAAAGCAACATCTCAGAGTGCATGCAGCTGGTTCAGAACACTCAGGATGTATGCATACGTAGTTCAACCCGCTGAACGCTCCATCGATACATCTTGGGATTCTGAGCTACCGAAATGGCGTGCTTTTGCTTGTGATTTATTTGAAGTTCCATGATTTTTATGTATTTCCAATTGTAAGGGCTTGACGAAAATCCTGACTCCTGAGACACATTCAAAATTCAAACCAAACTAACAGTGCTTCCCAATTAACACACAAAAAACGTAGCTATGTCGTGCTAAATTCTACCCTGTCAATACCATCATCAACATAAGTCAACCTAGTCTCGGCGTCTTTCAAATATTTGGAGTAACTAGCTCTACATACTCAAGCACTGACTCTGGAATTCAGATAGAGGCTATACCACCAATGTAAGGTCGATAGCAACTCAAAAGGATAGATATGGATCAGAACACACTCTTGGAGACTCTTTATATTCGAGCTTTGCCCTAGGACACAGGAGCTCGGGGATTTTGACTTGACTCAAGGTTGACGTACCAGTGGCAGCAGTGTGGCTGCTGATGAACAGTGAACTGCTAGTAGATTAAACTGCTTTTTTAAACGGCTCGTGGGACAAAAGGAAAGAGAGCCAAGCTCGTTGTGGAGCGGAGAACGAGCATGAGGAAGCTACCTCGTCTCTGACATTACTATGGCGGATTATTGCGTTTATTGCTGCAACTGACTCCTCTGATTGTGACTATTAGACGTATTGCCTTTCAAATCTCCGACGTAGACTGACGTCCTAGCTCCTGAACTCTGAACCATGAATCCTGATAGACCTCAACTACGCACTCAATTTACCCGCTTCATCTGCACAATGATGGGCGATATTGGATAATCTAAGCATGATGACATGCTTGAAGACATCATTGAAGAGAAATGCCTCTTGTCGATCCTCAAGCAGACCTCTTGAATCTCCGAAAAGTTCAGAAATCTGGAAGATTTTCGTCGGGGCGCCGAGCTTTGGTAGACACCATGACCAAGATGAGGTATAACTTCCCCGCCAAATCTCACCGACATGACCATCTCACCGCCGAATATCACAGATACCATAACTCACAAAAGACTGCCTTGGCGAGCCAGAGTCGATATGCACGGATGCAGATACAATCTCGGCTTTAAGCTACGAGGGAGCAGTTTGATGAAACCAACGCCAGGCACATAACAAAGAGATGTGCATACGTTGGCGGAAAACAGAATGAACTTTCAGCAATGAGCCAAGGCCCCACCGGCTTCTGCAGATAACCTGCACTTGAGTCCGAGGTGATGTCGTACAAAATACAGCGCTCGTGCAATCAAAGGTAAGTGGAAAATAAATGATATGTTACGGAGTCTAAAGAAAGCAGGTCCCCACCCAACGGATGAATTGGATCATAAATTTAGGGAAAAATTAGCGGGCAGACGCCTTTCACCACATTGACCAAGAAGCTCACTGGCCGCTTTCCAAGAAGGCGGTCTGGAGGTTCATCTCAAGTACAGTCACAACACCTTCCTGAGGAGATACCTAGCCACTTTACACCCGTTTTCGTCCCGGGACCCCGGTCGGCGAACTGCTTCTAAGATCGGACGGGAGCCAAATCGAATTTCCCCCAGGTACTGTTGATGAGATACTGTCGGTACCCGTCTTCGTGCGAGGTTTCGCAATCACTCAAGCTTGGTACTGTCGCTTCTTCCAGACGAAACCCGGTTTTCTGGAGTGGCTTGCTATGATCGAGGTGGGGAATACCATTCGCAATCGATTCTCTGCTCGCGCCGATGCGCAGAACTAATTGCGAGGATAAGGACTGGATCAAAGTTTGTGGGGCCGTGTCGGGGAGAAAGCAACTACTAGCGAATTGATTTCGAGAACGCAGATGGCCCCGTAAAGCTGCTGCAGGTCAGGGATTTGCGAGCCACAATGAGCCATGCACGATTCGCTACAAACCTACGATCATCTTCGTGCTTTCTATGGCGTCAAGATATCCGATTGTCTAGGCTCGGCCTTGTACTGTACAAGAGATTCTATTACGAGGATTGGCCGCCCACGACTCATGAAGTAGTCCTGCACAACAGCATCGACGTTCAGAACTGGCACAAGCTCGCGGACATAGGGTTGGATATGCTCTCTACCAATACTCCACGTGCATGGGTAGAGCTTGCCAACTCGAGACGCCACGAATAGGTCGTCCATGAGGGCTTGCCCGCCTCCCGAGCATCTGGCCATCCCACCCTCTCTCTCTCTGACGCTTGAGTTACTCTCCTCGCATTTCGTGCCGATCAAATTACTGCCGAGTACCCCGGTCATAACCGGGGTATCGTAATACAACTAATCTAGTACTTGACAATGCAGGTCAGGTCTAACTCCCTCCAAGGCATTACCAGCCTCTTGCACTCCAAGGACCTCTGCCTGTTTCCGTTCCAGGACGGATGAGGGAGAAAAGGCTCTTTACGAAAGCTGAGTGGGATGAAGATTCGCAAGGTTTACGGCTGTTAAACAGACTACATGTTACGTCTATCAACGTCGACTTTAAATGGGGCGGACGCTACGAGCCCCGAAACACCACTATCTCGGTTTCCATTCTCGGCCCGAGACTGACAATTCAGGGCCGCTGGCCACGCCATTTCGTGAAGATCGTCTCGATGTCGTGCATGGGGCTGGGCTGCTCCAGGCCTCCCCAAATCCCAATGAAAGCCGTTAATTTCAACTTGATCCAACAAATCTACGACCTTCGCGCCGCGGGCCCTTGTTGTCCGGCCGTTTGCCCCAGCGCCTGCAAAATCCGTATCATGGCAATCGCGTTAGGCAACCGGAGGAACGTGTCAATACAGGTGGGAGCTTACCAATGTCGGCCGTGAGAAGGACCGGCATGGTGGTAATGTCTTTGAATTGAGCTTGCAATTGCTCGAAAAGAACAGTCTGCCATGCGAATCATTGGCGTAATTGAGAGCAATGTCTGAGAACTCGGCAGGACGGTCGCCCTCGTGACTGGCAACCTTTACAACACAGTCTCCTCACAAACTACACTAATGTCGACTCTCAGGTAATAGAGTTCAGACGGCCAAGCGAAATGCCCGTGCGCGCGCATCGTTCGTAGCACGACAAAAATGACAGAAGCGATGGAGTCATCTTAATATGCACCACTCGCTGTGGAGTTGGCTTCAGCCATACTCAGATTAGGTCTGATCGCCATCATGCATTGTGCTCCCAGGCCAAATACCCTCGAGACATGCACTTCGCTGCTGAAAAGCAAGCAGATCAATTGCAGTTGCGCTGTTCTTGAGATAGCAAATACTTGCGAGGAGCGACACAGACCAGACAACCTCTGCTGCCAAAGACGAATCTCAACAACCTATGGGAAGGTCTCAAGCTCCCATCAATTTAAGATCCTTATAGGCGCCCTGTATCCGTATTATCTGACCATCGCGTCTCATCTCCGCAGAGGCCTCCTGGTGTACTGTACCGTACAAGGGTGGTGCCCGGTTCTTCCTACTATTGTGGTCATAGCATTGTTTTCACTAACGCAAGAGACCCAGCGCAAGTACTTGTTTTCTCTTTCAAAAAGCCACAGAAGAGATGATTTACATCTTTTGCGTCTACTTATTGGCACTACTGACGGACATATATCTTTATTTCAGTGGAGTGTTTCGAGCATTGCATCTGCATAGATAATTACTTGTTGCATATTTTGGTTTCAGTGGCGTGTGCGAAGACGGCTTGACTGCCGGCCACAATCCTGCAACGTGCGCCCCCCAAGATGCCAACGTTCGGCGGTGTAGGGTTTCCCTTGCCGCCAATCACCGTTGCTCTGGTTTCACTTCAGTCGTTCTATGATTAAGGTTCAGTCATCGTCTGCATGGCTTAATGAATGCCCGATGCCTTGAGACTTTCTCATTGATATTCATATCTGCAAATGCATATTGGAGACTGACTAGTCCAGCAGCTACATTTTAGACGCTTTTTGCTCCTGACCCGCATTTACGGAAACGTCTAATGGACGATCTTTCCTGAGCAGACGTCAGGGATTGCTTGCCACACCAGCTGCGATTGGGGTCTGATGATCGAATTTCGATCTAGCTTGCCAATGAATCGCGGGGATTTGACTGCCTAGCAGCCGGTGATGCCTTCCGACCTCGAATTGTTGCACACCGAATTTTAGATTTTGCATTGAATGACCGCTCCAGGATTTTGGAGCCGCGGTGGATTCCCCCCGTGCCCCGCAGACACTTCCTCCACTATTATATATAATTGCCGCCCAACCTTGGCCAATTCTTGCTTTCAACGTATCATCAATTGTCAAATCCTCACTAGCTTCGTTGAATTAAAATTGTTTTTCCCCCCACTCTTATACGCCCTGCTTTCCTCCCTCGTGTTCGAGATGCGAGATACCAAATTTGAATGGTCTAGGACATCACAACAGAACCAAGGCCGTAGAGTTACTGTTGCACAGCCTTCAACGGGACCGTCCGGCCAGGTGATGGCAATTGGAAACTGTCTGAACCCATCACAGAGCAACAGGATCTCAATCTCGCAACAATCAGTGGCCTACAGCCAATCCAGGTACCCTAGTCCTCCTGAAACCCCGAGGCCGGCAATACGAACGCGAATGGAGTTGCAAACACCAGTCCTACCTCATCCGGGCTTGGATGCGCGCTTGTACCAGACTCGAGAGCCTTCTAGGGCCGCGGTCGAGGAGCATGACCGGGAGTTGCGTGAACCCCGTCCAAAGTATACCGCAGAGCAATGCTATTTCATCTGGTATTGGCGGATCGACAAAAAGAAACCGTGGGAAGGACGAGAAGGAGTGGGTGAAGGCGTAGGCGATGGGG
Source organism: Xylona heveae TC161 (assembly GCF_001619985.1). Classification (NCBI taxonomy): domain Eukaryota; kingdom Fungi; phylum Ascomycota; class Xylonomycetes; order Xylonales; family Xylonaceae; genus Xylona; species Xylona heveae. The sequence continues at coordinate 33,117 of NW_017264199.1, read as the reverse complement.
TGGTTGAGCGATACAACGCCTACTTCAGCCCTCAGCGCCCATGTCAAGGCTTGCAATGCCGCTACTATCGATTCCTTGAGGAGAAGAACGTGCCTCCCATTCGCAAGCGTTCAAAGTCAGGGCCAGATCGGTTTATGCCCAAGTACGGCATGGTCGAGTTCACCAAGGGAAAGTTAAAATATCCTTGGATGGAGCCTGAAATGCTAGTTTCTCCACAGGCTCAGAGCATATCGGTAAGCTCCTGAAGCGGAAGATATGTTTTTACTGACGTTTACTGACGGTTCCTAGAGGCCATGGGAACTTTGAAGGTCGAAATCAACCTTTGCCATCTGTAGCGGGCAAAAGCACCCTGCATTTTCTTGTCCGTATTAGCGGGACCTACGTGATACATTCACAGTGCAAGCCATTTCAATATTCCCCTCCCAGAAAAATGATATTTCTTTATTGTTTAATTCCTTTCGGACAAGACTCTTCTGTCCCTCCTTTCCAGGGGCGTCTTGCGCAACGAGGGCAGATCATCTCGTTTGACAGTTCAATACCATTTCTTGTTAAATAATTTGAGGAGGTGGTCGGTCATCGATTTCATGATAAGACCTTTATTTAAAATGTATTCTCCACGTTATTCTACTTCTCGTGCCTATCATAATAGATCAGGTCGCGGCCTATGGATCAGCCGCCAACCCACGCTTGTGAAGGCACAAAACCCACACAGTTTTTATGGGGAAACATCCTAACATGCCACGTTCCGATAAATTGAAGCGCTTGAAAAGTAGACCAAAATGAATACAGCGCTATGTCAATATTATATGGCTCTGTATATACAATTTAAAAATTTAAAAACGAAATAGTTTTAACCAGAATCTGGCTACAACATGTTTCCATATGTTTACTCCTTGGGCTCGCTTGGGGGATGGGTTGGCGGGAATCCATTAGTCGAGCCGTAACGTCACAGAGACCAAACAACTTTCTCAGCGTGATACGCGGAGGGTCAACAATTGATCGTCAAGATGTCTTTGCCGCCAGAGAAAGTGTGCGTAAAGCGCAAAAAAGGCGAGGAACCTGTCGATGCCTTATGTGAGTCCTATTATCGAAACGAACCCTGAGTAGTAAAGTGGTTGGATTCTTGCGTATACCTGCTGACGCCAATTTCTCAGACATTCAGGCAGAACACCAACAGAAGAAACCACGCTTTGCAGACTTTGTCTTTCGCCGTGTTCAGGGTGACACGGACGTGAGTCTAGATACGGCACCCAATTCCCAGCATAAGGCGCTCAACCAGTCGAGTACGCATGGTCGGCAACAAGTCCCAGTGGTTAAGACGACTGTGGCAGAACCTGAAAATACTCCTGCAACCATTCCCAAAGCTCGTGACGATCCCACTACTCTCCACCCAGACAATGGCCGTCCTTCCACACCTGCAAGTAATACGACGTTATCATCAGCTTCGGCCCCCACTCTTTCGCCTCCGAAGCCAGAGTCGGAGAACACACTATCGCCTCCTGGTCATCCATCATCACATGTAACTCAGCCGAGATTGTTTCAGCTTACTCGGCCAGCACACGCGCATTTTACGCAAGGACCCTCTGGAGGCGTGCAGAAACGCAAGCGAGGAGAGAAATCCGATGTGGCCGTGTTTATCGAACGGCAACGGGATCTCAAGAAGCCTCGAAGTCTTCTGAACCTCATTGGAACTACAACGCCTGGAGCACAGTCACAAACTTCTACAAAGATCATTGATCATGAGGCTGTTGAGAAAGAAGAGGAGACATTACGACCACGAAAGCGACCAGGGGCCAGCGCAGAGGAGAAGAAATGGCGAGAAGAAAACTGGAGTCAGACAAAGCCCAGGATCTTGGGAACTGCCCAACCCTCGAAACAAGGTCAGACTGTCCAAAGCAAGGCCAGTGATTGGGACTATGAGTCGAGTTGCCTAGCGGAGCAACTCCAGGATGTTGCGCTGCAAGAAATCCAGAAGTTCCAATCTACTCAACCGTCGCCAGGCGCGAGCCCTAAGCTGAAGCTCAAGCCTAAGGTTCCGGCACTTCGATACAAAGATAGGCATCCAGAGGAGAGAGAAAAAGTGGAGCAGCACGATCCGTTCAATGAAATGGAAACTCACACTAGCGATGACGAGGATTACGTTTATGATACTTATATTCGTCACCCCGGACTCGCTGATGGGTCTGATTTCAATAACATGATGGGATCAGAGAAGAATATTGGTTTTTTGGTCATCACGGAAGAGGATCAGCCCATTTGGGAAACTTACGCTGAAGACGAAGACGATAGCGATAAAGACTGGAACAGCGAAGAGGAAGATGAAAATGGTAAGCTCTCTTTCCTTCTCCCGCTCCTGCTTTCTTCCTTCTTTTGGCTTGTGAAGTTAGTACAGGGATGCAGAATACGCCATTTTCTTTGCATTCTTCTGTATCAGGAAGCTGACTTGTTTTCCTTAGCCGAGAATTACTACGCAGCGGATTACCCCGAGGAAGAAGTAGATTCTGAAGACGAGTTTGACCGAGGAGCGTACCATTTTCGTCAGGGTGGCTCAGACGAAGAAGAATATGATGCCGACAATGCCGCATGGAGCGATGATGACGAAGACATGGTTCGTTACCCATGGAAACGACATGCCTGGTCTACCAGCGCCGGAAATGGGATGCACGACGATAATGAAAGCGATTCGTCATGAGAAGGTTCAGCTCCCATCTTGCCGTGTTTTTGGGGCCATTGACGAGCATTTTTAAATCTGTGCTCTCAATTCCATAATGGTCGCTTTGCAACCCTGATTAACGCGAGTTCCTCAATAAAATGATAACGGGCACTCCTAGAATCCCCTCTCACTCAATCATTGCCCGGGTCTAGTGGGCCGCACGAGTCCAATTCTGACCTAACGAGTCTACTGCTCAGGCGTAATGACTTTCTAGACTAAATAATTTCCATGACTCAAGGGGAATTTTACATCAAAGCTTACTCCTCACGCCGAAACCGGGTCAACTTGGACCAAAGCTCCCGATTAACGTTCCTATCACTTCTTCATTGCATTTGTGGAACCTGTGGTAATACTCTTGTATTGTACAATCATTCTCAGCGGAGAGCTCACTATCGATTGTCATTGAGAAAGAAATGTCCATCAAAGGGAATCTTTCGATTCGAATAAAGGGGTTTATAAGAATTTATGATAATGATATGTAAGCAGCTAGAGAATTGTATTTGCGCGCTCTGCACAGCAACCTTGCCTCGCCAAGCTAAAGATGAATATTTCGGCTCATGGCATGTTCAATCAAAGAAGAATATTACCAGTATGGGAGGAGGTAGTAGTCCAGATACAAATGTAGTTTACAAAGAAATGCCCGACGAGTGCGACGAACAAATCAAGATATCATGAGGTGGCAGGAGAAGTTAATTGAATGGCAAAAGAAGTTGGCAATAAAAGATAAAAAATTAGAAGAAAAAGGGAAAAAAATAAAAAAAAATAAAAAAGAGAATTAAAAATAAATGATGTGATGGAAAAATAGACACAACGAAGCAAGAAAAATGGAGGAAAGAAGATGAATTAGAAAGTGATCAAGATTGAAAAGTCGAAATATTTATTTACTGAGCTCCTGCCTCTTCTTCGGTCCAGCGGGGAAGTCCGCTTTCACCTTGGATGGCAAGGCCGTAAGCGTTGGGCCCAAAACCTCCAAAAACGGAGTTCATGCCGCCGAAGCCACCCTGAGATTGCTGCTGCTGTTGCTGCTGCTGTTGAGAAGATTGATGCTGACCAAAGGGTCCTTGAGAGAAAACGGGGAGACTAATTGCACGAGCGTGCTGTCCACGTGCAACGTTGAGGTTAAGATTGGAAGGCGGCGTCAAGCCAGGACCGCTTGAGGCAGCAGAGGCTCCGTTAACGCCAAGGGAGTTGGAATTTCCCTGCCCCTGCTGCTGAATAGATTCCAAGTCACCACCAGCTCCGCCATACAGAGCGGCTTGCTGTGCGGCCAGAACCTGTTGCTGTTGCTGTTGAAGAGCGAGTAATGTGTAAGGATCCTGCCCGGGTGCCGACGGCTGGCCTTGCTGCGCCGATACTTGGCTCAAGTACAATGTCAATGGGTTACTGTTGCCCGCATTGAGGACCGTTGAAGGGGTAGGAGCAAATTGTGACTGTTGCTGGCTGGGTCCTTTTCCGGAGGCAGCGCCAGTGGAGCCGGCGGCAGGGGACAGGGCTGAGCCGGTAGGGCTATTCGCGGAGCCTTGGCTCAAGCTGGGCTGCAGACCGCTGGCAATCGGCGGAGGAGATGCAACGCCGTCCCGGCCACTGGGAGTTCCAGCTTGTTGGGAACCCTGTTGGTTGTTGCCTTGTCGAGGAGGGTTGCCGCATCGGTCTTTGCCAAAGTTGACCTTGAACCGCTTGTATTCTTCACGGCCGCGAATACCTTCAATAGCCTTGATCGCGTTGGCAATGTTGGTGAAATTTACAAAGGCGCAGCTCTTCTCCCGCAAAGTGTTGACAAGCTCAATTTCACCGTACTCTGAGAAATCCTGTTTCAGGCGCTCCTCGCTCCATGCCTCGTCCAAATTACCAATATAGACATTGCGCGAGGCACCGCCGCTCACCGCCAGAGCAATAGCCGGAGGCAACGCTCCGGAATGCTTTCCCCAACCAATCTTGAGCCTCCGATTGTGGATCATGAGGCCTTGTAGGTTGCAGAGGGCATAAAATGATGCGGCCGCAGTGGGGTCGATAAAGGTGACAAAACAAATGTGCTTATCGGGAATGTATCGAATATGGTGAAGAAGTCCGCCTCTAACAACATTGCAGATCTCCTCAATTGTAGTCTCAGGGTGAATATTACCGAGGTATACGGTGCGATTGCCAACGTTGTTGACCCCACCAGCAGAGGTAGCCACTGCCGCCGCTGCAACGGATTGTTGTGCCAGAGCATTCGAGATCAAATCCCGATCCGTAGAGTTGAGTGCGTGAGCGTATCCCGGAGCAATGCCCAGATATTGAGCAGCATTTTGCTGTTGCGTCTTGGAAACGTACGCGCACCGATCCTTTCCATAGTAAACGCGCCTTGGGGTTTGCCACTTCGCTTCCTGAGGCAACTGAGAGACAGCCTTGATGGCATTGCCAATCGATAAGAAATGAACAAAGCCAATGGCCTTCTCTCGAACAATCTTGATGGTATCAATGGGGCCAAACTTGGATAAATCCTCCCGAATCTCCTCCTCGGTAATTTCCTCTGGGAGATTTCCCAGGTAAACATTTCTTGAGGCTCCAGACTGCTGGACCGCCAAGGCTACCGAGGTCGGAACCTGCGAAGGTTTGCCCCAGCCAATCTTAATATCCTGGCCGCGAATAGAGAGTTTCTTTAGTATGGCATCAGAGTGGAAGTGGGTTGCTGAGTTGCTGTCCAAGAACGAGATGAAGGCGCAGTTCTTATCCGGCAGCAATCTCACTGACTCAATTTGACCGCTTCTCACGTGGCCCAAAATCTCCTCTGCAGAAGTCTCTGGGGGAATGTTCCCGAGATAGACGGTTCTACTAGTCCCTGACACCATGCCCGGGGAAATCTGTACCGCACCGGCTGGGCTGCCAAGGGATTGACCTCCAATGCCCGTGTAACCACTGGGAGGAGACTGGGGTAGGAATTGAGAGGTACCATATCCGGTGGGTGAGACCAGACTCTGGTACATCTGAGGAGAAAGCGAGGAGTGCTGCGCTTGAAGGGGGCTTCCAACCTGCCCCTGTTGGCCTTGGTGTGCTGAAGCTCCATTCTGCTGTGTGAAGCTCGAGAAACTGGGAAACTGCGGTGATGCAAACGTCGAGGGGCTGCCTGGCTGAAAGGGACTTCCAAGGAGGAGCTGAGATGGCAGCAGTGGGGTAAATTGCATATCGAAAGCGGTTCCTGGGCTTGTCAAATCCCCAGCGCCTTGGTGGCCGGCTTGACCGAGCGGTCCAGTATTGATTGATGGAACATTATTGGGCCTTCTAGGATGACGGTCCGCATAACCGGAGAGTGATGGCTGGTTCGAATTGAAGGCGCCGTGAGAGAATCCAGTGTGATCAACGTTCCCATTTGCTTTGGACAGGGCATGAGGGAGTCGGCCACTCGTGGCGGAAGAGCCGTCAAGGTTCTGCATTCTGAGCAGGTGCGGAGGCAGGACAAAGGCGTCCCGAAGTTGATGCGATAGAACAGCCGTGGTGAATTATAGGTATGCCCGGTGCGTGGAGACCGGACGAGAGAATAGACGGGAATTTAAAATTTGCGGATGAAAGTCGGTGAGTTTACGGCGCCAAGGAAGAGTTTATCTTGATGCTGCTCGCACTCCGCTCGTATCAAAGAGTAAATAAGTTGGAGCGGGGTCTGCCAAGTGAATTTTGCGTCAGTGAAAACATTTGGACCTCGCACTTGTTTTTGAATTCCAGACGATTAGATACCTAAGTGGTCTCGGACCTAGCTAAAAAGCTGTCGATTATATTGGGGTATTTTATAAAAGGGAATTCCCAAATGCTGAAAGCTCTCTCGAAGCAAAGAAAGGAAGAACCGCAAACCGCTTTGGAAATTTATAAAGGGTTGTTTATATGATCCAATCAAGCCCGCGCTTGAGTTAACAGGGTATGGGTGAAGGAAATATTGTTTATGCGGAAGGTTGCAGGAGACAAAAGGCTCGTTGAATAAAACAATGGGCGAAAAGATCAAGCCGGGACCAAATAACGAGGCCGACAAGACGAATCAACGCCTCTTAAGATTGAGAAAAAGTGATATTAACGAAGGCCGAAGAATGGTGAAGGAGCGCAATCGACGCGATACGAAAAAAAAAAAGTTGGAATGAAATGCTAGATAAAGAGCGTCCGAGAAAACAAAGGTAAGACGAAGGAAGTGAGCGATTCTGAAAATGAACGTGCGAGAGAAAGAGAGGAACGGAGCATCTGGCTATCCGCCAGAGCTGTCAGGGCGAGGGAGATGAGAATGGAAATGAAAGAAACGCCCGTTGGCCCAAAAGGGATAGGGGTCAATATTGAAATTGATTTAGCAAGAGGGCGCGATGCTCGAGTCAAAATCATGGCAGGTATTGTTCATCCATCAAAAGGGTACAGAGTACTCAGAGATCAACGAGATATTGCACCTGGAAAACTGTACCTTGAACAGAGAATTAATCTTCAGAGTACCTGAACCAGGTGGCTGGACCCGTTCAGACCCTCTCGGTCCCAAGCGAAAAAGGGTTGCCGCTGTAAGTAAAGACGTGCGCGACCTCTGACCAGGTTGGTTAGCCGCGTGGGACTGGCGAGATTGGACCTTTCAGGACCCTCTTTTTGCTTCGTTCATTTGGGGTGGCCGTCGGGGAGTGATATGATGATCTATTCAATCGAATTAAATCATCATCTCCTGCGCAGTGCAGTACAGTATCAGCATCCCAAGACCTGCCATTTCCCAGGCTGTAGTCGGATTGAAACACAAACAGCATGTTTCGCTCAAGTGGTTTAATAATGGCATATCCGAACACCCCCTGCTATCAATATGACATTCGTGATTAATGAGGTGATGAAGTCGCTCACAGTGGAGACAAGTCCCAAGAGACCTTTCAACGAGCTCATGCAAAGGCTGGCTGCTTGCACTGTTCAATATCATATTAGCAATACCTTTATTTCCATCAGCGAGATAACCGTAAAATGCATGACACCCTTATGGGGATTGGCAGATTGTATTCCGGATCTGTTCCTGATTGAGTGCTATCCTGCTGATGGAGAGGCCGCAGCATTGTTTTCACTCGTTTGTCGACGGATCCAGGGGTTGGTGTGAGAAGGGTGGTCCCGATTCTTGTTGGTTCCTGACTAGTCCTGGGCGGTAAGGCGGCGTAGAAAAGGAAATTACAAGTCGTCACCGACAGGCCTTTCCCTGGATAAGCTCTGTGGGTATCCCCTCGTATCTGAGACGCGAAACGAAGCAGCTCGCTCCAAAAGGAGACGCCTTTCAACATTGCAAACAAGTGAATAACGATCGACAGCAGCAGCTTGAAAACAACTGTAGTCTATCCAGCGACTATTTCTAATTATATGCGCTTGAAGGCGCGATGGAAGGCGCTATAGACGGCGCCTGCTACTGCAAACTACTATATTTAAAGTATTTTTTCTGCAGATTGTGGGTGGGAAGTACTTCTTTAAAAGTAGTGCGTGGAGTCTACGGAGCAAGAGCTGCACGAACAAGCGACAACCAATCAAAGATCATGACTAAGCGATTGCCTCTCCAGCCACAGGTATCGGAATCAAAGTGTGGCTTGAAAATAAAGCTGTGGATGGTCAAGCCACAGTCGCCCCTCGGTCGGACTTTTTTGAGTCACCCACCACGGCCACAACCCCTCCAACAAAAGTTAATTCGCCAGGCAAAAAGTGGTATCCTTATCTAAACACACCATTCATTGCCTTTGGCAACCTCCCTTACCCAAGGCAAAATTGGAAGATTCGGATACGCTTCACCATTTTTCGACCTTTCATTTTCAATTTTTTTTTTCTGTTGCTAAAAGAGTCAATCATGGCGGCTGTGACTCCCAAGACCATATACGTCGACGAAGACGTGGGCCGCGACGCCGACAACGTGGCCGGTACTCAAGAAGATCCTTACAAGACCCTTTTGCACGCCTACGCTCGACATGTCATCTCTCCGGAGGGCATTTCATATGCTACCCGCAAATCGGCAACCGGCGATGGAGATGACAAGCTGGACTGGAAGCCTGCAGCCAAGTCAGCTCTGAAGAAGGTGGCCAACCTCTACGAACAACAACGGAAAAAGGCCGCTCGGGAACAGGAGCTGCAGGCTGCCCGCGAGAAGGAGAATGAGAAGCGTAAGCTGGCTTTGGAGGAAGCCAAGAAAGTCATCATTACCGAAGACAGCAGTTTACCAAAAGCCGTCAAGATCAAGCTCGATGAGAAAGACCCCCAGGTAGTCAAGCTGCGGCCCGCCTCGAAGGAGTCTGATGAGAAGGGAACTCGGGTGCGCGTACTTGGACGTGTTCACCGTCTGCGGTCCCAAAAAGATGTTATCTTTGTTACGCTCTACGATGGCTATGGCTTCCTCCAATGCGTTCTGACTGGAACACTCACGAAGACGTTCGATGCCTTGACCTTGACCCAGGAGACCTCCATGGATATCCGCGGCGAGATGTGTGAAGTTCCCCCTAAGCAGCACGCTCCGGACAACCGCGAATTGCATGCCGATTACTTTGAGGTTATTGGCAAAGCCGCTGGCGCGGAAGAAGCCATTACCACTCGCGTTGCCCCCGACGCCGATCCCCAGACTTTCCTGGATAACCGTCACCTCGTTATCCGTGGTGAGACCGCTTCATCAGTCTTGAAGGTTCGCGCGGCCGTACTCCGCGCTTTCCGCCAGGCCTACGTGGAGACCCGACTTACTGAGGTCTCTCCTCCATGTATGGTGCAGACCCAAGTCGAGGGTGGAGCAACCCTCTTCAGCTTCGACTACTACGGCGAGCAAGCCTACCTCACGCAATCATCTCAGCTCTACCTTGAGACCTGCTTGCCCTCCCTCGGAGATGTTTTCTGTGTTGCTCCCTCTTTCCGCGCCGAGAAGTCGTTGACCAGACGCCACTTGTCCGAATACACCCACATTGAAGCTGAGCTCGATTTCATCACGTTTGACGACCTCCTCAATCACCTTGAGACCGTCATGTGCCGTGTCATTGATCTCGTGCTCGCCGATCCCGAGGCTGCCAAAGCTATTCAACATCTCAACCCCGACTTCCGCGCCCCGCAGCGGCCATTCCTGCGTATGAGGTACTCTGACGCAATCGACTGGTTGCGCGAACACGATATTCCCAACGAGGAGGGCGAGCCTCACAAATTTGGCGATGACATTGCTGAAGCAGCCGAGAGAAAAATGACCGACATCATCAACCGGCCAATCTTCCTGACCCATTTCCCTGTCGAGATCAAGGCGTTCTACATGCAAAAGGAGCGGGCTGACCCTCGCGTAACCGAGAGTGTCGACTGCTTGATGCCTGGCGTCGGCGAGATTGTCGGTGGCAGCATGAGAATCTGGGACTACGAAGAGCTTCTCCAAGCGTACAAGCGCGAGGGTATCGATCCTGCCTCATACTACTGGTACATTGACCAGAGAAAGTAAGTGCTATCAATGTGTTTTCAAACATTGCATGAGTATTATCAGGGGATCTAACTTCTTTATAGATATGGTACGTCCCCTCATGGCGGTTACGGTCTCGGTCTGGAGCGTTTCCTCGCCTGGCTCTGCAACAGATGGACTGTTAGGGAATGCTGCTTGTATCCCCGATTCGCTGGCCGCTGCAAGCCTTAATTCTCTTCATTCAACGCCAAAAGAACCTTGAACCAAATATTTCCATCACTCTCATATTACACCATTTCACGTGGCTTAGACACAGCTCAACGCTATAGATTTAGAAATATACCGAATGAGCTTACGAATTCAATGCATTGTTCCACTTGCTTTTCTAATGACACTTCGTTACTTGAAGTAGCTCAACCTCGTTTTGAATCTACCGCCCAGACACGCGAGAAAACACGCACGAAGCTTTTCGCGCATCTTTGGCATTCTTTAATGGTATTCGTAGATGTAGCTTACTACTCCTGCCTGGATTTCCTCAAACTGACTTTTCTCATGCGTTGTCGCCACCCAACCTCCAATTTAACAATTGTCATGATAAAATACATTACTGACTCTATTGCATGATTGTTCATCTATATAGATGGAAACCTCGAAAAACCAGATTAGAGTCAAACAAACGTGTTTTCGGTTGCTAAAACAAATAAACTACATTAAAAAGAACAGAATTGCAACTAATAACGTTCCTAGATGCATAGTCTCTACGCCTTTTCCCAAAGAAAGCGCTTGATTGGGTTGTGCCCCTTTCATAGATTCCATGGGTTTAAGGCATAAAAAGTTACCGTCCGGATGGCTGAGAATGTTGTCTTGATGCGCCTTGTCGCTAGAGAAAAATACGGTAAGTATTGGCGTTATCCTGTTCACAGCGGAGGCAATAGCCTGGCCTGATAAATTATAGGAGAACATTGGACGTAATTCATTTCTTTTCGGTAGAGTAGGCCAACAATTTGAGGTGGCGTTTTGCTCAAAACTGATTGGAGATGAAGCATTTGAGCCGGTGAGAGCTATTGAAATTTCAGTCAATTCTAATAAATCTGCATGGGCTATAAGGTACATAAATGCGTGTTGTTGAATTTAGACGCAAAGAAATGAGTTCGTGTTGCGAAAATCGACGAGGGAAAAGATTGATACTTACGCCTGACGTCCAAAGTCTCCCAAGTTGAATTTCGTCCAGCAGAATCTTGGCAATACAAGGGAGCATTTTCTCGAAGCTCGGTTCCCAGTGCGTTGCAGATGTTTAAACTGGTCTCGTTGTTCTGCGCTTTAGACAAAAAGGTAGTAGCCTGATTGTAGAGTGCTTGAACACAGGTGCTTCCCAGAGTAGAATTGCATGAACTTGAATTGAATAGAGGGTTGTCCGGCGGATCAAAATCGGGGAAAAAGAGAGCACAGCCTTCATATGGTGAGGATTTAGACATCAAACTAAATCCTGGAGTGCTGCCAAAGTAAAACTCTTTTCTGATGGTTTGGGGATGTTCCGCAGAGCCCTGATCAAGCATCTGTTGTGCGACTGTCCACGTAATATTTTCTGTGCTGAATGGAGTTCTGTGGGAGGCTACTCCAATCGCATGGTAAGTTTCATCCGCAACACTGCACTGTGTATCATAATTGGCTTGTGGACAGCCAACTTGGTCACAGCCAACGAGATTGTCGCCAATCACTGGCGCTGAGGATTGAGCGTGTAGAGGAACGATGAACGAAGAACAAAGTATCAGAACCAAAAATGGGCTGCTGCCGTATTTCGAAATCATGCTGAGAGATTGAGCAACAAAAGATATACTTTCAAGATGCCAGAGCGCAGACTATTGAGATGAATAGGACTAAAATGCTCAAACGCACCGGATTGTAAGAGCTCCGAGACCTGGCAGGTGAGGGGAGCACTTAATTTATGAAAGCCAAGCGTCTCCACCTTACCCAATCAATACCGTTGAAGAAGGATTCCAGAATTGGTGTCATCTTGCAGAAAATTGTCAGCCGCGAAACTCCAGCATTTGGACTTCATGCTCTACCTTGAGCTGGGGTTAAGAGGACGAAAAGACCTCTATGAGCCGATTGAGCCAATCACAGAGATTTAGGCAGCTGGGCCGACTTCGGATAGAAGGCGATGTGAGATAGAAGGCAAGAATGGACGGAATGAGGGGTTGAGCGCAAACAAGGGCGCAGAATCTTGTATCAGCAGTTAAGGACTCGTATTTCCACTGTGTGCATAACTGTTTTGAGGGGTTTCTGTCAGAGGAAGTTCCCTGTCGGTTGTGGCACAGCTCTCGACTTTCGGCCTTCTTTCCCCGTGGGTTTCCCCAGCATTCTGGCCCACCCGTCCGCGCCAAGGGCGCCAAGCAACTCTGCTGGTTCAAGAGCGCAATAATGCCATTCCTCGCGGCTCATATCACGTTGAATTCTACGCTTGGCAGACGTTGCTCTGCTGTTTTAAGTCTTAGGTGATCGGGCGCTTTGACCGCGGAACATCATCCTCCCGAATGTTGGACCATATCATTTATTTAAGACATGGTTTTTTCACACAAAAATTGTACGCAGGAACCGATCGGAAAATCGGTAGCTTAACACATCATGGCTCATTAAATGTTACATTTGTATCTCAATAATAATTATACATAAGATTAGAATACCCTCTGTACTTTTAGCCAGCCGTTTAACCTTAGCGTTATAAGTTCTGCTAGGTGAGTGGATCCATCTGATTCTATAGCTAGCATCTCAGCATCCCGGAGAACACTATCAATGTAGTTACCAGCTGCACTTAATGCCAAAATATGAGCTATTGCAGCATGAACAGCAAGCAAGCGTGGTGATGGTGGGTCAACTGTACGGCCTGGGCTTAAAGAAAGAGTTCGTGTTATTGGAAAGATTGGATGTCGAAGAGGGCGCTTGGTTTCGGTTGAGTCAATCTTATACGTGTGTGGAGTAGCTGGATCTTGCGTTGCCTCAAAGAATATTTTGAATGAACCAAACGACCGGTGATATTCGAGCGTGAGTGTAATTGCATTCTGTGGGGAATCGATGTTTGGCCCGTCGATTAGATGGATTAATCCAGAGTCAAACATGTTAATTATCTGAAGTACAGCTTTCTTTGCATCAGTCTGGAAGGAAAAATGTTAGTACTCGCATTCAGGAATCCAAGTACAAGGCTTACAAGTTCGGTGGTGCCCGGAGAAATAGACATTATGGAATGGGGCATAATATGTGCCACTTCAAGTGGCACTAGGTGATCCCACGGTACATTCTGAAGAGGACGCGAATCATCGTCCACAGCACTTTCAGCATCTCGCTTCAAACGTTTCGTTGCCTCGTCTCTGTCAAATTTGTATGTAATAACACAACGGTGTCTATCACGGGATAAACATTGCTGGCGTAGATTCGAGATTCGCTCTGTAGTTCCTAAAGGAATGGAGGTCTGCATGGTAGACAGAGCTATCGGTGTCGGCTGAGGGGTCTTTGCAGATAAGGCTTTAACTAGATTAGTGGTATTAGCGTATTACCGCGAAATATTTGGTAACTATCAAATCTCTTACGTGGCATGAAGAAATTATTCAAGAGAAAATCGGCAAATGAATCAATTTTGTGAGCAAGCAGAAGCTGATTCTCGTCATTCCACAAGGTAAAGACGTGTGAGAGGATAGTAGCAAAGCCACTTTCCGACCCCTCAAGATTACTGCTAGATAGATTTTCGTTGATATAGTGAAAGAAAATAAACAAGAATTCATCTTTTGATTGCATGTAATTGTAGGTCATGTGTATCAACATTTTAGAATTGTATGGCTTCCGTGTGGACTGGGTAGGTTCATACCGGTCCATCAATTGTTGAAAAAGGCTTCTTGCTAATTTCGATTCGGATTCCGTGACCATGCATGATGAAGGAAAACCCAGAATGTACTTCAAGGATGAGTGATGACGAAAATCAGCCATTTGAGTCTGTTTTTGGGATTGAGTGTATGCTACCAGAAGCTAAACTATAGAATAGATACCTCATGGATGACGTGGAGTTCCTGCTTATGCTAGCTTCACTACTATAATAGGCGAGTTTGTAGCGAACGTAGATCATTATTAAATGACATGTTCTAAATAGAGAAAGGGTGAATAAACTCAACAACCAAGAATTAGAGTTTAGAGAAATAAAGGGAGCAAATCCTTCAAAATTTCATTGCACAATCATATTAGAGACAGCTTTACTAGGTTGTAATCTCTGCTTGATCTCATAAATTACAAAGATGAACCCTTATAGAGCAGATCAGGAAAAGGTCCTGTAAAGAGATGGTTAGGCCATGTACCATTCGATGGTCGGTAACATCCTTGCTGGGACGATTTTAAGCCTGACCAAAACTACATTAACTCTATATAATTCAAGGAATGATGGACCAGTGGAGTGCAAAGTACCTAAAAGACTGGCAAGATGACTTTGCTGGCGAGCCCGACCTCGTCGAAGATCTCCACATCCAACGCAACCTCCTAGAAGCCTTAGAAGGACTCTATCCCTCTGACTCATCTAGCCAGCAACGTGCTGCATCATCAATTGCCACATTCGTCAAATCAAAATCAGATCCAGAGGAATCCTTGATCTTATTTCAAGCTATCTTACTTGATGCTGCCACTACTTCCCCCCTTCAACCACCTGATCTGGCACAGGTAGTCGTCTCGTTCACTTCACAACTCCCTGGTCAAGCATCGAAAAAGTTTTATTATGAAATAGCATGTAGTGTACGAGAAAAGTTCAATGGTTAGTTTCTTTCCATAGACCTATCTAGGAAGCTCTTTGTTAAGCTTACTCCAATTTCTTTGTTATAGGGCCGGAGAAGCACAATAACAACGAGAAAGAAAAAACCAAATCAATCCAAGCCTGGATTCGTCTCAATGCCTTTGTTGCATATCTCACTCAACTACATGCATGTTCTCTTGAAAGCTATGGTCTGTGGACGTTCTATAGAGTGTTTGACGAGGAAAACGAGAGATTGAGACGCGAGGAACTAGACTACCATGTTCCAGCTGCTGAGGCATGGGTACAAATCATGGGAGAGGAACTTTACCAATGGACGAAATTGGATATTGATCGAGAGAATAAGAAAGACAATCAAGCTTTGGTTGATCGGGTAAGGTGGGATCGATGGAAGCATGGCTTTGCAGACTGTGCAAGACTGGAAGGTCTGAGAACAGAAACAAAGCTAGCAGCAGAAAGTGCATGGCGCTGTATGAACAACCTGGAAAGTAACATGTGATCTGCTAAAGTAAAAAAGATCCTTTGGTTGGAATAACATAGTTTGCATTGGCGCCTTTCCGACTACTATATAGAGTGAATTCATCAATAAAGACTAGGTATAATGCAACTGGACAATTACTTGAAAGTCTCTTTCCACAGTCCCGATAAACAAAACTAACCTATGCAAGAAAGGCCGAAATTAATACTAGCGTAAGATGTATAGACCGCCCCGACCGACCATTTGGTCCTTATAGCTTGCGCCGCCTGTCCTAACTCCAGCCTTATGGAGTGGTACAGCATCCATGAGCTTCTGGGAATTCTGTCGAAAATCAACATATCGGTCCGTCGCCGACCGACTGCTTTGAGAATGGTTGATTTGATTGATGGTCGCTTCAGGAGTCCACGCCGGCCTTTCGAGGCTGCGATGGGTTATTGCAATATCTCGGTGAGTTTCGTGAAGGAATGCTTCGATCCTGTCGTAAGAGATGAAAGGCCGTAGAAAGCCCATGATAATCAAAGAGAGCTTTGCATCAAAAAATTGGTGACCTTGAAAGTCGTCAATCAAATGGACTTTGATTACCTGACGGGGCACGACGTCCGGTCCATTGTAAGGGCATTGAGCGACAGATATGATTGCTTGTTTCCATCCTTCGAGAAAGTCTTTCTTATCACGGGACTTTATAAGGCCCCAGCCAAAATATACGCCGGAGAGGCGAATGTAGAGGCTTTCAGGCCGAATACCCAGATTTGCTGTTGGAAATCCGAGCTCTGCAGCGCCCCGCCCTGTGCCCCGGACTATTCCACTCTCTAACTTTAGCGGATACGGAGATTGTGGACCGTTTTCCTCTCCCACAACGCATGCCCTTGTAATTTCATTGTATGGACAGGATAAGGCTTGTTTCACTGCATCATCACGCCGCGTATCATATTGTTCATTCGCTGCATCTATTTTGTTGCTCATTGCACTTGCATCATAAGCAACTGATGCAGTTTGTGTGGCCCATGAGGGCGGCGCATATTGGGCTGCTTGGCTTGTGATGGGGGAAATGGCATTTCCGGCAGCGCCTTTCGCCATGCTCGATAGCACATTGATACCAACCTCAACGGGTAGCGTTGCCAGGGAGGAACCTTTGACAGAGCTAGCGGATGTTGACGTCGAGGCCAAGCGAAACACCGGACTAGGGCAGAGGACTGATCTATCGTTGCCACAAGTCATGACAATACGGTAGTATCCATCCTCGGCCTCGGCCGGAATGCGTAGGACATCTGTCTCTCGGATTTTGTGTGTGCGGGCTTCCTTGGGCGCTTTTTCCAAGAACCTTTTAATGTCACGTTGCCAGGCACGTTCATCTGTTGGCGGCAGCGCTGAAGGAGTCGCTCGATTCGTAGGAGTCACATTGATCCAATTACCATTGGTCCGGAAAAGACCTTTGACCTTCATTCCAGCTTTGCCAGTCCAGCCTTTAAGTTGCAACCACAGCCGCCGATCGGCTGGTAGCGGTTGATCAGAGAAAATAGTAATGGCAAGGGACGTGGATGGACCTTTGTAGAAAACGAGACCATGGGAGTGACGCAGGATAGTAAAATGCTTAGTAGACTCGTGCGGATGCGTTACCAAGCCTCCAGCGAAGTGACGAGCCTCTTCCATGGCATGCTTCCATTTGGACTGGTCCGGCGTAGCAGTCAGCCAAGTGCTCCTGTTTAGGGAAATGTTCCTTGGCGGTGGCGCTGAAGAGTTAGGGTTGGCGCCGGGGAAGGTGGTCTGATGGCTTGGGCCCAAATGGAGGTTGTTCGTCTGATCTGCCAAGGCATCTTCTTCTGCAGATGATCGATTGATTTGTGGTAGACTTCCATTTGTATAGGGCCCATTTCTACCACTTGCGTTAGACATAGGTAAGGGCCTGTCGGCTGGCCTCAGCGGTGGATCCGTGGCCGAGGGTATCTTGAGTCGCGGGAAGCCTCGTTATACTTTTCTGTTGAGCATCATTCTTTCAGAAATTTCGATGGGAGCTCAGGACTTCAGTCGCAAAATAGAGTCTCAAAAGCATTTGATTAATAGCAGAACTGTCAGCAACAAAGGTCCTTCAATTTGCAAGGGTAAGGCGGAGCCGGAAGAGGCGAACAATTAAACAGAGATATATCATCCATGAGCAATCGCGTTACAAGATAAAGGAATGAGCCGGGCAAGTCTCTACTGGAGTGTAGAGCGGGGAGTGAAGCAGGGGCAGAGATATCAAATGAAGGGGAGATAGGGTTTGTCCATTGACGTCAGAAATCTTGTACGACTTCTGGTTTGCCGATGGCTGCGGGATCTATCCCTCCGGGGCAAGTCATAGCAGCGCGAGATCTTGAGCAATATTAGTTTGACAGAAGGCGTGCTTTCTAGCTGCATCAGGATTCGCTGAGGACGGTGTATTAACCATCATACATGATCCACATAATATTCTTGACCCTATTCGACATTGCGCCAACTCTGTAGAAGACAGTAAATGACTGGCTAACAGCTGCGCCATATCTGGCCTTGAGAAAAAAAGGCTCGGGAGAAGGGAACTGGAGAGGAACGCTGTGACTTTCATATATAGCAGTCACTCCATACAAGCGCGAGTAGTGAGGGAGGTACTTCCGTTCAGGCAGCAAATGATTCATCCTTGAAGGTACCGAAGTGAATTTCCTTATCAGGTAGTATTATTACAGAATAAATCATTAGGTAATCGTCATAGCAATCGCGTCGCGACTTTCCCTCTACGCGTTTCCCCGTTAATGATCATCTTTTCCATGTTGTTACTTGCTGCTTGCAGTTGCTGCCTAGCAAATTCAGAGCTGAGGGGATGCGAAGTTATATCTACTTGAATTCTACCCGGTCTTTGCTACCTAAAAATATAAATTATAGGCGACCATACAACCTCCGACCTTTTTTGGCGCCTCCCTTTCCCTATCCGCCCTGGCCCCGTTTGGATTATTTGCAATTGCATAACAGACATATAGCTGGATACCAGACGGCTATGGCTCCAAAACAAGCCACACTGGGGTACGTTAGATCAGCACAGCGAACTTTGGAGTGCGACACCTCTATTGGACTTCTCGATGATGCGAGGATCTTGACGATCACAATTAACTTTTGCTTTTTAGCAAGTTCTTTGGACGGCCCGCCGGATCGCAGCCAGCCGCTCCACGCCAGTCGAAACTTACATTCTCCACCAAATCACATCAATCAGCTATCGATAATCCAGCTGATTCGAAAGTCCCAAATGCAGAGAACCTTCAGCCGAAAAGAGATACAACTGCTCTCGAAGAAGAAAATGGACTGAAAACCGATACGCACCAGAATATTGCAGCAGTAAAAGCCGAATCCGATCAAGAGACCCCAAGTGTATCTGAGGTAAAAAGTAAGAGTAACGTTTGCGTGTCATTTTCAGGAATTGGATGGCTAATGTAAACTTGGTGATCACAGGCCCCTCAAAACGCCGACGATCTTCGTCTAGATCTTCTTCTAGATCTCCCAAACGATCATTAATCAAAGAAGAAAACACACCGGATCGCGATGAGGATGATGAGGAACCAGCAACGAAACGGCTGCGGCGAAAATTACCCGAAGAGCCTCAGAAGGTCCAACCAAGAAAAGCTAAATCTGCGGGTACCGCAGGCAGAGATCGTCGTCGCAGCCAATCTCCTTCAAGCCAAGCAAAACAACAGACAACACTGAAAAATGTCAACGATGTGTCTGCAGCGATGGATACGACACCAAACCTTGTACCCCCCGTTGAAGAGGACTCTGCTTCGGAAGCGGAGATTGAGAACGACTCGGAAGAGGAGGATGTTAAGCCAGAAATCGCCGAAAAGGCGCGGGAAAAGGTCCAATCGACGCTTCAAAACAGTGGCCAAGACCCTTACCCCGATTGGAAACCAGGGGAGCCGACGCCATATGCGGCGCTATGCACGACGTTCTCTCTCATCGAAATGACTACGAAGCGCTTGATTATCCTCTCCCATTGCTCACTCTTTCTCCGTCAGGTTCTTCGTCTGACACCTCAAGATCTTCTCCCTACGGTGCAATTGATGATCAATAAACTTGCCCCGGACTATGCCGGTATTGAACTCGGCATTGGGGAATCGTTGATTATGAAGGCTATTGGAGAGACAACGGGAAGAAGTTTAGCTGTTATCAAAGCTGATCAGCATGAGATTGGCGATCTTGGCCTTGTCGCAGCAAAAAGCCGATCGAATCAGCCTACCATGTTCAAGCCCAAGCCTCTAACAGTGCGGGGCGTGCAGGAAGGTTTGATGGCGATTGCGATAACGGAAGGACAGGGAGCTCAGGGACGCAAGATTGCGGGAATTAAGAAACTTCTATCAGCCGCTGATACAAATGGTGCAGGCAAAGGCTCCAAAGGGATTGACATCACAAAAGACAAAGGAGGCCCCAGTGAGGCTAAATTCATTGTGCGGACTCTTGAGGGGAAGCTGAGACTTGGGCTCGCTGAGAAAACAGTCCTTGTTGCTCTAGCACAAGCCATGGTTATCCATGAGACACAAAGCAAAGGGAAGAAACTTCCAAGTACAGACGAACTCGCCCAAGGTGAAGGAATATTAAAATCCGTTTACAGGTAAGAATAGTTCTATACTCTATCATTAATTTGCTGTAGCTGAAAGATCATGATCAATAGTGAGCTTCCAAGCTACGAGGTAATTATCCCAGCAATGTTGGAGCACGGTATCTTCAGACTACGCGAAAACTGCAAGTTACAGCCAGGTGTGCCTCTCAAACCCATGCTTGCGAAGCCAACAAAAGCCATCACCGAAGTCCTTGATAGGTTTGAAGGTAAAAGCTTTACTTGTGAGTACAAATACGATGGAGAACGGGCGCAGATCCACTACGTGTCGCCGGATTCGACCAACCAATATCTGGTCAATGGTCCCTCGGGCAAAACGCAAGGTCATGGCTTGGCAGCGATATTCTCAAGAAATTCGGAGGATTTGTCAAAAAAGTATCCGGACGTCCTGGCAAAGCTGAATACTTGGGTCAAAGAAGGAACACAAAGCTTTGTTCTGGATTGTGAGACTGTTGCTTGGGATATGGAGAAGAAGAAGGTGCTCCCTTTTCAGCAGCTCATGACGCGAAAGCGAAAAGATGTCAAGGTTGAAGATGTAAAGGTAAAAGTGTGCGTCTTTGCATTTGATCTGCTATTTCTGAATGGCGAAGTATGTACATCTACATTCATTGTAATTTGCAGAGTAGCTAATACGACATAGGCTCTTGTCAAGAAGTCTCTCAACGAGCGTCGAGATCTGATGCGAAACTCATTTTCAGAAGTTGAAGGAGAGTTCTCCTTTGCTCAGTTTGGCAATACGAACGACCTAGAAGAAATTCAGCATTTGCTTGACGAGAGTGTAAAGGCTTCATGCGAAGGGCTGATGGTGAAGATGCTCGATGGAGAGGAGAGCGGTTATGAGCCAAGCAAGCGAAGCAGGAATTGGCTTAAGGTACTCTTTTCCCTCAGACGTTACCAAAAATTCATTTCTAACCCTTTCATATAGATCAAGAAGGATTACCTTTCGGGCATTGGCGACTCGTTGGACCTCGTCGTGCTTGGCGCATATTTTGGCCGAGGAAAGCGTACTTCTGTCTACGGCGCCTTTCTTTTGGCGTGTTACAATCCCAATTCGCAACAGTACGAGACTGTTTGTAATATCGGGACGGGATTTTCAGAAGCAATTCTAGAAGAGTTTCATTCCCAGCTTTCTCAGTACGCCATTGATCGGCCAAAGCCATTTTACTCTCATTCGAATATTGTCAAGGATCAGCCGGACGTTTGGTTTGAGCCCAAGTTTGTCTGGGAAGTCAAGACAGCCGATTTGACTTTAAGTCCTCGTTATAAAGCCGCTGCCGATCAACTCAGCGACGGCACCGGTAAAGGTATCAGTCTGCGTTTTCCGCGCTTCATAAAGCAAAGGGATGACAAGAAGCCCGATCAAGCGACAAGCAGTCGAATGGTTGCGGAAATGTATCGAAAGCAAGAGAGTATCACAAAATCTCGGGGCCCTGCCGTCGACGACGACTTTGAATACTAGCTTATGCGCCTTGGCATGTCGAAGACATATTATCGCTCCGCCTGGTTCCATCGGACATGTATAGATTATCCATAGTTTCGCCCACGATAGCAATGATATGATTTCTCTTTCACAAGCATTCGCACGTGGGCTCGCGAGCTGCAGAGAGCTAGTGGCATCACAATACTCTTTACCCCTCATCAGACCCTGTTTTTCGTTCAAGCCAAGTTAGCGAATGTTGTCCGAAGAGCGCGGAGCTCTAGATCGAAGTGGCAGTTTATGACGAGCTGGTTGTTTGACCTGCCGAGATTAGCTTGGCTCGTGGGCAGAGCGGTGTGCGGACCTTAAAGTTTAATACGCTTATCTCTCATCACGTTGTCTATCGCAGTCTCCTCATGCGACTTTGATGGAACTTGAGACGCCACTTTCTGGTGATCTGCAGCGCTGGAGCGGATAAGCCAAACTCAAAGGAGAAGCTCGTTGACGCCCTCAGGGTCCCTACTCGTCAACTCGGCTGTGTCAAGATTCGGCCGCCGCGGGCCGACCCACACAAAGTTACGCCCTGGCCCTGTTATTCAGGCACGAGGATGTGATGGAACTGCATGCAGACGGTGATCGTTGCCATGATTGAAAGGTGTCATGAGCGACAAAAGAAGCAAAATGTTACAGAGCCAATATTGCGCCACGAGAGCCACAGAAAAGCCATTAGAGGGCGACGAAAAGTGGAGACTGAAAGTGCTTCTTTACCTGGGCTCCCGAAAAACATAAATTCAGCCATGTCGCCGACCCTTTGTTGGATTTCTACGGTCGGATTCGAATCTCAAATCAAGAGGAAAGCCTCGTTACGCCTTCGTTGAATTGTCCCCCTTTTTCTTCATTGTCATCGACCTTCTCATCATGAAGTTTTCCGCTTCCTGTGTAGCTGCAGTCGCCGCTGCATTGCTGTCGACTACTCGAGCTGCACCATTAGAAGAGCGCGCATCGACTGTACAGGGCTTTGACATTTCGAGCTACCAAGGTACTGTTAACTTCGCTGGTGCCTACGATAGTGGAGCTCGTTTTGTTATCATCAAGGTAAGTGCCTAGAATTCGATAATAACGCTACGACTTCCAGACCCTGTTTTCCATCCAGCCACATTCCATTGTGGGACTTTCATTACACAGATATTAATACATCTACATGTTTAGGCTACCGAAGGGACTACTTATATCGATTCCGAGTTCTCCAGCCACTATACTGGCGCCACTAATGCGGGTTTCATTCGAGGTGGCTACCACTTCGCCCACCCCGATTCTAGCTCTGGAGCCACCCAAGCCGACTTTTTCCTGGCTCACGGCGGTGGATGGTCTGACGATGGCATCACACTTCCCGGAATGCTGGACATTGAGTACAACCCTTCAGGCGCAACTTGCTATGGTTTGAGCCAGTCGTCCATGGTCAGCTGGATCCAGGACTTTGTCAACACCTATCATAGCAAAACGAGCCGTTACCCCTTGATTTACTCTACAGACGACTGGTGGTCTACCTGCACTGGTAACTCCGCTGCTTTCCACACCACCAGCCCGCTCGTCCTGGCTCGCTATGCCAGCTCCCCTGGCACCATCCCTGGCAGCTGGCCTTACCAGACTATTTGGCAGAACGCCGATAGTTACACCTATGGTGGCGACTCTGATCTCTTTAATGGTGATTTGACAAGCCTTAAGAAGCTTGCTACTGGTTAACTTAAAACAATAGCAAGTTTGATTAAATAATACAAATATAATTATATTTAATTACTTGATTTGTTTATATATCATACCAAGTAAACAGGCATTCAGCCTTTAGCATAGACAAATCAAGTAAGACCTTCGTTGGAAGAAGTACATTTGCATCAGGA
Source organism: Xylona heveae TC161 (assembly GCF_001619985.1). Taxonomy (NCBI): domain Eukaryota; kingdom Fungi; phylum Ascomycota; class Xylonomycetes; order Xylonales; family Xylonaceae; genus Xylona; species Xylona heveae. The sequence continues at coordinate 9,847 of NW_017264199.1, read as the reverse complement.
AAACCACCCGATTTCCTTCTCTGATCTAAAGCTCATCGTAAGCGCTGGATGGATAAATTCTACATCGATCAATCTCGCTAGTCTCAATATCTTGGCCTGAGAAAGAAAATCTATATCTTGGTGGCTGCTACACATCTCTCATGTACCTGTCAATAACTTTGGAGCATCTGCTTTCCTTCTCTAAAGTGTGTAAGGTGTAGAACCCAGCTGTTCCGAATGTTTATAGGTCGCTAAATGAATAGTTCGGCTCATTATGGATATCGCTGTACTCAAATTTCGAGAAGTTCGAGGATGTATATTTTCCCTGGAACGGCATATTGGCGGGTCATGTACTAGGCAAGGCATGGATCCTTGGAGCTCTGAGGATCAAGTGTTTGAGGGCAAGCCGTCTAATTCATGATCCGATTCAACACATGCAACAAAACATGTTCTGGTAATTTCCAGGACATCGTCCCTGTATATGTAAGATTGGTCGTCATGTTTTGATATTTCCCCATCCATTTGCTCTAGCTCTGACAGCCCCCAAATCATCCATATTCAGGATGTCGACTTGCCTTTCGATCAAGACCCTCCACACGACCTCTCGAAGGTTTGGTGGTTGTGAAGGCGTATTCCAATATCTGACCATCAAGCCTCTAGCCCTAGCTTGCTCGATTTGCGTTGCCACCATATCCTTCATCTGTGGAGTCTTTGGCGGTGGAGTAAATGGTTCGCGGTAGGAGTACAAAACAGCATTTTTGAACTCAGTGGATGCGAAATACGAGTTCGAGGCATTGTATACATATTTGAAAGGTTCTTCATCAAAGTTGTCGCTGGCGGAGACCAACTCCTCTAGGTTTGCATCCCAGAAGATGTCTCTGTGTGTTTCATTAAGCATAGTAACCGACTCAAATGGAGCGCTGCCTGATACAACGATGGTCAGGGGTCGAAGCACCCTCTCTGTACCATTCCAGTAAGTGAGGTAGTCAAGATCACGGAGTGGTTGTAGTTGAGTATATAACTCCCTAAAAGTCTCTGGCCCCGAGGTCTTATGATCAATAAGGAGGACGAGTGTCTGGTGAGGAGCGAGGTTGAAGAGACCCCGCCAAGTGCCTTCAGCAACATTGCCGTTCTGTACCTCGATCATTCTTTGTAAAGGCTCCAGGTACATCGAGCGCAATGTCTTGCTATGTTGTAAGCTGGCTGATGTGTGCCCAACAAGAAGATCAGAGTTACGTAAATGAATGTCGGCCTCAATACTGATGCAGCCTGAGCCAAGTGCCTCGAAGAGAGGAATACGGCGCGAATAATCGTTATGTGAGTGTACGGGCACCGGAAGAGCGTTGCGGATGAATGATTGGCGATCGTGGTCCCAGATGGACGGGCTTTTCTCGTCGATGACTTTGCTGAATCTAATGTCGTACGGGTCGTTCGGTACGCGAATCATACCATTTTGAAGATATATTATATATGCAAATTGAGTAACACATCTGTGTAACACGCTGGCTCAGTAATCTATTAGTGGAACATTTTCTGACATACTCACAACAACGTCATAAGCCAAGCTATATTCTTCAACAGGTCAGACGAAAGTTGACCCTTGCGCAGAGGAAGGGGGATCTTCCAAAGACGAATCACACGTGATTTTCTCACTGGCTGTTCCGCACCGCGGTGCTCGAGGTCCATATGAATATATTGATCCGGCATCTCGTTAATACTAGACTCGCTATCGCTAGAGTTGGAATTCGTGGTACCTCTCTCTTTCCAAAGGGCTGTTATCGTACAGTTGATTAGAAAGTACAAAGCGAAGAAGTAATGGTGCTCGTGCTCTGTTCTGGCTTGGGATGCACCAGCGATGGAAGCAAAAGACAGAACCAGTGCCGCTGAGCCTAAAGTCTGTTACGTAAGAACTGCTGCCTAGTTTAATAAGTACCTCATACTTTTAAGATTTTAACTAATAGACTGTGCTATGCCAGCAATGATTTATATACTCCGTCTAGGTTCCTTCTAAATCTAGCCAGCCAATATGCTATGTACGCTGAGCATATGTATTATTGATACTTAGCCATAAAGCGAAGGAGCATAACAGAATGTAATGATATTAATGTAATGTATAAATAAACTAAGCTATAGGCACCTTAGTAGGTGACTACAACAAACAAGCGAGGTGGTCCAGCCAAGTGACTAAAAGCGGCCATAATCACGACCAACAGGTCATCTCCGTTCAACTCGCATGACCTAAACTCTATACCTGCATAATTTTCCAATGCTCAACATCTAATTGATATTAATATCTCTGACGTATAAACTCATTTGAAGAGCAGCTGAAACAGAATGGAAAACCAACCAAGAGCCCAAGAGTCCAGAAACGAGCCGACCGGGGTGGATGAAAAAAAGTAAGCACTTCCTGTGATATTACCCGAGTGATTCTCACAGGCAAAGGTTGCGCAATCGGCTTTCGCAGCAAGCGTTCCGCAGACGCCAAAACGACCGCATCCGGGAGCTTGAACAGCGGCTCAAAGATGCCAGTAGAACAGACAATGAGCGTGTCTGCCACCTAGAAGAGGAAAACATGCTCCTTCGCAAACAGCTCTCCACATTAGCCAGTAAGCTAGAGGCTGTGCAAACCACGCTTCGAGGGCTTTCAAATATGGTGAATAGCACTCTCCAAGGCTATGTAAGATTCCCTTAGTTTCTGTTGAAAAATCTCATTTAACCTTTGTACAGCCAGATTCCATTACCAAATCGTCCACTCCGGGGCAAACAACTACGGAAGGACCATCTGTCAACAGCCCATCTGAGGTGGATCGGGAAATTTTATCAATTGACGACGACCAGCATATTTTCTCTGCCTCACTTATTGATGTAGGGCTCAAAGATAATACTTCTAGTTCCAGTCCTCTTGGGTTCAGCACTATACCCCTCGCTTCATCCTCTGGGCCACAGCATTGTGATGAAACATCTATTGATATCGCGAGTAATTATCAAGACTTTGACAGAGCAAAGTTGGGTCATACAAACTCATTGATACATGCTGTGAATCTTCCTTTAGAGTTTCATGGCTCGCCCTTTATGGAAAATCCTGTACAAGGAGTTCCTGGCATATGGTCCTACCATTATCAAATGGGACCTCATAACTATCAATACATCATGGCCAACATATCCAGCCCCGGGAGACATATTCACAGCTCAAACTCTATATTCTCTGACCACATCAATGCATTGCATACATGTATTAAAAGGGCATGGAATTTTTCTCAATTTTCGGATCTTCTAGAATTAAAGCTGTATGTATTCATTCTATATAACTAAGATGAAAAACTCATTCAACGACTAATCTACTACAATAGGTCAAAAGTCCGTCTTTCTGTGTCTCTCATGCTGTCATTGTTCAACAGTCTCAATCGACCGCTTGCCTTGTCGTGGTACACACCGACCAAATTCTACCATCACATCACGAATCTTACCCTATGGCAGCTCTGCCCAAGCCGAGAGATGTATATGCAACTCCCTGCTCGGTACCGACCATCTGCTTTACAGTTGACAGAAACATACCCTCCCATTATTGATTGGTGCCCATTTCCTTCTATCCGTGATAAACTCATTTTGTTACACTCTGCAAACCCCTGCATTGATCAAATCATTTGTGATATTGCTACAGCCTATGTTGTTGAAACTGATATTTCCAAATTGATCTGCCACGATTACCCTGAAATCGGCTACGTTCGAGTTTGGGAGCTTATCCAAGCAATGGGAGAGGCTGAAAATGAGCAAGTAGACTTTGCTCAAGTCATGTGCGAGAAGCAACCTATCGCGCAGGATTTGCAACCACAGCCGAGCACGGGGGTCTGGCAACTGCCAGCACCTAATGTGGAATCTTTGTTCGGGAATGAAAATTATGCCCGTTTAGCATTCAAAGAGCTGCATATGGATGATGGGGTTAGCCATTACAAGTTGGATCCGCTTTTGTTTAATAAATATCCTGAACTTTTCGATCCCGAGGAAGAGGCTATGGCTGTTGGTACTCCCATTCGATTGTCAAACTGGACTGGTATTCCTGTCCCAAAGGCCCTCGATGATGCTACTTATGCCATTTATCGACATTTTGTAAAGTGGACATCAGATGTCATTATCTCTACTTTTTGACACTTGTATATTCTAAATGTTTTAATGATTTAATATATCATTCTCGCTCTATAACTATTAATAAAAATCTTCCAAGTACGTATCTAAGGATCTAGAATAGCCTGCAAAATGCTAGTTGTTCATTGAGTCATTTGAGCAAACCTGCTGTTGGCACGTATCCAGGGCCCCTTTTTAATAAGTATAAAAGGGATTATAGCCATCATTATCGAGAAGAAACCTAGTAACGAGCTTGCCCAATTAATGCCTAGTTTAGTATACATGGGGTTGGTGGCCAAGGGAAGGCAGACGGCAAATATAGATCGCAACGTACTTGCTGCTGCTGCTGCTGAAGCCGAGAATTGCTTATATGCATCCGTGAGGTAGTTGATGAGAGCAATGAATATTAGCAAGTAGCCAAATCCGAAGAATATTCCAGACATCATTGGCATTACTGGATTAATAGAAAGCTCTGCAGACCAACCTAGCCAAAAAAGAGCTATTGGTATTGCTAGAGCTCCAATGCAGGCAAGTGGTAGACGGCGGTACTCTTCCAATTGAGCCCAGGTCAGTCCAGCACTGAAAGCATTCGTATGGTACAAGCTGTATAAGAAAACAGTGACGAATGCTATAACTGATCCAGGCAGAACTAACAGAAGATTAAATTCCAAACTCGTTAAAGTGGGAAAGGATTCTTACTTGGAAGAAAGGCTAGTCCGGATACACCAGCTGACAGGCCATATAAATCTGTTGACGTTAGATGCAGGTTGAATCAAATTGCGTGACAGGAGGACTGACCTTGGAAAACAATGGGATAAGCTTCAAAGAAGAGATACAAAATTGCATAAACTAGAGCGAGGTACATCGAACAACAGAAAACAATTGGCTCGCGGATGAACATGATAAATGGGCGACTGAGAACGGTACACATTCGATTAGAGATATACTGCTCCTCCGGGAGCCGGCCTGGATTGTCCAGGCCTGCAATTTGTTTTTCAGTGTCGAACTTTCCCTTTCTACCATGCAAAACTGGCACGTATGTCTCAGGAATGGTAACCAGGAATGGGAATCCAGGAGCTGCAATGAGAAGGCCAGCCCAGAATGTCCACCTCCAAGTAATGGTTGAGATAAAGCCCGAGATGATCGGTCCTAAAAGAGGTGGAAATGTTGTTGCAAAGATAAACCAGGACATTGCTAATCCACGCTGATGGGGATCCTCATAAATGTCTGAGAATAGACCTCCCAATACTGCATTCGGTGCTGAGCCTCCCAATCCGCAGAATAGTCGAAACACGAGAAGGGTTGGAAAGTCAGGTGCCAATGCACACGCCATGGTGAAGATGAGATAGATGGAGAAAGTAATCACGAGGACAGGTTTCCGCCCAAAACGTTCGCTCAACGGACCAAAAAGGATAGGACCTGGAGATAAAACCAATTGAGTAAGCTTTATGCGTTACAATAGTCAGGAGGGGTGGTGTACCTATCGTAAACCCAGCCATATAAAGCGAGGTCGGAAGCACCATCTGAATGTTCTCTCTAGGAATGTGAAAATGGTCGGCGATCTCATCGTGGGCTCCAGACGCAATGGAAGATCCCAATGAGCTGTTGAACACAAAATATATACCTGCAAAAACAATGTGAAGCTTTCGTTTCTTTCTTATTTGTATCAGTGTGACTGCTCTCGATCTTAATTAAGGTTTAGAACATTTTACCTGGGAGAAATCAAACGGGTTTGTCAAATCTCTTTTAAAATCAGTATCTCGGGTGCCCCATTCCCGTGGACTGCCTTGTAACGTAGTTGCCATTCTATGTCGCCTTCAAAATATTTCCTCAAATTGCTAGCTTGAGTAGTTTGAGCTTCGATGACAACTTATAGCACTAAGTCTTGACTATTTAAGTTACTTGGTGGATCTGCATTTTATCCGAGAGGGGTATTGTTACTAATTCGAAATTACTGCTGACTGTGGAGCAATCAGGAATTATACCAAAAATTCTGGGATCAAGCAACACTGACGAAAAATCATTCGCCACGGTACTTCTCACCTACTAATTTTCGGGACAAGTTCACTGCGGGCCGTTCATACTATATCAGCCCGATGACCGAGCTGGATACCCATGGGGAGAATAATTCGGGTCACGAAGAACTCTATCTCTACCATTTTAGCATATAATCAGACATTGTTGATCCTGTCTTCAATAACATATTTCCGGGAAGCTACGTTATTTATCTCTATCATGACAAACAATCCAAGTACCATCTATGTTCTTGGCCTGGGAAGTATTGGGTCATTTATTGCACATTCCCTTTGTTCCCTTGTCAAACCACCTTCTGTCACGCTTCTTGTTCACAGACAAGATCTCTACCAAGAGCTTGCAGCAAAAAATTGGAGGCTTGGCCTACGAGTCGGAGAACGTGGTTCTTTGGAAGAAACATCTGGTTTCAATGCCGAGATGCCTGGACAGCAAAGCTCACCTTGCGTCGATCAAATCCGCTACCTGGTCGTCGCAGTCAAAGCATCAGCGACAGTCACTGCTCTTGAGCCATTCAAGAACCGGATCGGACGAGAGACCATCATATGCCTCTTTCAAAATGGCCTGGGACAGGTGGAAGATATGAACGAACAGCTTTTTGTTGATCCTTCAACACGACCAACATATATGTTTGGTATAATGCGCCATGGCGTCTACCTGAAATCTTCAACTGAGGCTATACTATCAAGTCCAAATGGATGCGCCGAAGTTGGCGTTGTAGGAAGCAGTCATGGTTCGCCAGCGCCAAGTCCGGACAGGTTCCTGATCGACGCTCTTCTCCGATCGCCCAATCTTCGTTGCACGGAATTGAAGTGGGCTGACCTTTTGCGAGTCCAGCTACTCAAACTAGCGGCGAACTGCGTGGTCAATCCTTTAACGGCTTTACTGGACATCCGCAATGGTGATTTATTAGACAACCCCCATCTGCAACCTATACAGTGTTGCCTATTGAAGGAGATCTCGAACGTTTTTGAGAATCTCCCTGAGATTCAACACCTGCCACGTGACTGTACAAACTTCTCCGTCATGTCTTTGGAGGCCGTTGTGCAAGACACTGTGGAGAAGACTGCACAAAATTCTAGCAGCATGCGGGAGGATATTCGGAAGGGGAGGCCGACCGAGATCATGTTTATCAATGGCTGGGTTATTAGGAGAGGCAAAGATTTGGGAATCGACTGTATTGCCAACATATGTTTGACACAAATGATACTCGCAAAGAGTCAAGAACAGACTGGCATTTCCAGATCAGATAGCTGAACAGAGCTTCATGTCAGATATTGTTTATTACTTTATTATTATTATAGAATGGTCAATTTGAAACTAGTAAATGAATGTATTGTGGCTACATTTGGTCCGGTCTTAACTGATGTCAAATTATTCTTAGAAAAGAATATTGCAAAGACAAATGAGCATCTTGTACATGGGTAGACCAATTCAATATTCAAATGAATAAAAACAAGATAAGACCCCCTTCCGAGTGTAAAGACGGGATTAGTACAGAGTAGGTTCCAAAATACAGTACTTTGAACGGGAATGTTAGGGTGGCACTAGTAAAAAACTACTATGTTGGTGTAATTGGTTGACATTTCAATTAGTAAGGGTAGTCTTAGCAGCCCCGCCAATTACTAAAAGGCCACTGACTAATATTCAATGAAACCTTATCAACTACGGGGTGAGAGAGCTGGAAATGACTAAGGGAACGTTTGTAGGAGCTTTTTAGTAGGGGAAAAATATACATATATATAATTTTAAGACATTAGATAGAATGTTGTAGGAAATGCTCTAAACAAGGACTGTCACGCATTCTTTATACAATTTTGTTGATTTTTTTAATCCTCCAACAATAGGCTCTATTCGGGTCAAAATCAAAATGGAAACCCCTCCACCTCTAGCAGAAAAGATCCTCTCGATCTCGGACCTCGAGAGATCAGCCTCGAAGACCCTCCCCGCTGCAACGAAGGGTAGGTTTGTACGCTTTCAGCAATGTCTCCATATGGGAATTTTACCAACGGGAAACTTACTTTCATCATCTAGATTTCTATAACTCCGGGGCGACAGGTCAGGTCACCGTCCGGGAAAACTCATCCGCATTTCAAAAGTATCGTCTTCTTCCACGTGTCCTCAAAGATGTTTCGGGGATCAACACAAAAATATCCCTTTTCGACAGAGAAATCGAATTCCCCCTCTCTGTGTCTCCTGCCGGAATTCAAGCTATGGCCCACCCCCAAGGTGAATTAGCAACAAGCCGGGCATGTGCCCGAATGGGTGTCAACATGGGAGTTTCATCCTTTGCAAATCACTCTGTGGAACAGATTACCGCGGCCGGAACTGAAGTCGGTCCTATCGATCATGTTATGCAGCTTTACACAATGACCGATAGAGATAAGCAAGTGCGCATCATTCGACGTGCTGAAGCCGCTGGCTGTAAGGCCATCTTTCTTACGGCAGACAGTCCCGTGCTAGGGGTGAGGTATAACGAATGGAGAAATGGATTCCAACCCCCCGATGGTATCTCCTATCCTATGCTTGAAAGGTCTAGTGAAGATATCCGGAAGCAGTCACACGATGATGGCTTTTCCTCTTTGAACTCGGACTCTCATTCTTGGGCCGAAGTCCCATGGCTACGGAGCATTACAAAGATGCAGATTTGGATCAAAGGTGTCCTTACGCCTGAGGACGTCGAAACCGCTATCGAGTATGGTTGTGATGGTGTCATTATCAGCAATCATGGAGGTCGTCAGTTGGATGAGACTCCGGCGACTATCGACGCACTACCCGCCTGCGCGAAGGCTGCCAGAGGTCGCATTCGCATTCATATTGACGGCGGAATAAGGACCGGAAGTGACATCTTCAAGGCACTTGCTTTGGGAGCAGAGTGTTGTTGGGTTGGCCGTCCTATGCTTTGGGGATTGGCAGTAAGTGTTCTTTGCCCTTGTACTACCAAGAAATGGTAATCCTAAGACACATGCTAATGTCTTTGGTATTACTAGTACGACGGAGAAGCTGGGGTTCAACTCATGCTTGAAATCTTAAAGCAGGACTTCAAAAGATGTATGCAATTGACGGGTTGTAAATCAGTATCAGAAATTAGTACTGCAAGCCTTGGACTAGTCTGTACTAATGGACCATTGGCAAGGCTTTAAAGGAGCTATTATAGTAATACCTATAGATAGGTATTGAGTAGTATCTTCTAGATAGTTTTTGTTAGTATATTAAGGATAGAGTATTTGCTAAAAGTAGTAAAAACAAGTTGAACGGGCGATTCCTGGGCGCTGGCCGCTGGGAGCTTCTAGTCCGGCGATCGGATGGTCCCTATTGAGAGGGTTAGAAGAATTGAAATAATGGGCTGGACTCCTTTTTAAATTATCTTGATATTCGAACGGGTTTCCCATTCGATTAAATAAAACGAATTAATATTAATAATTTTTTTAAGGGGAAAAAAAAATATTGGTATTTATATATGAATTACTTGTATAAGAGTTATTAACGGCGGTGGATAAATAGGGAGGTTCAGCAGCCCAATTTTAGCGTGTTAAATAGAACAAATTAGGTAAGCATTATAAAACTAATCCTAAATCAGCCTTAAAACAGTCTAAAAATTTTAGCATTTATATATTTTTGTTAGGGTTAGGGTTAGGGTTAGGGTTAGGGTTAGGGTTAGGGTTAGGGTTAGGGTTAGGGTTAGGGTTAGGGTTAGGGTTAGGGTTAGGGTTAG